>NW_024057675.1:372500-745000 GCF_016432855.1 Salvelinus namaycush | reverse complement strand
GCTGTGCTGCTCCTCCAGCTCATTCATTGGCTGTATTGAATGATTCTTTTATTTATTGAACGGTTGAGTTATTAATAACTGACCAATCAGGACATCGATCTCTGTGCTGGAGCTTTGTGATTTGACAGTGATCTGTGAGGGCAGTCTTCAATAGATCTGGAATCAGATCTGTGTTAGTAGAAACCCCTTTTTGCCTAAATGTGAAATTAACTGTTTTGAAATGTGTTATTTTGAAGTAGTGCTATTGAACAGGTCTATAATTAAGCAATAAGGCCCGAGGTGGTGTGGTATATGGCCAATATACCACGGCTAAGGGCTGTTCTTATGCACGACACAACGGTATAAATGTTGATTTCAAACCCTAACCTTAAATGTTTATTACTAATAAACGATATAAATGTTTAGGCCTAATCCTAACCCTAAATGTTTATTACTAATAAACTATATAAATGTTTAGGCCTAATCCTAACCCTAAATGTTTATTACTAATAAACTATATAAATGTTTAGGCCTAATCCTAACCCTACGTGTTTATTATTAATAAACTATATAAATGTTTAGGCCTAATCCTAACCCTAAATGTTTATTACTAATAAACTATATAAAATGTTTCGGCCTAATCCTAACCCAGTCTCTAGCAACAGATCTGCCATTATCCTTTTTGCAATGTGTTATCAATGTCTTCTGTGACTAATAAAAGTTCACCCACAAACTGTCATTGGTTTAACATATTTGTTATCAGGTTGGCTGCGATGATGATGATGATGATGATGAGTGTGGGTGGATGTAGCCGTAGGTGACGTAGCCGTGCCATGTTATGCATTTTCAACCAGATCCGCAGGAGGAGAGTCGTCACTATTTACCACAGGGTTTGTGCTATCTGGGATCCTTGGGATGTCCCTAACCTAAACCCTAAACCTAACCACTACCATTTTAAATGTCGACTTCAATGTTGTAGTGCGGTATGGACGTCCCAGGGATCCCAGATAGCATGGGCCGTTACCACAGCCGTAAAGTAAAAAACCCTGCATATTGCTACAATTCTCTTCTTAAAATCATATTTAAAACCTAAATCTAACCACACTGCTAACGTTATGCCTAACCCAAACCACACCGAACGCACACTGCAACTGCCTCTGCAACGCAGTGCTGCAAGGCAAACGCAGCGTTCCGTTGGAAATGAATGTCATTCTGGTGGACCAAAACGCCATGACGCTGTCGGCGTGCGATGGAAGCGGCTAGGCAGAATGATGGAGACGACAGGGTCAGTCCTGGTATAAGTAGAGCTACTGCAGGACATGTGGTTAATGTTGGCTCCAGACACTGATACCAGACCTGTTCAGAAATCTTCTTCTCACACAAATGTGTCGTTTAAAAAAAAAAGGTTCACCTTAATAGTTAATCAGATTGACTTGATAACCTTTTTAATGAAGCCTAGGTCAAAGGTCATCAACCTGACTGCGTTTGTGGAAAGAAGAACTGCCAAGTTCATTGTGGAAGCAGCAACAGAGTTTTTAGAAGTAACAGATGTTACTGTCGTCGTGATCGTTGATATGTTGACTCCTAATAATACTAATGATGGAATGTTACTGTCGTCGTGATCGTTGATATGTTGACTCCTAATAATACTAATGATGGAATGTTACTGTAGCCGGGATTGATGATATGTTGACTCCTAATAATACTAATGATGGAATGTTACTGTCGTCGTGATCGTTGATATGTTGACTCCTAATAATACTAATGATGGAATGTTACTGTCGCCGGGATAGTTGATATGTTGACTCCTAATAATACCAATGATGGAATGTTACTGTTGCCGGGATCATTGATATGTTGACTCCTAATAATACTAATGATGGAATGTTACTGTCGCCGGGATCGTTGATATGTTGACTCCTAATAATACTAATGATGGAATGTTACTGTCGCCGGGATCGTTGATATGTTGACTCTTAATAATACTAATGATGGAATGTTACTGTCGCCGGGATTGTTGACATGTTGACTCCTAATAATACCAATGATGGAATGTCTCAGTATGACGATAAGTAGAGTTATGGTTTTTGTTATCCTTCAGTGGAATGCCAGAAGCCTTTTTGCTAACTGTTCAGGAGTTTAAGAAATGTGTAATAGATTTAGAGATCAAACCTGATGTGAAATGTGTTCGAGAAACATGGCTTAGACCACGTCTTGATTGTATTGTTCCTGGTTATTGTTCAATCAGATCTGATATATCAACTGGACAGGGTGGCGGGTCTGCTACGTTCCTAAGGGAAGGTCTTGTATATCGACATATAACTGTCCCATCTGATATATCAACTGGACAGGGTGGCGGGTCTGCTACGTTCCTAAGGGAAGGTCTTGTATATCGTAATATAACTGTCCCATCTGAATATGAACTGGACAGGGTGGCGGGTCTGCTACGTTCCTAAGGGAAGGTCTTGTATATCGACATATAACTGTCCCATCTGATATATCAACTGGACAGGGTGGTGGGTCTGCTACGTTCCTAAGGGAAGGTCTTGTATATCGACATATAACTGTCCCATCTGATATATCAACTGGACAGGGTGGCGGGTCTGCTACGTTCCTAAGGGAAGGTCTTGTATATCGACATATAACTGTCCCATCTGATATATCAACTGGACAGGGTGGCGGGTCTGCTACGTTCCTAAGGGAAGGTCTTGTATATCGACATATAACTGTCCCATCTGATATATCAACTGGACAGGGTGGTGGGTCTGCTACGTTCCTAAGGGAAGGTCTTGTATATCGTAATATAACTGTCCCATCTGAATATCAACTGGACAGGGTGGTGGGTCTGCTACGTTCCTAAGGGAAGGTCTTGTATATCAACATATAACTGTCCCATCTGATATATCAACTGGACAGGGTGGCGGGTCTGCTACGTTCCTAAGGGAAGGTCTTGTATATCGACATATAACTGTCCCATCTGAATATCAACTGGACAGGGTGGTGGGTCTGCTACGTTCCTAAGGGAAGGTCTTGTATATCAACTGGACAGGGTGGCGGGTCTGCTACGTTCCTAAGGGAAGGTCTTGTATATCGTAATATAACTGTCCCATCTGAATATCAACTGGACAGGGTGGTGGGTCTGCTACGTTCCTAAGGGAAGGTCTTGTATATCGACATATAACTGTCCCATCTGAATATCAACTGGACAGGGTGGCGGGTCTGCTACGTTCCTAAGGGAAGGTCTTGTATATCGACATATAACTGTCCCATCTGAAAATCAATGTGTGATGGTGGAAAATCTGCAGTGCAGGTAGTAATATTAAGTTACAACATTTTTTTTTTTACAACCCATGTCGTCAACGATCTGTAGCGATGTTTGACGAAATATCAGGAGGATTGGGCTCTAGGGAGATATGGTCTGGTGACTTTAATGCACCTAATAGTTTATGGCAAAGCACACATTCAGATGCTAATGCTCTTGAATTATTTGTTACTTTTATTTCTTAATTTTTTTACTTAACACGTAGTTTTTCTTAAAACTGCATTGTTGGTTAAGAGCTTTTAAATAAGCATTTCACTGTAAAGGTCTACACCTGTTGTAATCGTCGCTGGCGACAAATACAATTGGATTTGATTTGATTAAATGGTACTATTGTGGAAGATATGATGGATACAAGAGCATTAGTGTGTCATAACGATGGATGTGGTGCAAGAGTTGATGTTGTTACAGGGGTTACATCCTGCCTGGACCTCACAACTGGCTTCTAACTAACAAGCATTTCGCTAAACCCCCACAATAACATCTGCTAAACACGTGTATGTGACCGATACAATTTGATATCTATTGCCATCTATGTGTGAATGTAATGTAATGGATGATTATGCCGTTGGAAGCGATCATTTCCTGATTTTGTGATGACTTTGATGACACTATTCCAGATAGGGTCACCATTCAGAAGATGGTGATTTCATAAAGCAGACTGGGAGAAGTTTGGTGATCATTGCTTAAAGTCTGTTTGGACAGTTTGTCTTTAGCGAGACTGGTTGATGTACACTACCGTTCAAAAGGTTTGGGGTCACTTAGAAATGTCCTTGTTTTTGGCTGGCCTTCTAGGCAGAGTTGCAAAGAAAAAGCCATATCTCAGACTGGCCAATAAAAATGTAATATTAAGATGGGCAAAATATCACAGACACTGGACAGAGGAACTCTGCCTAGAAGGACAGCATCCCGGAGTCGCCTCTTCACTGTTGACGTTGAGACTGGTGTTTTTCGGGTACTATTTAATGAAGCTGCTAGCCACGTCGCGGCCACGTCGCGGATACCGACGTCTTGCTTCCAGACAAACTAAACACCTTCTTTGCCCGTTTCGAGGATAATACAGTGCCACCGATGTGACCCGCTACCAAGGACTGTGGGCTCTCCTTCTCCGTGGCAAACGTGAGTAAGACATTTAAAAGTGTTAACCCTCGCAAGGCTGCCGGCCCAGACAGAATCCCTAGCCGTGTCCTCAGAGCATGCGCAGACCAGCTGGCTGGTGTGTTTACGGACATATTCAATTTCTCCCTATCCCAGTCAGCTGTCTCCACATGCTTCAAGATGGCCACCATTGTTCCTGTACCCAAGAATGCAAAGGTAACTGAACTAAATGACTATCGCCCCGCAGCACTCACTTCTGTCATCATGAAGTGCTTTGAGAGACTAGTCAAGGATCATATCACCTCCACCTTACCTGTCACCCTAGACCCACTTCAATTTGCTTACCGCCCCTATAGGTCAACAGACGATGCAATCGGCATCACACTGCACACTGCCCTATCCCATCAGGACAAGAGGAATACCTATGTAAGAATGCTGTTCATTGACTATAGCTGGGCATTCAACACCATAGTACCCTCATCATTTAGCTTGAGGACCTGGCTCTCAACCCCGCCCTGTACAATTGGGTCCTGGACTTCCTGGCGGGCCGCCCCCAGGTGGTGAAGGTAGGAAACAACATCTCCACTTCGCTGATCCTCAACACTGGGGCCCCACAAGGGTGCGTGCTCAGCCCCCTCCTGTACTCCCTGTTCACCGATGACTGAGTGGTCATGCACGCCTCCAACTCAATCATCAAGTTGCAGACGACACTACAGTGGTAGGCTTGATTACCAACAACGACGAGACAGCCTACAGGGAGGAGGTGAGGGCTCTCGGAGTGTGGTGTCAGGAAAATAACCTCTCACTCAACGTCAACAAAACAAAGGAGATGATCGTGGACTTCAGGAAAAGGCAGAGGGGGCAACCCCTATCCACATCAACGAGCCCAATCTAAATCAACGGGACAGCAGTGGAGAAGGTGGAAAGTTTTAAGTTCTTCGGTGTACATATCACTGACAAACTGAAATGGTTCACCCACACAGACAGTTTGGTGAAGAAGGAGCAACAGCACCTCTTCAACCTCAGGAGGCTGAAGAAATGTGTCTTGTCACCTAAAACCCTCACAAACTTTTACAGATGCACAATTGAGAGCATCCTGTCGGGCTGTATCACCGCCTGGTACGGTAACTGCACCGCCCACAACCGCAGGGCTCTCCAGAGGGTGGTGCGGACTGCACAACGCATCCCCGTGGGCAAACTACCTGCCCTCCAGGACACCTACAGCACCCAATGTCACAGGAAGGTCAAAAAGATCATCAAGGACAACCACCCGTGCCACTGCCTGTTCACCCCACTACCATCCAGAAGGCGAGGTCAGTACAGGTGCATCAATGCTGGTACATAGGGACTGAAAAACAGCTTCTATCTCAAGGCCATCGAACTGTTAAACAGCCATCACTAGCACAGAGAGGCTGCTGACTACATACAGACTTGAAATCATTGGCCACTTTAATAAATGGAACACTAGTCATTTTAATAATGCCACTTTGATAACGTTTACATATCTTGAATCTCATTTGTATATACTGTATTCTATACTATCTATTGCATATTGCCTATGCCGCTCTGACATTGCTCATCCATACATTTATATATTTTTATTCCTTACTTAGATTTGTTTGTATTAGGTATTTGTTGTGGAATTGTTAGATATTACTTGTTAGATATCGCTGCACTGTCAGAACTAGAAGCACAAGCATTTTGCTACACTCACAATAACATCTGCTAACCATGTATATTATATTAATAACATTTTATTTTATTTTATTAGCAACACAGGTGTGAGATTTTAAATGCTTATGTTAATGTGTATAAGAAAAGAGATACTGTTGACTCTTCTTTGGATGTCGATTTGAGACGTGTTCAGGCCTTAACAGGCTGTGGATATACAGCCCCAGGTCATGATCAGTTGATTTTACCAGACAATCAACATCTGTATGTGCCTTACTAGTGGAGGCAGGTGAGATGCCTTTTGGATATACGGCGTAAAAAAATGAATTATACTATGCTCAGATTCTCTGTCTGTATTGAATAGTTTAGAATTTGGTAAATCTGATAGGAGTGACCCACTATTGGTGGTATTCATGTTATTATGGAGAATTGAGAGAATGGGTGTATTAGTGAGATTCTGCTGGGTCCCAACACATTTGGGTGTGGAAGGAAATGAAATTGTAGACCAGTTAGCCAAAAGAGTTTTGAAATTAGATATAATTGATATTAATGTTCCACTGGGTAGAGGTGAGGCCAAATGTAAGATCAGAGCCATTTTGATAGATGTGTGACAGAAGAGATGGGACTCTGAGCCCAAGGGCCGGCATTCATATGCCCTCCAAAGAAAGGTTGTGGACCAAGATGCAAAGGAAGAGGTGGTGTTTGCTCGATTGCGCTTTGGACATTGTACATTGAACTCATCATTACATCTGTTTTGCAAGCATGTGAATGGTTTGTGTCTCGAGTGTACGGTCGATGAAACGATGGAGTATGTGTTGTTATATTGTTGTAAGTGTGTTTAAGAGAGGGACAGATTGAAATATAGGGTCATTGAGGTTGGATGAGGTTGGAAGGGATTTTGGGGATGGGGGAGGGTCTATTAGAAGTTAGTAGGCTCTTTTTTATTTTCTCAGAAATACTGAGTTAGGTAGGAGGATTTAGAAATGTTGTAAACCGTGATTGACCACACACTCCAGCACAGTAGGTGGCGGCATGCACCTTTAACGTTGGTTTGCGACCGCCATTACATCATTTAAGAAGTGGCCATAGGAAAGCGGAAGTCACTTCGCTTCCGGCCTACTCTGGCGATTCTTCACCAAATATTCTGTGCTGGGCATACTTTATACTCTCGATCTATAAAGTACATCGATAAACTGACCTCAGAGCAACGACAATCCAATCTCAACGAAAGTAACGGTCATCCCGTGGAAACTTTGGACTTGGCCTTCTACCTCTGGTGAGTTAGCATGCTATCGTTAGCTAACCAGCTAGCTGTAAGTTAAATAGGCAGGGCCAACTCAATGAATATGTGTGGTAAACTTATGTGACTTTGCTGGACGCGTCTTTATTGAATAGTGGAAGGTTTATTTGTGTCTTAATCAAGTAAAGTTAACGTTTTTTTAATGTTGTATTATACACGTATGATAATAATGTTCTAGAGACGATTTGATGAATTACGTCACGAAATGAGATGCGTTCCCTTAAAATGGTTCCCTCCAGACACAACTTTTTAGATATTAGAACATGGCTACACAGAATACAGTAGATGGTATTATATAAATAACATCTATGGTCCTCTCTTTATAACACCCTAAAATACTGCCTAAAATACTCCCTAAAATACTGGATACATTCAGTAACATAATTAGAATATTCATGGTCAATTTGGGGTAGGTGTAGCTCAATATTGGACTGAAGGAGTCTAACGTTACTCAATAGTCCAGGAACCTTACATCTTCTGTTTTTAAAGGGTAAATTGTCTCTGGAAGCCAAAAAGAGCCAAATACTACATATACATGTGAATCGATGCTCAATTGCGGTACGGTTCTAGAAACATAAATCTCTCGACTTTCATATCATCACATCAAAATAATTTCACAAATACGAAATACACACTTACTGTTTTAACCGGTTACGTTTGTGGCTTCCGTCTTCCCGTTTACACACAGGTGTTCGGAGATGCATGTAGTCCACGCTGTTTTCCGTATGTTTTCTGTAAACACACGCTGTAACAAGGCGATATGGCCGTGTGGGAACACAAACCCTATAAAGGTGTGCATCAATTTAACCTTTTTTTAAGGGGTAAGATCTTGTTGTGTGTGTGGTGCTCACGATTTATAGCGTCTATCAGTTGAACCTCATACAGCGCTGAGCTCTGACATCATGTATAGAATGTTACTGTACAGCCACTGCGTTCCAATGTATTCCCTTATCAGTGACCTAATCTGCCATTTTCAACCCGTTTACGGGCTAGAGGGTAAAGTGTTGAAATCAATAGCCTCTAAATATAAATGTTATATAAACATACAATCTATATAAAAAGCATTCATTGATATTACAACAGCATGTTGGTTTCACATCAAAAGTTGAAATGCTGTGGAAATATTCAATCGGTAACGTGTGATCAGTAAGCATCAAAGTATTGGATGTATATATTTTGACACTATATTTCTTCTACTACAGGCCATCTAAAGTGTATGGACTTCCTGCTGTCTTCTACAGTTAATTTACTTCCTGCTGTCTTCTACAGTTAATTTACTTCCTGCTGTCTTCTACAGTTAATTTACTTCCTGCTGTCTTCTACAGTTAATTTACTTCCTGCTGTCTTCTACATTTAATTTACTTCCTGCTGTCTTCTACAGTTAATTTACTTCCTGCTGTCTTCTACTACAGGTCATCTAAAGTGTATGGGCTTCCTGCTGTCTTCTACAGTTAATTTACTTCCTGCTGTCTTCTACTACAGGTCATCTAAAGTGTATGGGCTTCCTGCTGTCTTCTACAGTTAATTTACTTCCTGCTGTCTTCTACTACAGGTCATCTAAAGTGTATGGGCTTCCTGCTGTCTTCTACAGTTAATTTACTTCCTGCTGTCTTCTACTACAGGTCATCTAAAGTGTATGGGCTTCCTGCTGTCTTCTACAGTTAATTTACTTCCTGCTGTCTTCTACTACAGGTCATCTAAAGTGTATGGGCTTCCTGCTGTCTTCTACAGTTAATTTACTTCCTGCTGTCTTCTATAGTTAATTTACTTCCTGCTGTCTTCTACTACAGGTCATCTAAAGTGTATGGGCTTCCTGCTGTCTTCTACAGTTAATTTACTTCCTGCTGTCTTCTACTACAGGTCATCTAAAGTGTATGGGCTTCCTGCTGTCTTCTACAGTTAATTTACTTCCTGCTGTCTTCTACTACAGGTCATCTAAAGTGTATGGGCTTCCTGCTGTCTTCTACAGTTAATTTACTTCCTGCTGTCTTCTACTACAGGTCATCTAAAGTGTATGGGCTTCCTGCTGTCTTCTACAGTTAATTTACTTCCTGCTGTCTTCTACTACAGGTCATCTAAAGTGTATGGGCTTCCTGCTGTCTTCTACAGTTAATTTACTTCCTTCTGTCTTCTATTACAGGTCATCTAAAGTGTATGGATTTCCTGCTGTCTTTTTGACTTCATTGCCGTTGTTGCCACATGAGCAGGACAACATGAGTCGAAAGAGGGACAAGCTGTTGGATGGACTGGAACAGAGTTTATACACTCTAACCAAGGACAACTTATGTTACCTGTGCGTTCGTTGTGGAATAGGCTCCAAGGATAGGTTCAAAGGTAAAGAAAACAGTGAACGCACGCTGCGGCGTCAAATCATGGAGGAAATCTGGGAAAATGAGGATTCAAAGTCTTGGTTACTCCAACTGAAAGAGGACATCCGAGGTATACAGGAGGATGCTAGACATGTAACCATGAGCTCCAGTGCATCGAGCAGCATGTCCTCGAGTCCCAGCCAGTCTGATGGTGATGGGGACGCTGCAGACTGCCATGAAGCTGGGAAGCCTCGACAGTTGGAAGTGACTCGGCGAACACACACTGGAGAGAATCCTTACAGCTGTAATCAGTGTGGGAAGACATTCACTCAGTCAGGAAGCCTGGCAACTCATCTGAGAACACACACTGGAGAGAAACCTCATAGCTGTGATGTATGTGGGAAGACTTTTAACGTAGCCTTCAATCTGAACCGACACCAGCGAACACACACTGGAGAGAAACCCTACAGCTGTGAGAAGTGTGGGAAGAGCTTTTCTCAGTTAGGACTACTGGCCAGCCACCGTCGTTCGCACACAGGAGAGAAACCGTATGTCTGTGATCAGTGTGGGCAGAGCTTTGTCAATCCGGGATCCCTGGCAAAGCACAAGCGAAAACTACATGCAGGAGAGAAGCCTTATAGCTGTGCGGATTGTGGGAAGAGTTTCTTTGAATCACATACCCTGGCTAACCATCGGCGGACACACACAGGAGAGAAGCCTTATAACTGTGATCTATGTGGGAAAAGTTTCGCTCTGTCAGGAACCCTGATTAAACATAAGCTGACTCATACAGGAGAGAAACCGTACTGTTGTGACCAGTGTGGGAAGAGCTTCCGTGAATCAGGAAGGTTGAAAGTTCACCAGAGAATGCACACTGGAGAGAAACCTTACGGCTGTGATCAATGTGGGAAGAAATTTGGTCATTCGCAACACCTGAAAGAACACCTGCGAACGCACACAGGAGAGAAGCCATTTAGCTGTGATCAGTGTGAGAGGAAATTCACTCAACCACAACACCTGAAATCACACATGAGAACACACACTGGAGAGAAGCCGTTTGTCTGTGATCAGTGTGAGAAGAGATTCGCTCATTCACAACAACTCAAAGCACACCTGCGAATACACACTGGAGAGAAACCTCATATCTGCGATCAGTGTGAGAAGAAATTTGCTCATTCACAACACCTGAAGGATCACATGCGTACACACACAGGAGAGAAGCCATACATCTGTGGAGAGTGTGGAAAGAGCTTTGCTAGAACAGGAACATTGAAAGTGCACCAGAAATCACACGCAGCAGGTGAAGTGTGTACAGATCTGCCTCCCCAGCAGCAGTTCCAGAACCCTCAAATAAATCTGAACAGCCCAAAGTAACAGAACCCTCGATTAAAATCTGAACAGCCCAAAGTAACAGAACCCTCAATAAACTCTGAACAGCACAGAGTTCCAGATCCATCTCCCTCCCCGGGATCAGTTCCAGAACCCTCCATAAACTCTGAAAAGTTCCGCTGCTGGACTCCTCTAGCACTAGGCAATTATGACACCTATCTGTTTTATATATATGCGGTAAAGAGGTCAATGGAACTCGACCAAAACAATAGAAATGCCATGGACACAGGTGGGAGAAAGATGCCATGGGGGAAAGATCCCGAATCTCCTCATGGTCCCCTCACTATATGTTGAGGTTAAAATCAGAGTATAATGCTTGTATGGATGTCAACCCCCAACACATGTTCATGTCATCATCACCAAATCAACTGCATTATAGTAACAAAAGGACTTTGACTGCCATCAACGATTTGTGTATGCTACAAGCTCATGAGAACAGGAGTTAGCATTTAGCAGTTACATCTTCTAAACAGGAAAAGGGACAACTTTAAAAATGTTATGCAGAGGAAACAGACAAATATATCGAAACCGGACTTCAGTAACCACTTTGTGGGCCTGTTACATTACATAAATCATATGACTGATTTGACGAACATATCCACTTGGTTAGATCAGTTGTGTTGAATGTGAGCCAATGACGACGTCACAGCGTCCTGCTTTCCATTGACCTCTTTTCCCTCATCTCTGCCTGAATCCAGCTCTACAGATTCTGAATTCAGTTTTAATAGATTAAATACTAACTTTTTATTTTTTTCCCCCAATAGAAAATGTTTAAAAAAAAATTGAGGTGTGGTCAGAAATTGAATAAAATAGCCTCATGTACTTTTATCTGCTTTAAGATGACTTAAGACACTGTGTACAGAAACATTGGTTCATTAAAATCATTGAGTTACATGGAGTGTGCGTGACCTTTTTATTGTTTTGACTCATCAGTCTCTCCTTAAATCTTGGTACCACACCTAATATTTATTAATGCATTTTATACTTGTACATTTCCCTATGTGAATCACACCGTTGTTGTAAAAGAACCACCTCATTCTATGTGAAGACTAGATACCTGTTAGAGATGACATCAACTACCACCACCCTGAGGCATATAACACAGAGAGAGAGAGAGAGTTCGGCCATGTTTTAGAACAGCTACCATGTCAATGCCTTTATTCAGCTATGGGAGAAGGAGGAGCTCTCAGAACGTTCAGACAGAACTACACTGGGAGAAGGAGGAGCTCTCAGAACGTTCAGACAGAACTACACTGGGAGAAGGAGGAGCTCTCAGAACGTTCAGACAGAACTACACTGGGAGAAGGAGGAGCTCTCAGAACGTTCAGACAGAACTACACTGGGAGAAGGAGGAGCTCTCAGAACGTTCAGACAGAACTACACTGGACCAACTCAACAGTACAGTAATATGGCTCTGCCACCACCCAGTCCCCCCCTTTTTATTTATTCTTATCATTAATACCCATGACATTTATACATGTACATTACTTATGTTAATAGCACAGTTCTTGTTAAGTTCTCTTGGTAGAGATGCTACCTAAAAAGGTAACAAGCTTATCCTGTTTTAGGTCAGTGAGTTGGCTTTTATGAACCAGCTAAATGGTTTATTTGACACTTTGCCAAATTAAATCTCTTCAAATGCAATAGTGTCCAAATTAAAATAGCCCAAAAAAAGGGCGCTAAAACGTGATGCAATAGATCTTCGGGCTCCACTGGGTAGAGGTGAGGCTAAATGTAAGATCAGAGCCTTTTTGATAGATCTGGGAGAGAGCGTTACTAGGTCAACGGGGGAATGTACTCCTAGGGCTTATTCAGATTTTTGGGGTGTGTCCGCTGGGGCAGAAGAAGCGTGCTTTGCACCTCAAAAAGACATTTGAATGTAATGTTTTGTGCACGGATTTCCAAAGCAGGGCACCTGTCAAGGAGGTTATCTCTAGGGTGGCATGCAGATTATATTTTTTTTATTTAACCTTTATTTAACTAGGCAAGTCAGTTAAGAACAAATTCTTATTTTCAAGGACGGCCTAGGAACAGTGGGTTAACTGCCTTGCTCAGGGACAGAACAACAGATTTTTACCTTGTCAGCTCGGGGATTTGATCTTGCAACCTTTCGGTTACTAGTCCAAAGCTCTAACCACTAGGCTACCTAGCCGAGGAAGTAGGTGAAGGAAGTTGGTGCACGTCAACTGACGGGTATGGTGGATGGAGTAAGGAAATTGACTTTATCCATAGTACTGTTCTTCGATGAAAAGTATCTCCCTTCTCATGTAAAGTTAGGATTTGTGAAATATCCTGTAAGAGCTTTTGTGCACAAACCCCTCTAGTGTCATAAATGCAAAAAGATTTGGTCACGTGTCAAGTGTATGCAAACGGGAAGAATATCGTATGCCAGCTGAGGTAATGCTACAACTGTAAGTGGCGAACATGCACCTTCATTTCCCGGATTGTCCAGTTAGGGGGAAGGAGACAGAGGTGGCAAGAGTGAGGGATGTCCAGTGTGTCTCCTATCTGGAGGCGGTGAGAAGAGTGGAAGGGGCGAGTGGCGTTGAAGACGCAATGGTAATAGAGCCTGCACCAGTGAATGTTTCTCGGCAACCAAGGGATCCTGATATTTTGCACGTGAAAAAGTTGGTCTTTGTAGCATTTAGTGCCTCGTCATAAACTACGCAGGACATAACAAAGAAGAAATCAGAGAACATTTTAGTCATTGTTAGGGCATACAGAACGTTCTTTTGTGACTCTGGAGTTTACAGCCGAGGCCTTGCAAGAAATCCTATCACAGAATTTTTATTTATTTATTTTATTTAACCTTTATTTAACCAGGTAGGCAAATTGAGAACACGTTCTCATTTACAATTGCGACCTGGCCAAGATAAAGCAAAGCAGTTCGACACATACAACAACACATAGTTACACATGGAGTAAAAACAAACATATAGTCAATAATACAGTGAAAAAAATAAAAAAATAAGTCTATATACAATGTGAGCAAGTGAGGTGAGATAAGGGAGGTGAAGGCAAACAGATATATGTATAAATAAATAAAAATATAAAAAGGCCATGGAGGCGAAGTGAGTACAACACAGCAAGTAAAAAAAAAACTAAAAAAAAAAAAACACTGGAATGGTTGGTTTGCATTGGAAGAAAGTGCAAAGTAGAGACAGAAATAATGGGGTGCAAAGGAGCAAAATAAATTAATAAATAAATACAGTAGGTAAAGAGGTAGTTGTTTGGGCTAAATTGTAGATGGGTTATGTACAGGTGCAGTAATCTATGAGCTGCTCTGACAGCTGGTGCTTAAAGCTAGTGAGGGAGATAGGTGTTTCCAGTTTCAGAGATTTTTGTAGTTCGTTCCAGTCATTGGCAGCAGAGAACTGGAAGGAGAGGCGTCCAAAGGAAGAATTGGTTTTGGGGGTGACTAGAGAGATATACCTGCTGGAGCGCGTGCTACGGGTAGGTGCTGCTATGGTGACCAGCGAGCTGAGATAAGGGGGGACTTTACCTAGCAGGGTCTTGTAGATGACCTGGAACCAATGGGTTTGGCGACGAGAATGTTCTGTCCTCACAGGCCACCGAGCCGTTGTCAGGATGTGACTTGAATTGGACTGTGACAGACGGAGTAGGATAGGTTTTTAATGTTTATTTTCCAACAATGGAGTTTTTTTCCTTCTTCTATCGTTTACTACTCGTACAGTAGGTGGCGGCATGCACCTAACATTTGTTTGCGGACCGCCATAATAACGTAGAAGAACAACAACAATGCCAGTCAAAGCGGAAGTTGCTACCTTGCAAGAGAGTAGCTGAAAAGTTCGTGCTTGTAGCCTACTATAAATATATCATATTTTCAATCTCCAAAATGCAACAGCCACAGGACAACTTTGTTTGAAAGTCATAAAGGATCATTAGCCCAAACTGACGAGATAAAGCTAGCTAGCTACTTCATTTTCCACGTGGAAAAAAAGGAGGACAGGGACTTGCTAGCTACGTTAGCTTGCTAGCTAGCTGGCTTTTCTACAAGGAATTTGGTGAGTTTAAATAGCTAGCTTCTGTTCAACAACAGCTGTAGGTGGATTAATATTTTTGTGCACTTAAGAACGACGAATGTTGACAGTCTAGATATGACGATATCGTCAATAATTCCAGTTGAGTGGTTCGTGAACAAACACAGCAGTGTAGGCCCGGTCCTGGCCATTCTGCCGCCCTAGACGAGACACCAACAAAAAAGCCGCCCTCCGCAAAACTAGAATAGTGTAGTCAATGTCTGCGTGGTACCGTTTGTAAAACATACATTTCCATTGTGTTATTAGTCCTGATTCCTGTGACTAATCATTTTGGCTGTTTAAGCTCTGAATATCAGCTACCCAATTTTTATCAGTGAGCCTATTTGCAATGAGTCAATCTATTTACACAGCAGGAAATGCTCAACTATTGTATTTTTTTTGCTATGATCAGTTCGTCAAAAACCATTAAGGAATATAAACTTGTAATCACTGATTATCATGATTTAGCCCGCAGGGTGAAACTGCTGGACAGCAGGTGTGGGTAGCCTGATTTTTAGGATGTAGTATTTGTTAAAATGTCATTCACACTGAATAGCTTTTTTTATTGCCTCAATTTTGTTTAGACTATTTGATCGGAGAAGCGTGCATGCATGATGTAAAAAGTGTCTTTCACGACATTGTCATAGATTATGTAGATTATTTTTTGACGGAACGTTGATGGAGCGCCATAGCGGTGCATCTCTCTAACAGCACCCTGGAGAAGCACGGACCAGCTAAATATTTTGCGAAAATAATTAATTAGTTTGTCTGCCACCAGTAAGAATCATAAATGACTCATTATAAATCTTAAAATGTGTCAGTTTCACAACTAAGCCGCATAAAACAGATCTTCGATGTCCCAATACCATGGCAACGGGTTTGAGCTATTATACAAAACAACAATAGATGCATCATTTCGTTCTTTTAAATATAAGTTATGATGTAAAATTCTCTCCAGAAATAATTCTCAGTGTATATATGGGGTTTTGAACAGACAGACCGGTGCAGAGTCTGCCATGCGGACACAGAATCAATAGCGTGTCTCTTTGGTATTGTCCTTTAGGGCTGGGTGATATGGCTCAATAGCGTGTCTCTTTGGTACCGTCCTTTAGGGCTGGGCAGTATGGCTCAATAGCGTGTCTCTTTGGTACTGTCCTTTAGGGCTGGGTGATATGGCTCAATAGCGTGTCTCTTTGGTACTGTCCTTTAGGGCTGGGTGATATGGCTCAATAGCGTGTCTCTTTGGTACTGTCCTTTAGGGCTGGGTGATATGGCTCAATAGCATGTCTCTTTGGTACTGTCCTTTAGGGTTGGGTGATATGCCTCAATACTCATATCTCCGTTTATGTTCGCCAAATTTATTGCCGATTTACGATATATCTTGATTTTTAAAAAATGTTATTCTCTAAATAAACTTTTTTGTACAATTTTCAAGGTAAAATACACTGCATTTAAAAACGGTCAGCCATAATCTAATCAATTCCGAGCAAGTGAAATTATACCAAGGCTGAATATATGCCTTCCACAACCATAAGACCCACTAATAATTTAATCAAAATAGTTGTACCTGTTTTTTTGTGTGTTTTTTCTGCTATCACTGATCTGCCTTTCAGGTCTGTCTATACAAATACCCTTTTTGTTACAACTTTAGCCTGAACCATGCATAATGCACATTCACTAATAATGTAGCAGGCATTATAGAACATTAACACTGGTCTCATAAACAATCTCTCCAGCACAAAGCCCACATGCTAGTAGTGAGTAGCCAGCTCATATTTATATTTCAAGTTTTGAATCTATTTGCTAGCTAACAAGGCAGAACAGTTGAATTGTTATGAACACAGCCTTTCTGCCTGTCTCCAGCTGTTTGAACAGCATGCTAGCCTGTCCACTTTGTTCACATGTTGAAATCAAGTGGCCTACCTTATCTCTCAGAATGAGAACGATTTGCCAATTCCTTATATAATTGTTTTATTCTTATTGCACTTTCATAAAACACAGACTAAACAGCCAGTATAACAGTCTTTATTTGACTGAAATGCTGCTAGCGGTACGTGGTACTGTAAAGCGCTCGCGACAAAATTAGCATTTTTGCATCTGTTTTAGTAGTGTCTGATCTGCTTGAAATGTGAGGATTTGTAACACAAACAGGGTTAGAGGTCAACTTCTCCTCTATCACAGTAACATAATGTCTCCATGTGTTTCAGTGTCCATATGACCGAGTGTTGGACCAAACAGCGAGTTGAAACTGCTTTGTCAGCGACGAAGAAGTGATCTCTCATCTTTGTTGTTGTGAGTGGTAGGGACTTGGGAGAAAGAGGCCAAGAGAGAGGTTTCACTCTCGACCAAAATAAGCCCAATGTGTTTCTATGTGCTTATTTTGAACCTAAGCTTGTCGCCTGCCTTCACTTTGGGACAACAACTCCTGTTGTTAGGGAGGAGACATGAGCATTTCGTCATTATATACAGATATCTGATGTAAATGGGGAAAGTGCACACAGCAGAGAAGGACCAAAAAGACAGGATGAGAACAAGAGGACATAAACTTGATTCTGCAATACAGGCATTTGTAATCTTTCGCAAAAACATACATTAGAATAAATAAAATTTAATGTGATATATCGCCCAGCCCTACTGTCCAGTAGGTGTGTAGTTTCTGGAGTCAGGTTCAGGAATAATATCAGGGTGTGGTTGGACCTGCTCACTGTGTTGCTGGGAGACTTGAAGGACCACTGTCAGTCAACAGGAAATATCATTGTGCTCTTGGGTTAAATGTTTATTTTGGGGACGTTTGGTCAGAAATATTGCAGATGGCGGGGTTCAAGTCCCTAGTAAGACACCATGGGAGAATGGAAGGATGTATTGCGAGAGGAAATGGTAGAATGATGATTTACTGGGAAAGATGGGTTGATCTGATGCTGTCTGAATAGTGGAATTAATGAGTGTTGGAAAAATTATATACGCAAGTGTACAGTATAAGTGTTTGAGGTCCTCCAATCGTGTGTGAGGGTGGGATTATTGAGGTCCTCCAATCAGGGGTGAGGGTAAGGATGGGATTATGGAGGTCCTCCAATCGGGGTTAGGGTAGGAATGGGATTATTGTATGTTTTACATTTAGCTATTTATGTTTTCTGTTTTTGTTTCATGTTGTGAGCGGTGTGTCTGCTGGACCTGGTAGATTCATGCTGTGAGTGGTGTGACTGCTGGTCCTGGTAGATTCATGCTGTGAGCGGTGTGACTGCTGGTCCTGATAGATTCATGCTGTGAGTGGTGTCTTCTGGTCCTGGTAGATTCATGCTGTGAGTGGTGTCTGCTGGTCCTGGTAGATTCATGCTGTGAGTGGTGTCTGCTGGTCCTGGTAGATTCATGCTGTGAGTGGTGTGACTGCTGGTCCTGGTAGATTCATGCTGTGAGTGGTGTGACTGCTGGTCCTGGTAGATTCATGCTGTGAGTGGTGTGACTGCTGGTCCTGGTAGATTCATGCTGTGAGTGGTGTGACTGCTGGTCCTGGTAGATTCATGCTGTGAGCGGTGTGTCTGCTGGTCCTGGTAGATTCATGCTGTGAGAGGTGTCTTCTGGTCCTGGTAGATTCATGCTGTGAGCGGTGTGTCTTCTGGTCCTGGTAGATTCATGCTGTGAGAGGTGTGTCTTCTGGTCCTGGTAGATTCATGCTGTGAGCGGTGTGACTGCTGGTCCTGGTAGATTCATGCTGTGAGCGGTGTGACTGCTGGTCCTGGTAGATTCATGCTGTGAGAGGTGTGTCTGCTGGTCCTGGTAGTTATGGGTGTGCTCACATCCATGCCCGCCTGGGCGTACCAAGTCCCGCCCTTGAAAAATCCCTTTGGGCCTGGGCGGGACCTTGCCGATGTCTCTGGGCGAGTGGGGGCACGAGCACCCACTGACCAGAACACCCTCTGACCAGAACACCCTCTGACCCTCTGTGTGCAGCCATTTGTATTGTTGTTTTAAAGAAAATAAGAAAATCAATCTACATACAGTATCAGTCAAAAGTTTGGACACACCTACCCATTCCAGGGTTTTTCTTTATTTTGACTATTTTCTACATTATAGAATAATGGTGAAGTCATCAAAACTATGAAATAACACATATGGAATTATGTAGTAACCAAAAAGGTGTTAAACAAATCAATAGTCAAAATAAAGAAAAACCCTTGCATGAGTAGGTGTTTTTAAACTTTTGACTGGTACTGTGTAACAAAAATGGGCACTGCTTATCATGGGGTGACTTCAGCGCTCACTTAAATAGCCCATATACCACTTGGGTGACAGAAAATATCATTGTTTTTGGGCAGAATTATGTGAGCTGTTATGTGTTGTTGGAGGTGCGTCTTGTTCAGTTTAGCTCAGAATATACCGCCCTCATCAATTAGCCACACTTGTCGACCGCCTAATCCTGGCTAATGGGGCTGGGACCGACTATTACCCCCGAAAGTTCCCGCCCAACTTTGTCGGTGAACGTTAGTCTGATAATGACTTGTTTTAAAAAGACGATTAGCTCAAATCAACCACACAGTTAAATTTGCATGTCGCCTTTAAACTACGTTCTGAATAGCTGCAAAAACAGCAGCAGAGTTTTGTAATTGATTTGGTTGCGGCCATGTTGAAATGACGTCATTAGTCGAGATCTGAGTTCCCTTCTTTAGATCAGGAGACTGATAGCCCCAAGATGCTAATGTTAAGCAAGACAAACTAATTTGCACGATTTCACTAAATATCATCAATATCATTTTGGTGGGTAAATTACAGCTTGTTTTGTGAAAACAAATCGTATTTTGTTGGCCTCTGGTACATTTTAAAGCCAGATTATATTTTCAATTTGCAACTATCAGGGAATAACACTGATCACATTTTTTTCACACGTTTTACAGTGTTAATTTCATCAACTGTTGTATGATATGAGATAAAACACAGGAACATTTTTATTCTGCACTGGGCCTTTAAAGGATTTCTGTAAGAGTAGAGCAATGTAGGTATGAATTGAACAATCAAAACACATTTTATTTGTCACGTGGTAATTACAACTGGTGTAGACTTTACTTTAAAAATAAAATGGTAACATGAGGAATAAAATACAATACACAAGAATTGCGCTATATACAGGGAGTACCAGATCAATGTGGAGCTATATACAGGGAGTACCTGTATCAGATCGATGTGGAGCTATATACAGGGAGTACCAGATCAACGTGGAGCTATATACAGGGAGTCCCAGATCAATGTGGAGCTATATACAGGGAGTACCAGTACCAGATCAATGTGGAGCTATATACAGGGAGTACCAGATCAATGTGGAGCTATATACAGGGAGTACCAGTACCAGATCAATGTGGAGCTATATACAGGGAGTACCAGATCAATGTGGAGCTATATACAGGGAGTACCAGTATCAGATTGATGTGGAGCTATATACAGGGAGTACCAGATCAATGTGAAGCTATATACAGGGAGTACCAGATCAATGTGGAGCTATATACAGGGAGTACCAGTATCAGATTGATGTGGAGCTATATACAGGGAGTACCAGATCAATGTGAAGCTATATACAGGGAGTACCAGTACCAGATTGATGTGGAGCTATATACAGGGAGTACCAGATCAATGTGAAGCTATATACAGGGAGTACCAGTACCAGATCAATGTGGAGCTATATACAGGGAGTACCAGATCAATGTGCAGCTATATACAGGGAGTACCAGATCAATGTGGAGCTATATACAGGGAGTACCAGTACCAGATCAATGTGGAGCTATGTACAGGGAGTACCAGATCAATGTGGAGCTATATACAGGGAGTACCAGATCAATGTGGAGCTATATACAGGGAGTACCAGATCAATGTGGAGCTATATACAGGGAGTACCAGATCAATGTGGAGCTATGTACAGGGAGTACCAGTACCAGATCAATGTGGAGCTATGTACAGGGAGTACCAGATCAATGTGGAGCTATATACAGGGAGTACCAGATCAATGTGGAGCTATATACAGGGAGTACCAGTACCAGATCAATGTGGAGCTATATACAGGGAGTACCAGTACCAGATCAATGTGGAGCTATATACAGGGAGTACCAGTACCAGATCAATGTGGAGCTATATACAGGGAGTACCAGTACCAGATCAATGTGGAGCTATATACAGGAAGTACCAGATCAATGTGGAGCTATATACAGGGAGTACCAGATCAATGTGGAGCTATATACAGGGAGTACCAGTACCAGATCAATGTGGAGCTATATACAGGGAGTACCAGATCAATGTGGAGCTATATACAGGGAGTACCAGTATCAGATCGATGTGGAGCTATATACAGGGAGTACCAGACCAATGAGCAGCTATATACAGGGAGTACCAGTACCAGATCAATGTGGAGCTATATACAGGGAGTACCAGTACCAGATCAATGTGGAGCTATATACAGGGAGTACCAGTACCAGATCAATGTGCAGCTATATACAGGGAGTACCAGTACCAGATCAATGTGGAGCTATATACAGGGAGTACCAGTACCAGATCGATGTGGAGCTATATACAGGGAGTACCAGATCAATGTGAAGCTATATACAGGGAGTACCAGTACCAGATCAATGTGGAGCTATATACAGGGAGTACCAGATCAATGTGCAGCTATATACAGGGAGTACCAGATCAATGTGGAGCTATATACAGGGAGTACCAGTACCAGATCAATGTGGAGCTATGTACAGGGAGTACCAGATCAATGTGGAGCTATGTACAGGGAGTACCAGATCAATGTGGAGATATATACAGGGAGTACCAGATCGATGTGGCGCTATATACAGGGAGTACCAGATCAATGTGGAGCTATATACAGGGAGTACCAGATCAATGTGGAGCTATATACAGGGAGTACCAGATCAATGTGGAGCTATATACAGGGAGTACCAGATCAATGTGGAGCTATATACAGGGAGTACCAGATCAATGTGGAGCTATGTACAGGGAGTACCAGTACCAGATCAATGTGGAGCTATGTACAGGGAGTACCAGATCAATGTGGAGCTATATACAGGGAGTACCAGATCAATGTGGAGCTATATACAGGGAGTACCAGTACCAGATCAATGTGGAGCTATATACAGGGAGTACCAGTACCAGATCAATGTGGAGCTATATACAGGGAGTACCAGATCAATGTGGAGCTATATACAGGAAGTACCAGATCAATGTGGAGCTATATACAGGGAGTACCAGATCAATGTGGAGCTATATACAGGGAGTACCAGTACCAGATCAATGTGGAGCTATATACAGGGAGTACCAGATCAATGTGGAGCTATATACAGGGAGTACCAGTATCAGATCGATGTGGAGCTATATACAGGGAGTACCAGATCAATGTGGAGCTATATACAGGGAGTACCAGACCAATGAGCAGCTATATACAGGGAGTACCAGTACCAGATCAATGTGGAGCTATATACAGGGAGTACCAGTACCAGATCAATGTGGAGCTATATACAGGGAGTACCAGTACCAGATCAATGTGCAGCTATATACAGGGAGTACCAGTACCAGATCAATGTGGAGCTATATACAGGGAATACCAGTACCAGATCAATGTGGAGCTATATACAGGGAGTACCAGTACCAGATCAATGTGGAGCTATATACAGGGAGTACCAGTACCAGATCAATGTGGAGCTATATACAGGCAGTGTGGCGTGTGCTGTGTGGAGGCATCAACTCGTGTACTCTGCTCCAGAAGTTGTGACTCGCGGGATTATGGTGGTGCTTGAATGAACGGCCAATCATATTGCTCAACTACAAATAGCATGACATTTACGTGTGTAGTCTTCAATGGTAGACTGCATCAGAGCAGGAAAATGTTGAACTGGAATGCAAAAATGCGCGGAGAAGTTACTGGCCCTGTCGTGCGAGTGACTGATGAGATCCACTGGCCTGACTGACACGTTTTTTAAGGGCCCAGCTTTCATGTCCGTCCCGGCACGCAAAATAAAATGTATGATTGTGCCATAAAACAACAGGCTAAGTGTTAGCAGGCAGTCTACAGTCATTGGACCGTTTCCCCAACGCTATAGACCACATCTCGTTAATGAATCATTAATCAGAGCTTTTAAATGTCCAAATTCATCAATATGCTGAAATTAGTTGTGATTATCTTGAAGACCAAGACATACACATTCCTCTCTATACACACACACACACACGTCACACTTGTTCAGATTACCTGTATTTTGCTAAAATACTACCTTTTTAAAAACTGCTCACGTACCAATATTTACCAAGCGTGTCACTCCAGACTGAAATGGATTAGTTTGTTCTACTGTAATAAATAGCGCGCATATTAATCACTCACATCGAAATCAATGGAAATGGGACAATAGCCGCGGAAACATCTGCCATTTGTCCTCTTCTAAAAAGACTGACCACAACGAACTTGGAATACTTCCATACCTGTTGATAGATGACAACCTGTAGTAGCCATTTATCAACTAAAGTGTATGGACTTCCTGCTATCTTCTTCTTCTACAGGTCATCTAAAGTGTATGGTCTTCCTGCTATCTTCTTCTACAGGTCATCTAAAGTGTATGGACTTCCTGCTGTCGTCTTCTTCTACAGGTCATCTAAAGTGTATGGACTTCCTGCTGTCTTCTTCTTCTACAGGTCATCTAAAGTGTATGGACTTCCTGCTGTCGTCTTCTTCTACAGGTCATCTAAAGTGTATGGACTTCCTGCTGTCTTCTTCTTCTACAGGTCATCTAAAGTGTATGGACTTCCTGCTGTCTTTTTCTTCTACAGGTCATCTAAAGTGTATGGACTTCCTGCTGTCTTCTTCTTCTACAGGTCATCTAAAGTGTATGGACTTCCTGCTGTCGTCTTCTTCTACAGGTCATCTAAAGTGTATGGACTTCCTGCTGTCTTCTTCTTCTACAGGTCATCTAAAGTGTATGGACTTCCTGCTGTCTTCTTCTTCTACAGGTCATCTAAAGTGTATGGACTTCCTGCTGTCTTCTTCTTCTACAGGTCATCTAAAGTGTATGGACTTCCTGCTGTCTTCTTCTACAGGTCATCTAAAGTGTATGGACTTCCTGCTGTCTTCTTCTTCTACAGGTCATCTAAAGTGTATGGACTTCCTGCTGTCTTGCCATTGACTGCATTGTCATTGTTCCCACCAGCAGGACAACATGAGTGGAGAGAAGGAAGCATTGCTGGAAGAAATTGAACAGAGTTTACACCCTCTAACGGAGGATCATTTACGATACCTGTGTGAACGCTGTGGAATAGATGGCTCCCAAGTTAAAGGAAAGAACCATCGATCGTTGCGACGTAAAATCATGGAGGAAATGTGGGAAAATGCAGATTCGGTCAAATCGGAGGAGCAGGGAATGTCTTGGTTACTCCGACTGAAAGATGACATCAGAAAGATACAGGAAGAATCTAGTGTGGCACCCATGAGTCCCAGCCAGTCTGATGATGACGATGATGATGCTACAGACTGCGATGAAGAATGGAACGTGGAGGACAATGATGAAGAGGGAGATTCAGATTCGATGTCATCAAGTAGGAACAATGGTGTGTATTAGACTACAATCTGCTTCTGTAACAGTTCATTGATTGGTAAATATTTATTTATTGAGCCATATTTCCTGAAAGTAACTATTCAGTGTTGTATAGCAGCTCATCTGTGTTGGATGGGGAAGATACATCAACACTAGTTCATTGTGAAATACTTTGGTACATATGAGGAACCTTAACTTCATGTCTTTGTTTCACAGGGGACAACCCTAACGGTCGCTCGCTCAGTGGGAGGGTCTTATCATCTGGGAAGGCTCCAGGGTTGAAAGAGATCCAGCGATCTTATAGCTGTGATGTATGTGAGAAAAGTTTCCCACATTTAGGAGACCTAAAGAGACACCAGAGAATACACACAGGAGAGAAACCATATGGCTGTGGTCAATGTGGGAAGAGTTTTCGTCAGCCAGGGCAACTGACTAAACACAAGGTAATACACACTGG
This sequence comes from Salvelinus namaycush, assembly GCF_016432855.1. NCBI lineage: Eukaryota > Metazoa > Chordata > Actinopteri > Salmoniformes > Salmonidae > Salvelinus > Salvelinus namaycush. Next base: position 719,875 of record NW_024057675.1, on the reverse strand, counting down.
AGAGAAATCTTTTCGCTGTGATCAATGTGGGAAGAGTTTTGCTCGAGCTGATTCCAGGACTGAACACAAGCGAACACACACAGGAAGGAAATCTTATGTCTGTGATCAATGTGGGAAGAGTTTCACTACCTTAGGAGCACTGACTATACACCAGAGAATTCACACAGGAGAGAAACCTTATGTCTGTGCTGTATGTGAAAAGAGTTTCCGTCAGTCCGGACAACTGACTATACACAAGCGAACACACACAGGAGAGAAACCATTTAATTGTGATCAATGTGAGAAGAGTTTTGCTGAAGCTGGTTCCCTGACTGAACACAAACGAACACATACAGGAGAGAAACCATATGTCTGTGATCAATGTGGGAAGAGTTTCACTACCTTAGGAACACTGACTATACACCAGAGAATTCACACAGGAGAGAAACCATATGTCTGTGCTGTCTGTGGGAAGAGTTTCCGTCAAACGGTACAACTGACAAGGCACAAGAGAACACACACGGTAGAGAAATCTTATAGAAGCTTTGATCAATGAGGGGATTCGATCATCTCGCCTGGGTCGCCTCGGTGCAAAGTGTTTGCATCTGGTGAAAGGTGGATTGCGTTCGTTTTGGAACCAGGAAAGCCCATGGCAAAGTCGTCTCAAAACAAAAGTGACATAGATTTAAGCTCGTGGAGTAATGACTGTGTTTTCAAAAGCAAGAAGTGATTGATAAGATGATTTTATCTGCCTCTTCTCAATGAAAACTCATTTGATATTTTTTATGGAGAAGATATGTATGTTTCTGATGCCCCGTGCTGGCTTGTTGACAACATGACCGAGCGATGCAGATTACTGTTACATTTCAGAAGGGCGCTCCTCCAACGCTTTCGCCCGTTTTACGTCACGGGCCATAGACGAGGGGAGGCGCGCGGCTTAGCATGATCCAATCCGCCCACTGACTTTACACAAGCTAACACACACACTGGAGAGAAGCCTTTCCAATGCTCTGTTTGGAAAGAGTTACACCAACATGAGACTTCTTGAAATCTCAGGAGAGAAACCATACCTCTGTGCTATATGTGGAAATAGTTTTCCGTCAGTCATTACACAACTGACTAGACACATGCTAACACACAGGGGAGAGGGCTGTGATCAATGTGGGAAGAGTTTTGCTCGAGCGGATTACCTGACTGAACACACACACTCACAGTTGAAGATGCATCAGCGAACACACACTGGAGAGAGACATTACAGATGTGTGGTCTGCTGTGAGTTTAGTTTATTAGGATCCCCATTTAGCTACAGGATTTTGGATCCCCATTCTTCACGGTTTTGGTACAGTGAAGAAACTCAGTGGTGTGTCTGCTGGGGTATCTACAGTCTATTTGGAAAGTATTCAGACTCCGGGGGAGAAGGACCTTGGTCAGGGCGGTGACCAAGAACACGATGGTCACTCTGACAGAGCTCCACAGTTCCTCTGTAGGGATGGGAGAACCTTCTAGAAGGACAACCATCTCTGCACTACTCCACCAATCAGGCCTTTATGGTAGAACGTCCAGACGGACAGCCCGCTTAGAGTTTGCCAAAAGGCACCTAAAGGACTCTTAGACCATGAGAAACAAGCATCATGCTGTGGGGATGTTTTTCAGCAACAGGGACTGGGAGACTAGTCAGGATCAAGGGAAACATGAACGGAGCAAGGTACAGAGAGATCCTTGATAAAAACCTGCTCCGGACCCCAGACTGGGGCGATGGTTCACCTTCCAACAGGACAATGACCCTAAGCACACAGCCAAGACGACGCAGAAGTGGCTTCGGGACAAGTCTCTGAATGTCCTTGAGTGGCCCAGCCAGAGACCGGACTTGAACCCGATCTAACATCTCTGGAGAGACCTGAAAATAGCTGTGCAGCGACGCTCCCCAGCCAACCTGACAGACCTTGAGAGGATCTGCAGAGAAGAATGGGGGAAACTCTCCAAATACAAGTTGGCGTCATACCCAAGAAAACTCAAGGCTGTAATCGCTGCCAAAGGTGCTTCAACAAAGTACTGATTAAAGGGTCTGAATACTTATGTAAATATGATGTTAGTTTTTTACTTTATAAATTTGCAACAATTTTTTTTTTTAAATCAGGCTTTTCTTTGTCATTATGGGGTATTGTGTGTAGATTGATGATGATAAACAATTGAATCAATTTTAGAATAAGGCCGTAACGTAACAAAATGTGGAATAAATCAAGGGATCAGAATACTTTCTGTTCTGAAGTGTAATACAAATACATTATTCAAGTGGTTAGGTGTTTTCAACAAACAAATATTTCTTAAGACAAGAAGTAGTCCATTTCTCCTCAACTATCAACCATACAAGACTATCATCCATGTTGTTGATGTTAGTTATATATGCGTGTAGTTAAAGGGCAAGGCGTGCTGCTTTGTTAAGGGCAAGGTTTGCTGGGGCTTTTCTGCACCTGATCATATGAGCAGACAGTCATCTAGATGGGACAAGACCAGAGTCTGGACAACTAGTACAGTTGATCTTTGTGTCAGAAACACAGAACATATTTTCTCCATCTTCACAACAACTTAGTCAATATGACTAGACCATGTTAACTTCTCCCCATCTTCACAACAACTTAGTCAATATGACTAGACCATGTTAACTTCTCCCCATCTTCACAACAACTTAGTCAATATGACTAGACCATGTTAACTTCTCCCCATCTTCACAACAACTTAGTCAATATGACTAGATCATGTTAACTTCTCTCCATCTTCACAACAACTTAGTCAATATGACTTGACCATGTTAACTTCTCCCCATCTTCACAACAACTTAGTCAATATGACTAGACCATGTTAACTTCTCTCCATCTTCACAACAACTTAGTCAATATGACTTGACCATGTTAACTTCTCCCCATCTTCACAACAACTTAGTCAATATGACTTGACCATGTTAACTTCTCCCCATCTTCACAACAACTTAGTCAATATGACTTGACCATGTTAACTTCTCCCCATCTTCACAACAACTTAGTCAATATGACTTGACCATGATAACTTCTCCCCATCTTCACAACAACTTAGTCAATATGACTTGACCATGATAACTTCTCCCCATCTTCACAACAACTTAGTCAATATGACTAGATCATGTTAACTTCAACTAGTTCAATGGATACACACCCTTCACGCAACAACCCCAGTTGAGGTTTAGGTCTAAGAGAGAAAGGTTTGAGCCAAACACAATGCTTTTAGATGTATTTAAGTCCAGTGTATTCTGTAAGTCCTTGCTAAGAGTCTCCGTGAGCTCCCTGGCTGTTGGTGCTGATGTGTGGAGTCTGCAGTCGTCAGCAATACATCGTCATTTTAGCTTCTTGTAAGACAAATGGCAAATAATTTGTAAACATAGAGAAGAAGTAAGGTGTGTTGGTTTGATGGCATGTTGAGGGTTTCACACTGAGGGGTTATATTTACTTTACGACCTACTGTTAGTGCTTTCATCTTAAGATGGCGGAGAGACAGTCACTTTAAAAACGGGTTCATATTGTGTGCTCATATTGTCAATTAAAATGATGTTATAATGTAGAATGTTTTGCCAATGTTATAGGTACAGTTTTCATGTTGGAATTCAATGTTATAGGTAGGAGTTTTCATGTTGTAATTCAATCGGTAGAGTTCATGTTTTTAATTCAATGTAATTAAAATTTAACGCATATGTGCTTTTAGTTTAATACATGCCACTGTATTTTTGCTTTTAATGAGAATAAATACGAAGCTCCTATGAACTTTGGCATTCTTTTTTTCCACTTACTTTAGAGAACAACTAAAAATGCAACAAGTTTTACCTGAAGTAAGATTAGCAACACGAAACATCATCCACGTAGACACACAATAGTTTCGTATCTCCTATTGGGGAAAGACTAATGAACGGACTGCACAGTCACTATGGGAGCTCTGTCTACAGCGCCCGGTTAAATTGTGCATACAAGCAATTATTTTTTTTAAACTCTGCAAACGGTTAAACTCGTGAGATATAGATGTTTTCTGTAAAGTGGGTAACATAATACTATCATCCTAAATTGAAAATGTTGATTTATTTGTACATATTAGATTGTTTTATATTATAAACTATCACTCAAATACAGTGCCTTCTGAGAGTATTCAGACCTCTTGACTTTTTCCACATTTTGTTATGTTACAGCCTTATTCTAAAAATGGATTACATAGTTTTTTTCCTTATATAATTTCCACACAATGCCCCAATAGACAAAGCAAAGCCTGGTTTTTAGACTTTTGCTACTTTCTTTTTTAAACTGAAATATCACATTTACATAAGTACTCAGTACTTTTGTTGAAGCAGCTTTCGCAGCGATGAAATATCACATTTACATAAGTACTCAGTACTTTTGTTGAAGCCGCTTTCGCAGCGATTACAGCATCGAGGCTTGGGTGTGATGCTACAAGCTTAGCACACCTGTATTTGGGGAGTTTCTCCCATTCTTCTCTGCAGAAAGGCAATTCCTTCGACCTCATGGCTTGGTTTTTGCTCTGAAATGCATTGCCAACTGTGGGACCTTATATAGACAGGTGTGTGCCTTTCCAAATCATGTCCAATCAATTGAATTTACCACAGGTGGACTCCAATCGAGTTGTAGAAACATCTCAAGGATGATCAATGGAAACACGATGCATCTGAGCTCAATTCTGAGTCTCATAGCAGAGGGTCTGAATACTTATGTAAATAAGATATTTCTGTTTGCAAAAATGTCTAAAAACCTGTTTTTGCTTTGTCATTATGGGGTATTGTGTGTAGATTGCTGATTTTTTAAATTTTATTTAATCCATTTTAGAATAAGGCTGTAACGTAATAAAATGTGGAAAAAGTCAATAGGTCTGAATACTTTCCGAAGGCACTGTACTTTCCCAACCCTTGTCGGTTTTGATATCTCATGTCAAATTAAACAAGTTAAATACCAAAGCAACTTATTTGTTTCCTCCCCCCATTTCGGGCAGCCTTCCAGAATCTCCATCCGACATTCTAGAATTTAGATGACTGTCTTCAACTAATTCTCTTCTAACCAGTGATGTAAAAGTTATTCTCAGATTCCGTGTGGCTTTTGAGTAGTGCTAGTTTGATTTCAAGGTGATATTGATAGGAGTGATGAACAAAAAAGTGTAGCGTTACACTTATCGTGATGTGGACCCACTTGAATCAAAATGCAACACATTGAAATGCATCCTGCCTGTCTTCTGCAGGTTGTCCTCTAACCAGTGATGTAAAAAAATATCTCCAGTTTCCATGTGGGTAGGGAGGTGACCGAGAACCCAATGACCACTCTGACAGAACTACAGAATTCCTTTGCTGGGATGGGAGAACCTGACAAAAGGACAACAGTCTCTACAGCACCTCAACCAATCTGGGCTTTATGGGAGAATGGCCAGATTGAAGCCACTCCTGAAGATGGAAGCCACTCCTGAGAAAAATGAAAAAGTCACATGACAGAAGGCCTGGAGTTTGCAAAAAGGCACTTGAAAGAAAGACTCAGAGCATAAGTCAAAATATTCTGTGGTCTGATGAGACAAAAATGTAACTCTTCATGTCTGGAGAAAACCAGGCATAGCTCATCACCCATCTAACACCATCCATACCTTGATGCATGGTGGTGGCAGCATCATGCTATGGGGATGCTTTTCAGTAGCAGGGACTGGAAAACTGGTAAGGATAGAGGGACAATGAATGGAGCCAAATACAGGCATATCCTTGATGAGAACTTACTTCAGAGTGAAAACGACCTTAGGCTGGGGTGGAGATTTACGTTCCAACAGGACAATGACCCAAGCATACAGCGAAAGCAATGCTGGAATGGCTTCAGAACAAGAATGTAAAAGTCCTTGACTAGCCCAGCCAAAGCCCAGACTTGCTGTTCACGCTGTGCACCATCTAACTTAACAGAGCTTGAGAAGATATGCAAGGAAGAATGGGAGAAAATCCCCAAATCCAGATGTGCAAAGCTGATACAGACATACGCAGACGACTCAAAGCTGATATACACATACCCAAGACGGCTCAAAGTTGATACACACATACCCAAGACGACTCAAAGCTGATATACACATACCCAGACGACTCAAAGTTGATACACACATACCCAAGACGACTCAAAGCTGATATACACATACCCAAGATGGCTCAAAGCTGATACACACATACACAAGACGACTTAAAGCTTATACACATGTAACAGTATAACTTTAAACCGTCCCCTCGCCCCGACACGGGCGCGAACCAGGGACCCTCTGCACACATCAACAACAGTCGCCCACGAAGCATCGTTACCCATCGCTCCACAAAAGCCGCGGCCCTTGCAGAGCAAGGGGCAACACTACATCTAGGTTTCAGAGCAAGTGACGTAACTGATTGAAACGCTACTAGCGCGTACCCGCTAACTAGCTAGCCATTTCACATCCGTTACACTCACCCCCCTTTCAACCTCCTCCTTTTCCGCAGCAACCAGTGATCCGGGTCAACAGCATCAATGTAACAGTATAACTTTAGTACGTCCCCTCGCCCCGACCCGAGCGCGAACCAGGGACCCTCTGCACACATCAACAACGGTCGCCCACGAAGCATCGTTACCCATCGCTCCACAAAGGCCGCGGCCCTTGCAGAGCAAGGGGCAACACTACATCTAGGTTTCAGAGCAAGTGACGTAACTGATTGAAACGCTACTAGCGCGTACCCGCTAACTAGCTAGCCATTTCACATCCGTTACACTCACATACACAAGATGACTTAAAGCTTATACACACATACCCAAGATGGCTCAAAGCTGATATACACATACCCAAGATGGCTCAAAGCTGATACACACATACCCAAGATGGCTCAAAGCTGATATACACATAACCAAGACGACTCAAAGCTGATATACACATACCCAAGACGACTCAAAGTTGATACAGACATACCCAAGACGACTCAAAGCTGAACCAGACATACCTGAGACGACTCAAAGCTGATATACACATACCCAAGACGACTCAAAGCTGATACACACATACCCAAGACGACTCAAAGCTGATACAGACATACCCAAGACGACTCAAAGCTGAACCAGACATACCCGAGACGACTCAAAGCTGATCCAGACATACCCAGACGACTCAAAGCTGATCCAAACATCCCAAGACGACTCAAAGCTGTAATCACCACCAAAGGTGCTTCTACAAAGCATTGACTCTGGGGTGTGAATACTTATGTACATTTGACATTTCCGTATTTAATTTTCAATAAATTAGCTAAAATTGCTAAAAACATGTTTTCACTTTGTCATGATGGGTTATTGTGTGTAGATGGGTGAGACAAACATATATTTAATCCATTTTTAATTCAGGCTGCAAGACAACTAAATAAGTCAAGGGGTGTGAATACTTTCTGAAGGCACTGTATAAGTGTAGAATAGATAGTGGATTTTCTAAATCGATACTCGATTGCTCTGGCCTGTGTGACTGAACGCAACAACAGCAGTCAAAGCGGAAGTTGCTACCCTGCTAAATATGGAAGCTGAACGAGTCGTGCAGGTACTAGCCTTTAAGCAAGATATCATCTGATTCTCCGAAATACATCAGCCACAGGACAACTTTGTTTGGAAGTCGTAATGGACCAATAGCCTTAACTGAATAGATATAGCTAGCTAGCTACCTCATTTTCCACGTGGAAAAATACTTTAGAAAGCTAGCTGGGATTTTCTACAAGGAATCTGGTGAGTTGGCCAGTTTCTGTGCACTTAGACTGCAAACATTAGTCGCCCTTATCTATTTATGACGACAATGTTACTAATTAGAGTTTTGTGAAGTGCAAACAAACACGGCAGTGCAACTATCACCCGGAAGTTATGTTCCCGCCCAACTAGTCGTCGGTGCATGTTAGTCTGATACTGTTCCCTTTTAATAAAAGATGAATAGCTCAAATCAACCATATGGTTTTATTTTCCAGTCAATGCCTTTTAAACTACGTTATGAATTCCTGCCAAAATACCAAAGAGTTTTGTAGTTGATTTGGTTGCGTTCATGTTGAAATTACGTCATTAGTCAAGATCTCAGAGTTCCCTAATTTGGCTAAATATAAGCAAGACAAACCCGTTTTGGAGATATCTGGTTATCATCAAAATAAATAAATCACGTTTTTGGAATCATTCAGCAGTTTTTATCTGATTTAAAAAGCACGTTACCATTGGCAATGAATGTTGAAAGTTGCATTTATATTTATAAAACTTAAGTTGAAAATGATGCTGTCATTGCTTCCTGTTCACGAGACATTTTGATAAATAGCCTAATGTCATAACACAGTTTTAATATCACTCCATAACCAATACGCAGGAACAGTTCGTGATATATTGAAAACCTAAACATACAATTTGCTATCTAAAAAAATGATAATGATGGCACCGGAGGGGATGGCTTCCGTTTATGGACTACTAACCATTTGTAGTATTTTCTTCCGGCTTGTTCAACACATTTTGTAAATATTGTTTCTGCCACCAGCTCTTATGACCATAAAGTGCTTATAGTTATCAGAACAGCGATTACTCACCTCGAACTGGAGGTGAGTTGTACGCAAAAGGACTTACTGTTCTGCCCGGACCAGGCACAAATCCCCTTCATTCACATGAAGAGGAGACGCCGATACAGGGGCCACAGATCCGGATGTCTTGTGAGAGTCCTTCGGCGAGTGGGTAAACCGCCTCTACCATTCGTCCTATCGGAGAATAAACTGGATGCACTTCGTTCGAGACTATCCTACGAAACGGGACTGTAATATCTTACGCTTCACTGAGTCGTGGCTGAATGACGACATGGATAATATACAGTTGGCTGGATTTTCCCGTGCATCGGCAAGACAGACCAGCTACCTCCGGTAAGACGAGGGGTGGTGAACTGTGTATTTGTCAATAACAGCTGGTGCGCGATCTCTGATTTATTAAGGACGTCTCAAGGTTTTACTCGACTGAGATAGAGTACCTCATGATAAGCTGTAGACGACACTGTTTACCAAGAGTTTTCATTTCTATTTTTTTGTAGCTGTCTATTTACCACCACAAACCGATGCTGGCACTAAGACCGCACTCGATGAGCCGTATAAGGCCATAAGCAAACAAAGAAATCCTCATCCAGAATTGGTGCTCCTAGTGGTCAGGGACTTTAATGCAGGGAAACTCAATTCTGTTATACTTAAAACTATAAAGTTCTCCCTTGCCCTCCATTTGGCAAATCTGACCATAATTCTATCCTACTAAAGCAGGAAGTACCAGTGACTCGCTCAATACGGAAGTGGTCAGATGATGCATATGCAAAGCTACAGGACTGTTTTGCTAACACAGATTGGAATATGTTCCGGGATTCACCCGATGGCATTGAGGAGTATACCACATCAGTCACCGGCTTCATCAATAAGTGCATCGTTGACGTCATCCCCATAGTGACCGTACGTACATATCCCAACCAGAAGCCATGGATTACAGGGAACAACCGCATGAGCTAAAGGCTAGAGCTGCTGCTTTAAAGGAGCTGGACACTAACCCAGACACTTACAAGAAATCTCGCTATGCCCTCCGACGAACCATCAAACAGGCAAAGCGTCTATACAGGACTAAGATTTCATCCTACTACACCGGCTCTGACGCTCGTATTACAAAGGGAAGCCCATCTGCGAGCTGCCCAGTGACACGAGCCTACCAGACGAGCTAAATGACTTCTATGTGTGCTTCGAGGCAAGCAACACTGAAGCATGCATGAGAGCACCAGCTGTTCCGGATGACTGTGTGATCACGCTCTCTGTAGCCAATATCAGTAAGACCTTTTAACAGTTCAACATTCACAAGGCCGCAGGGCCAGACGAATTACCAGGTCGTGTACTCGGAGCATGCGCTGACAAACTGGCAAGTGTCTTCACTGACATTTTCAACCTGTCCCTGACCGAGTCTGTACCTCCACGTTTCAAGCAGACCACTATAGTCCCTGTGCCCAAGAACACCAAGGTAACCTGCCTAAATGACTACCAACCCGTAGCACCCATGTCAGTAGCTTTGAAAGGATTGCCCCAACAGATCCACAGATGACGCAATCTCTATTGCACTCCACACTGCCCTTTCACACCTTTCACACCTACAGCTCAGTGTTTAACACCATAGTGCCCTCAAAGCTCATTGCTAAGGACCTTTGGACTAAACAGCTCTGCAACTGGAACCTGAACTTCCTGGCGGGCCGCCCACAGGTGGTAAAGGTAAGCAACAACCTATCTGCCACGCTGATGGTAGACCCTCAGGGTTGCGTGCTTAGTCCCCTCCTGTACTCCTTGTGGCCAAGCACGACTCCAACACCATTAAGTTTGCCGACGGCACAACGGTGGTAGGTCTGATCACCGACAACGATGAGACGGCCGATAGGGATGAGGTCAGAGACCTGCATCCGACCGCAATGCACTACAGAGGTTAGTGCGTATGGCACAGCACATCCAGGACCTCTGTACCAGGCTGTATCAGAGGAAGGTCTTAAATTAAAGACTTCAGCCACCTAAATCATAGACTTTTCTCTGCTGCCGCGCGGTACCGGAGCGCCAAGTCTAGGTCCAAAAGGCTCCTTAACAGCTTCTACCCCCCCCCCCCCCCCCCCCCCCCAAGGCATTAGACTGCTGAACAGCTTCTACCCCCAAGCCATAAGACTCCTGAACAGCTTCCACCCCCAAGCCATAAGACTCCTGAACAGCTTCCACCCCCAAGCCATAAGACTCCTGAACAGCTTCCACCCCCAAGCCATAAGACTCCTGAACAGCTTCCACCCCCAAGCCATAAGACTCCTGAACAGCTTCCACCCCCAAGCCATAAGACTCCTGAACAGCTTCCACCCCCAAGCCATAAGACTCCTGAACAGCTTCCACCCCCAAGCCATAAGACTCCTGAACAGCTTCCACCCCCAAGCCATAAGACTCCTGAACAGCTTCCACCCCCAAGCCATAAGACTCCTGAACAGCTTCTACCCCCAAGCCATCAAGACTCATGAACAGCTTCTACCCCCAAGCCATCAGACTCATGAACAGCTTCTACCCCCAAGCCATAAGACTCCTGAACAGTTCATCAAATGGCTACCAAGACTATTTGCATTAACCCCCTTTTTTGTGCTGCTGCTACTCACTGTTTATCATCTATGCATTAGTCAATTTACTCCTCCCTACATGTACATATTACCTCGACTAACCCGAGCAGACATTGAATATCCCTTTGAGCATGGTGAAGTTATTAATCACACTTTGGATGGTGTACTTGAATGAAACTCTAACCATTTTGGTTGGAGAGTTGAGCCATTTTTAACCAGGAGCTCTAGAAAGTTGTCATAGTGGCTACACAGCAGCCTGGGCGTTCGTCCTCCTTTACAATTTTTTTAAATTTTCTTCTTCTGGAGAAGGTGTCTCAAGATGAACATTTTCACGATTTCACTAATATCATCAAAGTCAATAAATCATCGCAGTTTTTTTTACCTGATTAAGTAGAATCCTGTTGAAAAAAACAAGTTGATATTCATACTGTTGCTGCTTCCTGTAATTATAGCAAAGTGTCAAAACACTGGTTTTAAATGTCCAAATTCATCGTCAATATGCTGAAATGAGTCGTGATATGTTGAAGACCAAGACATAAAGATGACTCCCTACAAACACGTGTCACTCTTGTGCTCAGATTACTTGTATTTTAGTTACGACATAACAAAATACAAGTATCTTAACTACTCCCTGAACTACTCTCACTACTCTGTGAAACTGGAAACACTTATCTCCCTCACTAGCTTTAAGCACCAGCTGTCAGAGCAGCTCACAGATCACTGCACCTGTACATAGCCCATCTATAATTTAGCCCAAACAACTACCTCTTCCTCTACTGTATTTCTTTTTATTTTGCTCCTTTGCACCCCATTATTTATTACTGACCATCTTACAGATCCTCGACTTCGGCGATGTAATTTACAAAATAGCCTCCAATACCCTACTCAACAAATTGGATGCAGTCTATCACAGTGCCATCCGTTTTGTCACCAAAGCCCCATATACTACCTACCACTGCGACCTTTACGCTCTCGTTGGCTGGCCTTCGCTTCATACTCGTCGCCAAACCCATTATTTCTATTTCTACTTTCCACATTCTACCACTGCAAATCTATCATTCCAGTGTTTTACTTGCTATATTGTATTTACTTCGCCACCATGGCCTTTTTTTTTGCCTTTACCTCCCTTATCTCACCTCATTTGCTCACATTGTATGTAGACTTATTTTTTCTACTGTATTATTGACTGTATGTTTGTTTTACTCCATGTGTAACTCTGTGTTGTTGTATGTGTCGAACTGCTTTGCTTTATCTTGGCCAGGTTGCAATTGTAAATGAGAACTTGTTCTCAACTTGCCTACCTGGTTAAATAAAGGTGAAATAAATAAATAAAACTCACGCACCAACATTTACCAAGCGGTCACTCCAGACTGAAATGTATTAGCTTTTTCTAATGTAATCTATAGTGCGCACAAATTAATCACTCGCATCAATATTGTATTGAAATCAATGAAACTGGGACAATAGCTGTGGCAGCACCTACCATTTGCTCTCTTCTAAAAGACAAACCAACACAATCTTGGGTATACTACATATATATACCTGTTGATAGATGAGAACCTCATACCCAGCCTTACTGTGTATTAATACTGTGTTGTGATGTATCATTTTTCTATTACAGGTGTATGGACTTCCTGCTGTCTTCTTCTACTACTACAGGTCATCTAAAGTGTATGGACTTCCTGCTGTCTTCTTCTACTACAGGTCATCTAAAGTGTATGGACTTCCTGCTGTCTTCTTCTACTACAGGTCATCTAAAGTGTATGGACTTCCTGCTGTCTTCTTTTATTACAGGCCATCTAACGTGTATGGACTTCCTGCTGTCTTCTTCTACTACAGGTCATCTAAAGTGTATGGACTTCCTGCTGTCTTCTTCTACTACAGGTCATCTAACGTGTATGGACTTCCTGCTGTCTTCTTCTACTACAGGTCATCTAAAGTGTATGGACTTCCTGCTGTCTTCTTCTACTACAGGTCATCTAAAGTGTATGGACTTCCTGCTGTCTTCTTCTACTACAGGTCATCTAAAGTGTATGGACTTCCTGCTGTCTTCTTCTACTACAGGTCATCTAAAGTGTATGGACTTCCTGCTGTCTTCTTCTACTACAGGTCATCTAAAGTGTATGGACTTTCTGCTGTCTTGCCATTGACTGCATTGTCATTGTTCCCACCAGCAGGACAACATGAGTGGAGAGAAAGAAACATTGTTGGAAGAAATCAAACAGAGTTTACACCCTCTAACGGAGGATCATTTACTTTACCTGTGTGAACGCTGTGGAATTGATGGCTCCCAAGTTAAAGGAAAGCACCATCGCTCGTTGCGACGTAAAATCATGGAGGAAATGTGGGAAAATGCAGATTCGGTCAAATCGGAGGAGCAGGGAATGTCTTGGTTACTCCGACTGAAAGATGACATCAGAAAGATACAGGAAGAATCTAGTGTGGCACCCATGAGTCCCAGCCAGTCGGATGATGACGAAACGGGTAAGAAGAATGGGGTTGGGGCAGGGGCCCGTGTGGGTCACAGGATGAAAATAGCAATGATAAAAAATAAAAATACATTTTATAAATAGAATTCTGGGATGTAAGAGCGCTGTCAGTGTAAATGACTGAAACCAAATAAAATATGTAGAAAAAAAGAATGGAGACATATATATATATGTATATATATATATATATATATATACTTTTGAATAATAGGCTGTAATCTATGAAGAACTTTGAAAGAGAAAAAGCTCCCAGACAATCAGGCCGTTTGATAGGGTTCTAATGTTTGAGCATAAGAATACAGCATTAGCCATGTCACAATGGGTAGAATTGTAGCAAATGATCTTAAACTGCAACATGTTCTTTCAGTTCCATGGCAATGTGTGTGTATATGTTTTCACTGCTCAACCCTTATTGGTTGGTTGTGACTCAATACATCTGTATTGGTGGGTCAAGAAGCAACATTCTTTTTGGCTACAATCTGCTTCTGTAACAGTTCATTGATTGGTAAATATTTATTAATTGAGCCATATTTCCTGAACGTAACTATTCAGTGTTGTATAGCAGCTCATCTGTGTTGGATGGGGAAGATACTTCAACACTAGTTCATTGTGAAATACTTTGGTGCATATGAGGAACCTTAACTTCATGTCTTTGTTTCACAGGGGACAACCCTAACGGTCGCTCGCTCAGTGGGAGGGTCTTATCATCTGGGAAGTCTCCAGGGTTGAAAGGGATCCAGCGACCTTACAGCTGTGATGTATGTGAGAAGAGCTTCACTCAATCAGGAAACCTACGAAGACACCAAACAGTACACACAGGAGAGAAACCTTACAGTTGTGATCATTGTGGGAAAATCTTTTGTAGTTCAGGAGCCCTGACTATTCACAAGCGTCTACACACTGGAGAGAAACCTTACAGCTGTGATCAGTGTGGGAAAAGCTTTTCTAGTTCAGGAGCCCTGATTATTCACAAGCGTCTACACACTGGAGAGAAACCTTACAGCTGTGATCAATGTGGGAGGAGCTGCAAAGATGCCACAGCCCTGAATGAACACATGCGTACACACACAGGAGAGAAACCTTTTAGCTGCGATGTTTGTGGAATTCGTTTTTCTCGACAAAGCAACCTGAATGTACACATGCGCAGACACACAGGAGAGAGGCCTTACATCTGTGATCAATGTGGGAAGAGCTTCACTCGGTCAACGGACCTGACCAAACACAGACGCATTCACACCAGCGAGAAACCATACAGCTGTGACCAGTGTGGGAAGAACTTCACTCGGTCAGGAAACCTGGCGAGTCATCAGAAAACCCACACAGTCAGAGAGAAAAACGAGGCCGGCGGCGGGAGAAGTCAGGCAGGTGGAGAGGGAACCCACACAGGAAAGATACAGGAAGAATCTACTGTGGTACCCGTGAGGCCCAGCCAGTCTGATGATGATGCAGGTAAGAAGAATGGTGTGTATTAGTCTACAATCTGCTTCTGTAACAGTTCATTGATTGGTAAATATTTATTAATTGAGCCATATTTCCTGAACGTAACTATTCAGTGTTGTATAGCAGCTCATCTGTGTTGGATGGGGAAGATACTTCAACACTAGTTCATTGTGAAATACTTTGGTACATGTGAGGAACCTTAACTTCATGTCTTTGTTTCACAGGGGACAACCCTAACGGTCGCTCGCTCAGTGGGAGGGTCTTATCATCTGGGAAGGCTCCAGGGTTGAAAGTGATCCAGCGACCTTATAGCTGTGATGTATGTGAGAAAAGTTTCCCACGTTTAGGAGACCTAAAGAGACACCAGATAATACACACAGGAGAGAAACCATATGGCTGTGATCAATGTGGGAAGAGTTTCTGTACATCAGGACAACGGATTATACACAAGCGAACACACACAGGAGAGAAACCTTATCGCTGTGATCAATGTGGGAAGAGTTTTGCTCGAACTGATTACCTGACCGAACACAAGCTAACACACACTGGAGAGAAGCCTCATAGCTGTGATAAATGTGGAAAGGGCTTCACTCGGCCTAACTGCTTGGCTGCACACAAGCTAACACACACAGGAGAGAAGCCCTACCTCTGCTCAGACTGTGGGAAGAGCTTCTATACACCAGCAAAGTTGAAAGAGCACGAGCGATCACACACAGAAGAGAACCCTTACGGGTGTGGTCTGTGTGGGAAGATCTTTGCTTGTTCAGGTTCCCTGACTAAACACCAGCGTGTACACACAGGAGAGAAGTTTTACAGGTGTGGTCTGTGTGGGAAGAGCTTTGCTTGTTCGGATTCCCTGACTAAACACAAGCGTGTACACACTGGAGAGAAACCTTACAGCTGTGATCAGTGTGGGGAGAGCTTTGCTCGTTTGGGAGCCCTGACTATTCACAAGCGTCTACACACTGGAGAGAAACCTTACAGCTGTGCTCAATGTGGGAAGAGCTGCAAAGATGCCACGGCCCTGAATGAACACATGCGTACACACACAGGAGAGAAACCTTTCCCCTGCTATGTCTGTGGAATGAGTTTTTCTCGACGAAGCACCCTGAAAGTACACATGCGCAGACACACAGGTGAGAAGCCTTACAGCTGTGATCAATGTGGGAAGAGATACGCTCATCCAGGTGATTTGAAAATACACATTAGAGTACACACCGGAGAGAAACCATACAGCTGTGACCAGTGTGGGAAGAGCTTCACTCAGTCAACAAACCTGACTAAGCACAGACGTGTTCACTCTGTAGAGAAACCCTAAAGCTGTGATCTATGTTGTATGAACTTTACTCAGTCAACAAACCTGACTAAGCACAGACGTGTTCACTCTGGAGAGAAACCATACAGCTGTGATCTATGTTGTATGAACTTAGCTTATTTGTATCTTATTTCATGGGCTCATTGTCAATTAAATCATGTAGAATATTTTAACATTGTTATAGTAAGAGTTCATGTTTTTAATTCTATTTAATTCAAATTGAATCCATATGTGAATACATACCACTTTATTTTACTTTTAATAAAATTAAATACAAAGATCCTTTATAAATAGCTGTTATGAACTTTGGCATTCCTTTTTCTTCACTTTGACCCTGCTGGTTATCTATGAACAGTTGAACATCTTGGCCATGTTCTGTTATAATCTCCACCCGGCACAGCCAGAAGAGGGCTGGCCATCCCTCATAGCCTGGTTCCTCTCTAGGTTTCTTCCTAGGTTCTGGCCTTTTCTAGGGAGTTTTTCCTAGCCACTGTGATTCTACATCTTCATTGCTTACTGTTTGGCTTTTAGGCTGGGTTTCTGTACAGCACTTTGAGACATCAGCTGATGTATGAAGGACTTTATAAATACATTTGATTGATTGACTTGACCTGTTCTTCAGAGAACAAGACGAAATGCAGCAAGTTGTTTCCTGAAGTAAGATTACAGCGACACAAAGCATCATGTGTTTAACTAAAGTGTTATATCTCCTATTGGGGAAGTCTAATGAACGGGCTGCTGCACAGTCACTATGGGACTACTTTCTATACTGATCCTATGTAGAATTAAACAAGTTAAATAACAAAAAGCAACTGATTTGGTTTTCCTTCCCTGTTTCAGCAGCCTTCCAGAATCTCCATCCCATGTTTCAAAAATGTAGGTGACTTGTCTTCAGCAAATTCTCTTCTAACCAGTGAAATAAAAAATTATTCTCATAGTCCGTCTGGCCTTTGAATAGTGTTAGTTTGATTTCAACGTGATGTCGATAGGAGTAATTAACAAAAAAGTGTTGTTACACTTATCGCGCTGGCGACCCACTTGAATCAAAATGCAACACTCAAATGTAACTGGCTGTGTTCTACAGGTTTCGCAGTTTTTGAATCCAAAATAGGTGACCAACGTGATTCATGTAGATCCGATGACAAAGGTTTGGGGCTGGTGGGGGGCTTTGGATCACTACTGGCTGTAAGCTGGGGGCTTTGGATCACTACTGGCTGTACGCTGGGGGATTTGGATCACTACTGGCTGTAAACTGGGGGATCACTACTGGCTGTACGCTGGGGGATTTGGATCACTACTGGCTGTAAGCTGGGGGATTTGGATCACTACTGGCTGTAAGCTGGGGGCTTTGGATCACTACTGGCTGTAAGCTGGGGGCTTTGGATCACTACTGGCTGTAAGCTGGGGGCTTTGGATCACTACTGGCTGTAAGCTGGGGGCTTTGGACCACTACTGGCTGTAAGCTGGGGGCTTTGGATCACTACTGGCTGTAAGCTGGGGGCTTTGGATCACTACTGGCTGTACGCTGGGGGACCACTACTGGCTGTAAGCTGGGGGCTTTGGACCACTACTGGCTGTAAGCTGGGGTCTTCCGATCACTACTGGCTGTAAGCTGGGGGCTTTGGATCACTACTGGCTGTAAGCTGGGGGCTTTGGATCACTACTGGCTGTACGCTGGGGGCTTTGGATCACTACTGGCTGTAAGCTGGGGGCTTTGGATCACTACTGGCTGTACGCTGGGGGCTTTGGATCACTACTGGCTGTAAGCTGGGGGCTTTGGATCACTACTGGCTGTAAGCTGGGGGCTTTGGACCACTACTGGCTGTAAGCTGGGGGCTTTGGATCACTACTGGCTGTAAGCTGGGGGCTTTGGATCACTACTGGCTGTAAGCTGGGGGCTTTGGATCACTACTGGCTGTAAGCTGGGGGATTTGGATCACTACTGGCTGTAAACTGGGGGCTTTGGATCACTACTGGCTGTAAGCTGGGGGCTTTGGATCACTACTGGCTGTAAGCTGGGGGCTTTGGATCACTACTGGCTGTAAGCTGGGGGCTTTGGATCACTACTGGCTGTACGCTGGGGGCTTTGGATCACTACTGGCTGTACGCTGGGGGCTTTGGATCACTACTGGCTGTAAGCTGGGGGATCACTACTGGCTGTACGCTGGGGGATTTGGATCACTACTGGCTGTAAGCTGGGGGACCACTACTGGCTGTAAGCTGGGGTCTTCCGATCACTACTGGCTGTAAGCTGGGGGCTTTGGATCACTACTGGCTGTAAGCTGGGGGCTTTGGATCACTACTGGCTGTACGCTGGGGGCTTTGGATCACTACTGGCTGTAAGCTGGGGGATTTGGATCACTACTGGCTGTAAGCTGGGGGCTTTGGACCACTACTGGCTGTATGCTGGGGGCTTTGGATCACTACTGTCTGTAAGCTGGGGGCTTTGGATCACTACTGGCTGTACGCTGGGGGATTTGGATCACTACTGGCTGTAAACTGGGGGCTTTGGATCACTACTGGCTGTAAGCTGGGGGCTTTGGATCACTACTGGCTGTAAGCTGGGGGCTTTGGATCACTACTGGCTGTAAGCTGGGGGCTTTGGATCACTACTGGCTGTAAGCTGGGGGCTTTGGATCACTACTGGCTGTACGCTGGGGGCTTTGGATCACTACTGGCTGTACGCTGGGGGCTTTGGATCACTACTGGCTGTACGCTGGGGGATTTGGATCACTACTGGCTGTAAGCTGGGGGCTTTGGATCACTACTGGCTGTACGCTGGGGGACCACTACTGGCTGTAAGCTGGGGGCTTTGGATCACTACTGGCTGTAAGCTGGGGGACCACTACTTGGCTGTAAGCTGGGGTCTTCCGATCACTACTGGCTGTAAGCTGGGGGCTTTGGATCACTACTGGCTGTAAGCTGGGGGCTTTGGATCACTACTGGCTGTAAGCTGGGGGATTTGGATCACTACTGGCTGTAAGCTGGGGGCTTTGGATCACTACTGGCTGTAAGCTGGGGGCTTTGGATCACTACTGGCTGTAAGCTGGGGGACCACTACTGGCTGTAAACTGGGGGCTTCCGATCACTACTGGCTGTAAGCTGGGGGCTTTGGATCACTACTGGCTGTAAGCTGGGGGCTTTGGATCACTACTGGCTGTAAGCTGGGGGCTTTGGATCACTACTGGCTGTAAGCTGGGGGCTTTGGACCACTACTGGCTGTAAGCTGGGGGATCACTACTGGCTGTAAGCTGGGGGATCACTACTGGCTGTAAGCTGGGGGATCACTACTGGCTGTAAGCTGGGGGATCACTACTGGCTGTAAGCTGGGGGATCACTACTGGCTGTAAGCTGGGGGATCACTACTGGCTGTAAGCTGGGGGATCACTACTGGCTGTAAACTGGGGGATCACTACTGGCTGTAAGCTGGGGGACCACTACTGGCTGTAAGCAGGGGGCTTTGGATCACCACTGGCTGTAAGCTGGGGGATCACTACTGGATCACTACTGGATGTAAGCTTGGGGGATCACTACTGGCTGTAAGCTTGGGGGATCACTACTGGCTGTAAGCTGGGGGCTCACTACTGGCTGTAAGCTGGGGGCTCACTACTGGCTGTAAGCTGGGGGCTCACTACTGGCTGTAAACTGGGGGATCACTACTGGCTGTAAGCTGGGTGATCACTACTGGCTGTAAGCTTTGGGTTCACTAATGGCTGTAAGCTGGGGGTTCACTACTGGATGTAAGCGGGGGATCACTAATGGCTGTAAGCGAACGAGTGATGCGTGTTTGGAGCAATACTGTCTGTATCCAAGGCTCAGCCAATCATTCACATAACATAATGCAACACACGACTGAAGAGAGAAGAGACAACCAATGTGCTAGTTATAGCATCATCGGCTCTCTGGAAAGACATCGGGAGAGTAGGAAAGGCATCGGGAGAGTAGAAAGGCAGTTTGTCAGTTACAGCAGTGCGTCCCCTGAATGATAACGAAGAGGTACTGTAGGTGAGAAGCCTGACCACGGGGGTGAGAAGGTGATGAAAGCGTACTTCATGAGCTGTAACCGAAAAACAACTGGCATTTGGAAAGTTTTAGGTGAATGAAAAAGACCGAGGTAAAGACCGTTTCAGGTTGGATATTCAACGGATATTCGCCTGTAGTTTTCCTTACGTCCACCAACAGCAGTTAGGGACTGTCAACATAGTGACAAATCAAAATGTTCAAATTCCAATAGCTATTTAACCATTTTTTTAACCATCACCATTTTTATATATATATTTTTCTTCTAAAACTCGACTTCAAAACACTCTCCTGCAAACCCGCCTCACCAATAAAAAAAAAAAAAAAGAAGTATTATTCGCCTCAAATCTGAAATCCACAACAAAAGCTAGCCAGAAGCTAGCCAGCTCACTGGTTAACGTTAGTATTCAGCTAACCACGGTTGGCGGTCATCAGCTATCCTTTAGCTCGAAAAGCTATCGCCAGTTTTGTACAACGCGACTCAGACCAGAGCATACGGACCTATTTTTCTCTCCATATCCCCGGATTTCTACCGCAAGCTCTGGACATTTACACCTGGATCTTGCAGCTAGCTAGCTGCTATCCGAGTGACTATTGGCTTACGTCGGTCCTGGAACAAACATCAATTATTCCGGAGCTAGCCAGCTGAAGAGTTCCATCAGCCACTCCTGGGCTACAATCACATATCCGGACCCGTTTTACTGCCGAAACGGAGCCCCACCGGGCCTTCACGACTGGACTACCAACGTTATCTGCCCGAGGGAGTTATCCAACTGGCCCCTCCGTCGCGACGTAACCTGAGCGCCCATCTGCGGCCCGCTAATCGTTAGCTGTCTTATCGGCTGCTTTCTGAATAGGTCTATTGGACAATTTTCTTGGGTCACTAAAACTATCTATTTTGCCAATTGGATTGGTCCCCTCTACCACACGGAACCCCACTAATCTACCGACGGAATCGCACGAGGTGGCTAAAAACAGACCTCCATCCTCTGCCAGCTTGCTACCCATGGCCCGGCTAGCTGTCTGAATCGCCATGACCCCAACCAACCTCACTACTCACTGGACCCTTATGATCACTCGGCTAAGCATGCCTCTCCTTAATGTCAATATGCCTTGTCCATTGCTATTCTGGTTAGTGTTTATTGTCTTATTTCACTGTAGAGCCTCTAGCCCTGCTCATTATACCTTATCCAACCTTTCAGTTCTACCACCCACACATGCGATGACATCATCTGGTTTCAATTATGTTTCTAGAGACTATCTCTCTCATCATCACTCAATGCCTAGGTTTACCTCCACTGTATTCACATCCTACCATACCTTTGTCTGTACATTATACCTTGAAGCTATTTTATTGCCCCCAGAACCTGCTCCTTTTACTCTCTGTTCCAGACGTCCTAGACGACCAATTCTCATAGCTTTTAGCCGTACCCTTATCCTACTCCTCCTCTGTTCCTCTGGTGATGTAGAGGTGAATCCAGGCCCTGCAGTGCCTAGCTCCACTCCTATTCCCCAGGCGCTCTCTTTTGATGACTTCTGTAACCGTAATAGCCTTGGTTTCATGCATGTTAACATTAGAAGCCTCCTCCCTAAGTTTGTTTTATTCACTGCTTTAGCACACTCTGCCAACCCGGATGTCCTAGCCGTGTCTGAATCCTGGCTTAGGAAGACCACCAAAAACTCTGAAATCTCCATCCCTAACTACAACATTTTCAGACAAGATAGAACGACCAAAGTGGGCGGTGTTGCAATCTACTGCAGAGATAGCCTGCAGAGTTCTGTCCTACTATCCAGGTCTGTACCCAAACAATTTGAAATTCTACTTTTAAAAATCCACCTCTCTAAAAACAAGTCTCTCACCGCTGCCGCCTGCTATAGACCACCCTCTTCCCCCAGCTGTGCTCTGGACACCATATGTGAACTGATTGCCCCCCATCTACCTTCAGAGCTCGTGCTGCTAGGTGACCTAAACTGGGACATGCTTAACACCCCAGCCATCCTACAATCTAAACTTGATGCCCTCAATCTCACACAAATTATCAATGAACCTACCAGGTACTACCCCAAAGCCGTCAACACGGGCACCATCATAGATATCATCCTAACAAACTTGCCCTCTAAATACACCTCTGCTGTTTTCAACCAAGATCTCAGCGATCACTGCCTCATTGCCTGCATCCGTAATGGGTCAGCGGTCAAACGACCTCCACTCATCACTGTCAAACGCTCCCTGAAACACTTCAGCGACCAGGCCTTTCTAATCGACCTGGCCCGGGTATTCTGGAAGGATATTGACCTCATCCCGTCAGTAGAGGATGCCTGGTTATTTAAATAAAATGCCTTCCTCACCATCTTAAATAAGCATGCCCCATTCAAGAAATGTAGAACCAGGAACAGATATAGCCCTTGGTTCTCTCCAGACCTGACTGCCCTTAACCAACACCAAAACATCCTATGGCGTTCTGTATTATCATCGAACAGCCCCTCTGATATGCAACTTTTCAGGGAAGTTAGAAATCAATATACACAGGCAGTTAGAAAAGCCAAGGCTAGCTTTTTCAAGCAGAAATTTGCTTCCTGCAACACAAACTCAAAAAAGTTCTGGGACACTGTAAAGTCCTTGGAGAATAAGAACACCTCCTCCCAGCTGCCCACTGCACTGAGGATAGGAAACTCTGTCACCACCGATAAATCCACTATAATTGAGAATTTCAATAAGCATTTTTCTACGGCTGGCCATGCTTTCCACCTGGCCACCCCTACCCCGGTCAACAGCACTGCACCCCACACAGCAACTCGCCCAAGCCTTCCCCATTTCTCCTTCTCCCAAATCCAGTCAGCTGATGTTCTGAAAGAGCTGCAAAATCTGGACCCCTACAAATCAGCCGGGCTAGACAATCTGGACCCTTTCTTTCTAAAACTGTCTGCCGAAATTGTTGCAACCCCTATTACTAGCCTGTTCAACCTCTCTTTCATGTCGTCTGAGATTCCCAAAGATTGGAAAGCAGCTGTGGTCATCCCCCTCTTCAAAGGGGGGGACACTCTTGACCCAAACTGCTACAGACCTATATCTATCCTACCCTGCCTTTCTAAGGTCTTCGAAAGCCAAGTCAACAAACAGATTACCGACCATTTCGATTCCCACCGCACCTTCTCCGCTATGCAGTCTGGTTTCAGAGCTGGTCACGGGTGCACCTCAGCCACACTCAAGGTCCTAAACGATATCTTAACCGCCATCAATAAGAAACATTACTGTGCAGCCGTATTCATTGACCTGGCCAAGGCTTTCGACTTTGTCAATCACCACATCCTCATCGGCAGACTCGATAGCCTTGGTTTCTCAAATGATTGCCTCGCCTGGTTCACCAACTACTTCTCTGATAGAGTTCAGTGTGTCAAATCGGAGGGCCTGTTGTCCGGGCCTCTGGCAGTCTCTATGGGGGTGCCACAGGGTTCAATTCTTGGGCCGACTCTCTTCTCTGTATACATCAATGATGTCGCTCTTGCTGCTGGTGAGTCTCTGATCAACCTCTACGCAGACGACACCATTCTGTATACTCCTGCCCTTCTTTGGACACTTAACAACCATCCAGATGAGCTTCAATGCCATACAACTCTCCTTCCGTGGCCTCCAACTGCTCTTAAATACAAGTAAAACTAAATGCATGCTATTCAACCGATCGCTGCCTGCTCCTGCCCGCGTGTCCAGCATCACTACTCTGGACGGTTCTGACTTACAATATGTGGACAACTACAAATACCTGGGTGTCTGGTTAGACTGATGTGAGTCTGGAAGGAGAGTTTACAAACATCTCCAATCCAAAGATAAATCTAGAATTGGCTTCCTATTTCGCAACAAAGCATCCTTCACTCATGCTACCAAACATACCCTCGTAAAACTGACCATCTTACCGATCCTCGACTTCGTCGATGTAATTTACAAAATAGCCTCCAATACCCTACTCAACAAATTGGAGGCAGTCTATCACAGTGCCATCCGTTTTGTCACCAAAGCCCCATATACTACCCACCACTGTGACCTGTACGCTCTCGTTGGCTGCCCCTCGCTTCATACTCGTCGCAAAACCCACTGGCTCCAGGTCATCTACAAGACCCTGCTAGGTAAAGTCCCCCCTTATC
This sequence comes from Salvelinus namaycush, assembly GCF_016432855.1. Lineage (NCBI taxonomy): Eukaryota > Metazoa > Chordata > Actinopteri > Salmoniformes > Salmonidae > Salvelinus > Salvelinus namaycush. Next base: position 695,335 of record NW_024057675.1, on the reverse strand, counting down.
TCAGCTCACTGGTCACCATAGCAGCACCCACCTGTAGCACGTGCTCCAGCAGGTACAGTGGGGCAAAAAAGTATTTAGTCAGTATCTCAAATGGTTAGTCATGTTGTTAAGTATCTTGCTAGCCAGAGAAATGTTGAGCAACATTAGCAAACTTAACAAATATTTGAGTTTATGAAATTAGCTGGCTAATAAAGTCAGACAGCTAGCTAACGTTACAACATCAGACGAGCTAACGTTAGTAACCTAACCAATCCGCTATAGTAACTGGTATAGACTACTTGCCGTTCCTCAAGTTATAACGCGTTAGTTGATTACTGGACCCTGGCAATCTGTGAAATGTTAACTAGCTAACGAACTAACTATCTGTGAACTGATGTTTTCCCTCTAAAGTATGTAGTTAATTTTCAGAATGAGAGAATTAGAAATTGAGTTAAGTGTTTACTGAGTATAACATACTTTTACAATCGCCAATATTTTAATATAATTTTTAAGACAAATTAGGCTGGCAGGTTCTCTGGCCCAACCTCCAGTACAGTAGGTGGTGATAATACACTATTAACGTTGGATACCAACTTTCAATAAACCCCACTGAAAAATACGTTTACTTATATAAAATATGGTGGATCGAGTTCACTCAGGCTCTGTTTTCCATTGAAAACCATTGGGGGAAAATGATCAGTAATGATCTACTTAACTCATGGACTTTCATTGAACCAGAAAAAAACGGGACTCCCTAAAAACACCCCACTTCAATTTAAGTGACTTCGTAGCAGGTTAGTAAAGCATTTTCATAACCTGCTACATTAATTATCCTAACCTGCTGCGTAAAGTCGTAGCTGTATAGAAGTGGCGTGTTTAAGAGTCCCAAAAAAACAAACAGCGAATGGGATGTCTCGCTTCCTCTTCTGTCTCTGCTCTGTCGATACTCGATTGCTCTAGCCTGTAACTGAACGCAACAAAACCAGACAAAGCGGAAGTTGCTGCCCTGCTATTAAAGATGGTAGCCAGTTAAGAGTCGAGCTAGTAGCTTTCAAGCAAGATATTCATCTCAATATAAAACAATACAGCGCCGTAGAAAAGGACCATTAGTCGCAACTGACGAGATACAGCCTACCTGCCTTTCCACGTGGAAGAAAACGGGGGACAGAGACTTGCTAACTACGTAGTTGGCTTTTCTACAAGGAATCTGGTCAGTTGGCTAGCTTTTGTTCAACAACAGCTTTAGCCGGATTTATGTTTTTGTACCTTCATGAACGAGGAATGTTTACAGTCTAATTATGACGATAATGTTACAAATTCTAGTTTTGTGAGGTCCAAACAAACCCGGCAGTTTGTGAGTATGACACGGAAGTTTATGCACAACTAGTCGTCGGTTAAGGTATATATTTGTAAAACCTTTAACGTTAGCTGGTCTGATATTGCTCCGTTTTAAAATATAAATAGCTCAAATGAACCATAACGTTATTTTTTCTTCATGTCGATACCTTTTAAACGACGTTAGGAATTGCTCCAAAAATAATACCGGAGGAAGTTTTGTAGATGATTAGGTTGCGGCCATGTTGATGGCGTCATTAGTCGGCCTGAGTTCAGTTATTTACGTCGGGCGAATGTATGGAAGCGTTTAGCTGCCAAAACTCAATTGGAATTGCAAATGGACAAATGATAAATCAATATCATGTTTGCAATTCCTTTTCCTACCTGGGTATGCATTTCCTAAATTGATATTTTCATGGTTGAGTATGCATATTGTCTGCCAATTTACAAAATAAATAGCGAAGTGTGTTTGATATTTAAGTTCCATGGTACTATCCAGTACAACACTGATACATTTAAAATGTAAATGCTTAAATGACAAATCATTTGTCATGTTTGCCATTTAATTTCCTTGTTGTGATAGCATGAATTGTGACAAAAAGAAAAATGATTCTCAATTGACAATGCTTTTCCATACTCTGTGGTTTAAGACTGATCATTAGAATTTTGACGATCAAATTCGATAAATCAATTGCAATGCTTCATTTTGCTATTTTGTTTCCTCATGAAGTGTTATCGTTTTCGATCTGTGCTGATTGTCAAACACTGAAGATGTGTCAGGAAAAGTGCAGTATTATCATAAGGAGACTTATACTTGGAATATGGAGGGGGAAAAGAGAGGCAGGAGGTTTGAGAGGGAGGGTGAGCTTGAGTTGGTTAAAAATGGTGGGGAAAAGGGAGATGGTTTGTTAAAGAAGAATGATAGAAAGTGTAAGCAGAGTGAGCTGAAGACCGGAGGAGAAATGGAAGTGAATGAGGGCGTAGTATCAGAGGTGGTCGGTGTGGTGAAGTTCTCGGAGCACGAGGCTTGCACCGGGGGTCAGGATAACGATGAGTCTGTGATAGTAGGAGTGAAGTTTTTGGAAGAAGTGGACTCTTGCCTTTTGGCTGATCCATTTGTAATTTCAGGGTGGGTGCAAACAGAGTTGGGTGCTGTGGAATCGGTGAAGGTAACCGGAAGTGGTCTTGTGATAATTGTTGTTTCTGCTGGTGCTCCGCGTTAAATGAATGGGGGCAAGAAATGTGATTTTTTTTGCGCTCAAGAAAAGGGCGCCATTAGGCCTCCCGAGTGGCGCAGGGGTCTAAGGCATCGCAGTGCTAGCTGCATCACTATAGGTCCTGGTTCGATACCGGGCTCCGGCTGCGACTGGGAGACCCATGAGGCAGCGCACAATTGACCCAGCGTCGTTAGGGGGAGTGTCGTCCGGGTTAGGGGGAGGGTCGTCCGGGTTAGGGGGAGGGTCGTCCGGGTTAGGGGGAGGGTTTGGCCGTCCGTTTGCTTTATCATCAATCGAGATAGGCAACAGCAGTAAACATCAATGGATCATGTAATTTCAGATACTTGAGGGTAGCCTCGCGACATCTCACTACAAATGGCACATGCTGTTTACATGGCTAGCTAGCTACATGCCAAATGGATCTGGCTACCTTCACATCTGAAAATACATGATCCATTGATGTTTACTGATCATGAAAAGCATGCCGTTACTTGCTGTATAACTCTGATAGAGATACATGTGGAATAATCAGAAATGTGTAGTTCTGACTAGGCGCTTAAAAGAGGTCATGATATTAAAACCAACATTTATTTAACAATCCCCTGAAAACGGCACGTAGTTGTCAAGGGTTTTAGTGGAGCTGGGGGTCCCCTTGCCCCACAGCAGCCAAATGGAATCGTTCTGTACCGTATTGTGATGTTTTATTGATAACAAACTATCCTCAATAGGATCTTCTGACTGGGGGAGTGTTTAAGAGGCCTGACACTTGCTGTAAACATTAACACACATCGCTTGCTGGTAACATTAACAATACTTGCTGTAAACATTAACACTACTTGCTGTAAACATTAACACTTCATGTTACATCGCTTGTTGACTGAGGGTTCCCACACGGCTGTGTCTTCATGTTACATCGCTTGTTGACTGAGGGTTCCCACACGGCCGTGTCTTCATGTTACATCGCTTGTTGACTGAGGGTTCCCACACGGCCGTGTCTTCATGTTACATCGCTTGTTGACTGAGGGTTCCCACATGGCCGTGTCTTCATGTTACATCGCTTGTTGACTGAGGGTTCCCACACGGCCGTGTCTTCGTGTTACATCGCTTGTTGACTGAGGGTTCCCACACGGCCGTGTCTTCGTGTTACATCGCTTGTTGACTGAGGGTTCCCACACGGCCGTGTCTTCGTGTTACATCGCTTGTTGACTGAGGGTTCCCACGCGGCCGTGTCTTCATGTTACATCGCTTGTTGACTGAAGACATAGGTGGCCACCTGTGTTAACCCTTTCACACGTACCATCACACGGGTGTGATCGTTCTACAGTGGTCCCTGAAGCGTACGATCACACCCGTGTGATTAGAACACTCATTTAGAACGCTCGTTTAGAACGGCCAGTTTCGAATGACGCAACAATCAGCGTTTGAGCTGGCCACACTTTTTTCAGAAACTATTTACACAAACACAGTCCTTACAAAGTTATGTCCAGAATGTGAGCAGTTTATTTTTTGGATTCAATGTTCAGATATTCACAGAAGTATATATAGCATAACACAATCATCCTAACCGGGAAAATGTAGGCTACAATAGTCCTAGCGCTAACTGAGGAAAGATTGACCCAACACAAGCAGTCATATTTTCTAACTCTAGGCTGACATAAACTACAATATGAATTAGCTAATAGCAATTACTATGTATAATTAATCACATCACGGGTGAGCTCACCATTGATCGAAATAATTAGGTAAAACACTTTATAGAAATCGAAAGTAATCCGATGATTAGTTTCAGCGCGCAGCCATGCATTTTTCCTCACAGAAACCGAAGATAATAAGAGAAGACGAGATGAGTTTGGTCTGTTTATAGTATGCATGTTGAAGGGGTGTGTCATCTACCGTCGTTCACATCCCACCATTCATTTCCGGAAGTCCTCAAAGAATTTGTGAACTCTTACTCACCTCATTTTGTTATAACATCTTTGGTCAAACAGACGATTACGTGAAACCCAGAATGCATTGTATGTCAACAAACATGGCTACACAGCTGGAATTAGCTTAGCTCATCATAATCAGTACAACCTTCAAAAAAATTATTTTACACACATAATATGTGCCCATTACAATCTGTGCAAGAATCGGAATGCATGATTTGTCACCTAGAATTGAAAACGTGAATAAAACCGTAAATACACAAATAATTGCCACACGAAACATTTTCTGATAGTGATTTATTGATACAAGTGGCGCGTGCCGGTAGTCAAACACGTACCCTCTCACTCTGAGCCATTCCTCTGAGCCATTCAGTGTTGTTGTTTATGTATGTAGCTAGTGAGCTAAGCTGTAGCATTAGCAATGTCTTTCAAAAGGAGACAACTCACAAATGTGGAAATTCTGGAGATTTTTTTAAATTCTGACAATGAGTCTGAGTATGAAAGTCAGGAATCAGATTCTGACAGTGACAGTGAGGAGCTGCCCTCCAACCTTGTAGCCATTGAGAACCCTGAATCTGAATTTCCCTTGTCCACTGACGAAGTACCAGTTCCCTTTGAAGATGCTGGTGGTGATGGAGGCAGACCGACAGTGGATGAAGTACAGGAGTTCTGTGGTAGCTGGAAGGCCACCAGTAATTTCACCCCTCCTGGCCCTGCTGTTTGCTTTGACGAGTCCCAGTCTGGAGTGCAACGCCCCTTGCCATTTCCAACTGAGGCAGAGTGCTTCAAGTTGTTTCTGACAGAGGAGCTGGTGGGAGACATAGTAGAGGAGACCAATCGCTATGCCTTGGAGCTACAGGAGAAGAGAGAGCCAGGAGTGAGGGGGAAACTCGCTAAATGGGTGACAACCACAATTAGTGAAATGTATACCTTCCTGGTGACAGTCCTCCTCATGGGGATAGTAAAGAAGAACTCCCTAAGAGAATACTGGAGCACAGATCCTATGTTTGCAACTCCCTTCTTTGCCACCCTCTTTTCCCAAGACCGCTTCCTAGTTCTGCTGCGATGCCTGCATTTCGTCAACAATGCTACTGCCATCTTAAGTGACCCGTTATACAAAATAAGAAATGTTCTAACCAGCCTGACATCAGCATTTGGTCGGGTCTTTGTGCCATACAAGGACCTATGCATTGATGAGTCCCTGATGTTATGGAAAGGTAGGCTGGCGTTCCGTCAATATATTCCCTCCAAAAGGCACAGGTTTGGAGTCAAGTTCTTTGTCATGTGCGACGTGAAGACAGGATTTGTCCAGGATATTATAGTTTACACAGGGTCCACCACTGACATCAAACATTATGAGGGGCTTGGGGTGTCCGGGTCCGTAGTGATGACCATGCTGGCTCCTCATCTCGGCAAGGGACACACTTTGTACGTGGACAATTGGTACAGCAGTCCCACACTCTTCCAGCATCTGCTCTCCAACAGCACAGGGGCCTGTGGCACAGTCAGGTCGAACAGGAAGGGGATGCCAGTATTCGGATGCAGGAAGATGCAGAGAGGGGAGGTGGAGTTCCAGGAGAATGGTCAACAGCTGGCAGTAAAGTGGCATGACAAAAGAGATGTCCATGTCCTCTCCACTGTCCATACAGCAACCATGTCGGCCACAGGGAAGGTGGATCACCTGACTGGAGAGAGAAAGATCAAACCAGATTGTGTGCTCGACTATAACCTCAAAATGGGGGCAGTGGATAAGGCAGACATGATAAACAGCTTTGTGGAATGCACTCGGAAAACAACCAAGTGGTACAAGAAGATATTTTTCCATCTGATCGACACTGCTGCCCTCAATGGCAGCATAGTTCACCGCCAACTAACAGGTGAGTTGATTACTGAACAAGCTATTTTTGTAATTGGATGTACAGTTCACATACAAATCCATTATGCAATTATAGTGACAATATCTCACCCACCAACCCACTGCCTCATCATCCTCTAACTTTCTTCATCCTCCCCACTCCCTCTTAGGTAAAGTAATTACCTACCAAAAATACAGAGAGAACCTAATGAGAGAGCTGCTGGAGGAGCACCACACCCCTCGGCGCCCATCCACTGGGGGTCGTCCTGCTGTAAACAATCCCCTACGCCTTACTGCACGGCATTTTCCCTGCAAAGTCCCTCAAACTGCTGCTCAAGGTAGTCGCACAAGGAGGCACTGCAAAGTCTGCCTGTCTGGCACCAGGAGAAGTAAGCAGAGGAAGATGACAAAATACATGTGTTTAGCTTGTGATACACCTCTATGTATTTCACCATGCTTTGAGGAGTATCACATGCTCAAGCATTATTGAGCACATCTGCAGCAATAAGTGACTGACTGCCATGATACTATGCCTTCAGAGGTGGTGGGGGGGTGGAAATGCAGTTGTTGTTCAGTCACTGCATGAATATTAAATATGGGTTATGCATTTTCAGTTTTTTGTCCTCTAGTATGTTGTTGAACCAACTACCAATACTGCAATAAAATAGACGACTATTACATATTGGCATATGTGTTTTCTTGCTGTCTTTTCATCCAGTAAGACTGTTAAGGAGTGTACGTTAGCATACAAAAGCTGTCCTCATTCTTCTGCTCCAAAGATGTCCAGCTCCAGTTATGATATTGGCAAATAATGTTTGTGGTTTCTGAAAGTACAGAAGAAAGAGGAATTATTAATTAGAATACAATATAAGGATATAGCAATAAAACAATACTACAAAGAAGTAACATAATAAACACTGCTATAAAAAATAGTTTATTGCATTAAGAAACTAACTTTTGAGCTCCACAGGGGGGCAAGGCAGGGCAGAACAGAGCTATGCTGAATAGACCAAATAAACAAACCATGGTCATATTTTTTATTTTATTTAACTAGGCAAGTAATTTAAAAACAAATTATTATTTACAATGATGGCCTACACCGGCCAAACTCGGACAACGCTGGGCCAATCGTGCGCTGTCCTATGGGACTCCCAATCACAGCCAGTTGTGATACAGCCTGGATTTGAACCAGGGTGTCTGTAATGACGCCTCTAGCACTGAGATGCAGTGCCATAGACCGCTGCGCCACTCGGGAGTCATAAAGTCAGGGTAGCTTCAAAATACAACACAAGCTAATAGTTCTCTGACGCAACTAGCACTGTTTTACAGAGCTAATAGAATAATGTAGCTACATAAGCACGATTGACTATAACACCATAAAGGTTATAAAATGTGTAACGTTACCTCACGTGTCCGCGGTTATAAGGAATATATTATGATCCATACATACAGTGAGCTACAGCAGAAACTATTATAACGTAATAAGGCACTTACTTTGATAGAAACGCAGCCTGGATTTGAACCAGGGAGTCTGTAGTGACGCCTGTAGCACTGATGTGCTGTGCCTTTGACCGCTGCGTCACTTGGGAGTCATAAGGCCATGTAGCTTCAAAATACAACACAAGATAGTACTTCTGACGCAATTAGCATTGTTTTACAGAGCTAATAGAATAATGTAGCTACATAAGCACGATTGACTATAACACCATAAAGGTTATAAAATGAGTAACGTTACCTCACGTGTCCGCGGTTATAAAGAATATACACAAATATATTACGCTCCATACATACAGTACGCTACAATAGAAACGACATACAGAAACTATTACAACGTAATAATGCACTTACTTTGATAGAAACGCACACATTTCCAAAGTTATTATTATTAACGAAAACAATGACTGCAATGAGGGCAACAGATAGAAAATGTGAACACGTGTGCAGATCATGTTCTGACGGGAGATGAGCAAATGTCTGCAGACGTGAACTGCACAAACAATTGGGAAGTGCTTGGGGGAATTTTGTCCGTGTCAGAAATGTCCCAAAAATGTAATTGTCCGCAAAAGTAAAAATTACTATTTTTATGTGAATGAATGAGGAGGCGGAACACACCTAAATTCAAACTGTTTTTAGAAAATAATTTGAAATTGAAGTTGAAACAGCCTATAAATATAAACAGGCTGCGTGCTTTGGTTTGAGGGCAGCGCGGATAAAATGTACTGTTACGTATCAATCACATTCTGGAATGGAGAGAACATTCTAACATCACGTGCATAAAAAAACTCACGCTGGGGCGACCGTTAGAGATATTTGGAACTCACGCATGAAAGGGTTAATTAGCTGTCTAACGTGCTCTGAACACCTGTGTTAATTAGCTGTCTAACGTGCTCTGAACACCTGTGTTAATTAGCTGTCTAACGTGCTCTGAACACCTGTGTTAATTAGCTGTCTAACGTGCTCTGAACACCTGTGTTAATTAGCTGTCTAACGTGCTCTGAACACCTGTGTTAATTAGCTGGGGAGGAAGTGTAGTTCAGCTGGAGGCACAAACAGCGTATGGATCTGTGACAAACTGCTACAGGAAGTGTAGCATTTTTTATTTGAAAGATTCTTTCTCGCTGATTAGAAGTAGTTGAATTAGCTGATGAGAAGAGAACACTGGTAAATAATCATATTACACTGTCAATACTGTGTTGTAATGTATCATTCTTCTATTACAGGTGTATGGACTTCCTGCTGTCTTCTTCTACTACAGGTCATCTAAAGTGTATGGACTTCCTGCTGTCTTCTACTACAGGTCATCTAAAGTGTATGGACTTCCTGCTGTCTTCTTCTACTACAGGTCATCTAAAGTGTATGGACTTCCTGCTGTCTTCTTTTATTATAGGCCATCTAACGTGTATGGACTTCCTGCTGTCTTCTTCTACTACAGGTCATCTAAAGTGTATGGACTTCCTGCTGTCTTCTACTACAGGTCATCTAAAGTGTATGGACTTCCTGCTGTCTTGCCATTTACTGCATTGTTGTTGTTCCCAACAGCAGGACAACATGAGTGGAGAGAAGGAGACTTTGTTGGATGAAATCGAACATAGTTTAAACTGTCTAACCAAGGACAATTTACTTTACCTGTGTGAACGCTGTGGAATAGATGGCTCCCAAGTTAAAGGAAAGAACCATCGCTCGTTGCGCCGTAAAATCTTGGAGGAAATGTGGGTAAATGCAGATTCGGTCAAATCGGAGGAGCAGGGAATGTCTTGGTTACTCCGACTGAAAGATGACATCAGAAAGATACAGGAAGAATCTACTGTGTCACCCATGAGTCACAGCCAGTCTGATGATGATGCTACAGACTGTGATGAAGAATGGGACATGGAAAACAAGGATTGGTTTCTTAGCAACGGGCTGGAGGCAGCTCCAGAGGACCACACCCCAGAGCAGAGGCAGAGGGGTGTGAGTATTTCCCAGAAAGTCTCAGCAGTATTTCCTTGATTCCTCTCATTCTCTGGACCTCATGTTATAAATTCATTGGAGGAGAAAGGCCAAGGAGGAAGCTCAGGTAGTCTCCTTAATGCATTTTATATTTGGAGGTCCAGAGAATGAGAGGAATCACGGAAATACTGCTGAGACTTTTGAGGATTCTAAATTCCTTGACCAGTAGGAGAGTGTTTCCTTCCTGATTTTATACTGGCTCTCTTTTTTGTGGTTTTCAGGACACGTCTCTACCACCCGCCTCCCCTCTCCCCGAGTCCCCAGGTCCTGCCTCTCCCGCTAGCACATTACTACTGGGTTTGAAGAGGGTGTCTGTGCGGCTGGTTGACTGCAGGAAAACACTGGAGCTGAGTGGAACTACGAGAGTAGGAGGAGAAGAGAAGGGATATGGAGATTCAGATTCGATGTCATCAAGTAGGAACAATGGTGTGTATTAGACTACAATCTGCTTCTGTAACAGTTCATTGATGGATCAATATTTATTTATTGAGCCATATTTGCTAAACGTAACTATTCAGTGTTGTATAGCAGCTCATCTGTGTTGGATGGGGAAGATACTTCAACACTAGGTCATTGTGAAATACTTTGGTACATGTGAGGAACCTTAACTTCATGTCTTTGTTTCACAGGGGACAACCCTAACTGTCGCTCGCTCAGTGGGAAGGACTTATCATCTGGGAAGGCTCCAGGGTTGAAAGTGATCCAGCGACCTTATAGCTGTGATGTATGTGAGAAGAGTTTCACTCAATCAGGAAACCTACGACGGCACCAAAGAGTACACACAGGAGAGAGACCATATGTCTGTCCTATATGTGGAAAGAGTTTCCGTATGTCAGGAACACTGACTAGACACAAGAGAACACACACAGGAGAGAAACCATATGGCTGTCCTATATGTGGAAAGCGTTTCCGTACATCAGGACAATTGACTATACACAAGCGAACACACACTGGAGAGAAACCTTATAGCTGCGATCAATGTGGGAAGAGTTTTACTCAAGCTTGTTCCCTGACTGAACACAAGCGAACACACACTGGCGTGATGTTCCACTGCTCAGACTGTGAGAAGAGCTTCCCTACATCAGTGAAGTTGAAACGGCACCAGCAAACGCACACAGGAGAGAAACCTTATCGCTGTGATCAATGTGGGAAGAGTTTTGCGAGAGCTTATTCCCTGACTGAACACAAGCTAACACACACAGGAGAGAAACCATTTGTCTGTGATCAATGTGGGAAGAGATTTACTAACTCAGGAACACTGACTTTACATAAGCCAACACACACTGGAGAGAAACCTCGTAGCTGTGCTATATACAGCTGTAAGCACTGTGAGTGGAGTTTTGCTCATTCAGAAGACCTAGCAAGACACCACCAGAGAAAACACATGTGGGAGGGTATTCATGTCTGTGATCAATGTGGGAAGAGTTTTGCTAGTTCTGGAGACCTGAATATACACAAGCGTATACACACAGGCGAGAAACAATATGTCTGTGATCAGTGTGGAAAGAGTTTTTCTAGTTCGGGAAACCTGAATATACACAAGCGTATACACACAGGCGAGAAACCATATGTCTGTGATCAATGTGGGAAGAGCTTTGCTTCATCGGGATTCCTGACTAAACACAAGCATATACACACCGGAGAGAAACCTTACAGTTGTGAACAGTGTGAGAAGAGATACATTTCCAAAGGAGAGTTGAGAACCCACCAGCTTGTACACCCCAGAGAGAACTCTCTTTTCCTGTGCGATCGATGTGGGAAGAGCTTCACACACATGGGATCCCTGAATGTACACATGCGTAGGCACACAGGAGAGAAACCCTACCGCTGCGATCAATGTGGGAAGAGCTTTATTCAGCCAGTAGAATTGAAAATGCACCAACGAGTGCACACTGGAGAGAAACCCTACAGCTGTGATCTATGCAGGAAGAGATTCGCTCAGTCAGGACTGCTGACTGTACACAAGAGAACACACACTGGAGAGAAACGTTATAAATGTGACATATGTGGGAAGAGATTTGCTCAGTCAGGAAACCTGAAGAGTCATCAGAAAACCCACACAGGCGGAGAGAGAACCCGCACAGGCGGAGAGAGAACCCGCACAGGCGGAGAGAGAACCCGCACAGGCGGAGAGAGAACCCGCACAGGCGGAGAGAGAACCCGCACAGGTGGAGAGAGAAGTCATTCAGACAGAGGACTGAATCACCTCCACACCTCCATCCTCTCAGGCATCAGTTCTCAGGATCCCTCTGTCGACTCTGGGCAAACATCACAGGATCCCTCTGTCGACTCTGGGCAAACATCACAGGATCCCTCTGTCGACTCTGGGCAAACATCACAGGATCCCTCTGTCGACTCTGGGTAAACATCACAGGATCCCTCTGTAGACTCTGGGTAAAATAGCCCACTTTGTATTCCATATACAGTGTACATTGCATGGAGGCGGCAGAGGACGAAGTGCTGCTGGATATGTATGACACAGTCCCCCTCAAGTAATATTGGTTAGTATTTTGTTACAATACGAATATCCGTAAGTGATTTTAATATGCGTTTGTGCCTGACCATGTCCACCGGGAATGTTTATTGGTGGCTATGTTTTGTTTTAAAGTGGCCATGTTTTAAATTACTAGCCTAGAATATATTGCCTTATGAGACTTTTGTCCATAGAGGGACACCATTATCAAGTTTCCTGCAGATTCGGTCATTCGGTTGCAGAGGAGTAACGTTTTAAGGGTTTTTCACTCAATTCAAAGTGGCAGAAAATCCATCATGGCGGCCCTTATGGTTCTCTGAGGCACATGTGTTCCTTTTTTTTTTTACCCCTTTTTCTCCCCAATTTTGTGGTATCCAATTGGTAGTCGTTACAGTCTTGTCTCATTGCTGCAACTCCCGTACGGACTCGGGAGAGGCGAAGATCGAGAGCCATGCGTCCTCCGAAACACAACTCAACCTAGCCGCACTGCTTCTTGACACAACGCACATCCAACCTGGAAGCCACACCAATGTGTCGGAGGAAACACAGTACACCTGGCGACCTGGTCAGCGTGCACTGCGCCCGGCCCGCCACAGGAGTCGCTAGTGCGCGATGAGACTGCATCGGCCAAACCCTCCCTAACCCGGACGACGCTGAGCCAATTGTGCATCGCCCCATGGGCCTCCCGGTCACGGCCGGCTGCGGCAGAGCCTGGGCTCGAACCCAGAATCTCTGGTGGCACAGCTAGCTAGACCACTGCACCACCCGGGAGGCCCGCAAATGTGTTCCTTGTGAGTAGAAGGATCTATATCCTGCATTTCATGACTTTAGGTCAAACGGGGTGAAGGGCGCGATCTTTCAAAGTTTGCATTTTCAATCTCTTGTTATAGCGCCACCGTCTGGTCAATCAGTGTGATCTCTAAAGGGCAGGACGCATCATTCACCCAAGTTTTGTCAAAATCGGGCCAGTGGTGTCGGAGATCGTGTGTGACATACCTGAACATGTACAAACGGATCAACATGGTGCTTTCAAGATAACTGGGAACTCTGTTGGGAGGGGAGGGGCAATATATTCCAGATGAGGTCATGACATCGGTGATCTATAATGGCTGAAACATGCAATAGGGGTGTGTTCCTATGCTTAGACGTTGCTGACTACTGACAGCTCTTACAATGCCTGGATAGGTATTTCACCTATCAGCTCTTACAATGCCTGGATAGGTATTTCACCTATCAGCTCTTACAATGCCTGGATAGGTATTTCACCTATCAGCTCTTACAATGCCTGGATAGGTATTTCACCTATCAGCTCTTACAATGCCTGGATAGGTATTTCACCTATCAGCTCTTACAATGCCTGGATAGGTATTTCACCTATCAGCTCTTACAATGCCTGGATAGGTATTTCACCTATCAGCTCTTACAATGCCTGGATAGGTATTTCACCTATCAGCTCTTACAATGCCTGGATAGGTATTTCACCTATCAGCTCTTACAATGCCTGGATAGGTATTTCACCTATCAGCTCTTACAATGCCTGGATAGGTATTTCACCTATCAGCTCTTACAATGCCTGGATAGGTATTTCACCTATCAGCTCTTACAATGCCTGGATAGGTATTTCACCTATCAGCTAACCACATATTGTTATAGCCTGGCGAGGAGAAGCTCTGCAGACCGTGTCCTGAAGTAATTTAGCCGCACTCTGTAGAGTTGCTATTTTCTCAAGTTTTCTCAATGAACTTGACATTCCTGGATTACTCATTATATTAATGAAGTCTGATTCAATCAACAAATACGATGGTCCATTTTTTTTTTTTAAAGGTTAAGGGTCCAAGACTGTTTACATATCTGGTGGCTGTGTTGGCAAAATCACTGCATATCCCATCGTGCCATGTAGGGAGAGGCTGCCCGTTGTCACAGTTCCAAGACCAGTCAGTAACGTCCAGCTAAACCCCTACGTCAATGACGCCGGTGGATCTTTAAACTGATCTTAGCTCTGCTTTAAGTTGCAATAAAACACGACGGATGGTTCGAACCAGTCATGACTATTCAACAAAACAATAAATGCTTTTCAACTTTCTTTGAATCTGCCCCAAGTCGTTATATATATATATTTTTTATTGTGCATTTTGCTATTTGCCTCATGACTCCTGCATACTTTGTTGACTACAAACTTTCTTTACCCAACTGTGGGACAGGCTGTTTGTTCCCACACTCAGGACTCTGACTCTCTATTGGTTACACAGACTTTTGGCCTCCCATCCTATTCTAATCACCTCTCACCGGCTTTGTATTCATGTTACCTGATGAAATTTCTGTTCAATATGATCTTGTTGCCATCTGATGCACATTCAAATGTTATAAATCAACACTGCAGAGCTCTCCCTGTACTATGTGGTGCCTTGATTGTATTACTGTTGATGATATCTGGAAATGTGCATGTACAGCCTGGCCCCTCTACTGTTGCTAGGCCCAATTCTGACTTGTGCTCTGATATCTGATTCACTGATTTCTGCTCTCGTAAAAGCCTGGGTTTTCTGCACGTTAACACTAGAAGCTTATTACCTACAATGGATCAATTGAAAGTGCAGTTCCACAGCTCCAATCCAGATGTGTTTAAAATATATATATATTTAACCTTTATTTAACCAGGTAGGCTAGTTGAGAACAAGTTCTCATTTACAACTACGACCTGGCCAGGATAAAGCAAAGCAGTGCGACACAAACAACAACACGGAGTTACACATGGAATAAACAAACATACTGTCAATAACACAATAGAAAAAAAAGTTGGAGTGTTTTGAATACTGATGTTAACCTTTCTGGTTATAACCTTTTTTGGCACGACAGATCTTCCAACGATAGGGGAGTGGCAATCTTTACCAAGGATCACCTTCAGTGCTCGGTTGTCTCCATCAAGTCTGTCCCCAAACAATTTGATTTGCTGGTTTTAAGCATTAAACTTTCAAATAGCTCTTTGTTGACTGTTGCTGGGTGTTATCATCCTCCATCAGCACCGGCCTGTACCCTACCTGCCCTAAGGTCTCTCCTGGCCCCTTACACTAAGTCTGAATTTGTCCTGCTAGTTGACCTAAACTGGGTCATGCTTAAACCACCTGACCAAATCCTAAAGCAATGGGACTCCCTACATCTTTCTAAGATTATTACCAATCCCACAAGGTATGACTCCAAACACCCAGAAAATGCTACTCTACTCAACGTTGTCCTCACAAATAATCCTGATAGGTATCAGTCTGGTGTTTTCTGTAATGACCTTAGTGATCACTGTTTTACAGCCTGTGTTTGTAATGGCTGCTCAGTGAAACGACCTGTGTTGAGTTGTCATAGACGCTTGCTAAAAAACTTTTAATGAGCAAGCCTTCCTTCATGAACTGGCCTCTGTGGAATGGTATAGAATCAGCTTGATCCCCTCTCTTGAAGACGCTTGGACATTTTTTATATTTTCAGTGGTATTGTTAACAAACATGTCCCCATAAAGAAAATTAGAATTAAAAACCGGTTCAGCCCCTGGTTCGACCGTGATCTTGCAGAGTTACTCCACCTCAGGATTTGACGAAAGGCTCGGCACACGCATACTTCTTAACTGACTTGCCTAGTTAAATTATACAAAACATTTGCATATCCTTGCTTCAGGTCCTAAGCTACAGGCAGTTACATGTGGGTATGTCATTTTAGGAAAAAAAAAAAAAAGGGTCCGATCCTTAAGAGGTTTTAAACCGATGTTTTAAATGAACCTGAATCTAGAAAATGAATGGTGAAGTTGCTTCTGGACACTGTAGACTCCACTCTACAGCAATCTTCCAGTCGATGACATGCACACAACCATTGGTTGACGCATGCAACATTATGATGAACGTCGGGAACCGAATCGCATAGGTGAAAGATATGTTCATTTGGCTCCCTGGTTTGCATACTGCTGCTACTCCTTTAGGAGCTCAGAACAATTATCTGCAGATAATTTACTAAATATTTATATAAAGAGGGTGAATCCTCAATGCAGAAACAAATAGTGGGGAGAGTGCGACAAGCTGATTTTTGTAGTGCTTTAAAAAGAGATCTAATTAGTCCAGGGAAAAAATGTATTTGAAGGCGCATTTCATGATCTGACATAATGGTAGCCTACTTTTTTTGCGCTTTACGTTGGAGATAAAAAAATCTTATGGTTCTAGGTTGATTTTTAAGTATTTTGAGAGAAGAGCTGTTTGCGAGCCAAATGAGCCGGCTCTTTTACTTGAACGGAGCCAGTGTTTTAGCAATGTTATATTAATAGTCCATGTTTTAATTCAAATGGATTACATATGATTATAGTAAATACATACCACTTTATAATAAGATCAAATACAAATCTCTTATGAACTTTGGAATTCCTTTTTACTTTACTTCACTAATTCTTAAGTGAACAAATAAAAATGCATCAAGTTTTACCTGAAGTGTAAGATTACAGTTACACGAAGCGTCATCCATGTATTTATTCAAAATAGAATATAAAAACTATGTCGATACTCGATTGCTGTGGCCTGCGTGACTGAACGTAATAACGTCAGTCAAAGCGGAAGTGGCTGCTAAAGATGGTAGCTGACAGAGTCGTGCTACGCATGTAGCCTTCAAGCGATATATTATTCTCTTAATAAACTAAATACAATATCCACAGGTCAACTTTGTTTTGACGTAAAGGATCATTAGCTGAAACTGAAGAGATATGGGTAGCTAGCTATTTATCTTTTCCATGTTTGAAAAAAACGGTGGGCAGACGCTTGGTAGCTACCTAACGTTAGCTGTTTTCTACAAGGTACCTGGTAAGTTGGTAACTTATGTTCTACAAGCGGATGTTTTTGTGCACCTATGAACGACCTAGCTGGGTTTTCAGCGTTCATATGACGATACTAATTCCAGTTTTGTGACGCGCAAATAAACACGGCAGTGTGACTGTCACACAAACATTGTTGTTACTAACTAGTCCTTGGTGAACTTAGCTTTACACGTTAGCTAGCCAGATAATGCGCCGTTGCAAAGACGAGTAGGTCAAATCAACCATACAGTTTTATTTTCATGTCGATGCCTTTAAACGACGTTGTGAAATGCCGAAAGCAGTTGATTTGGTTGCGGCAATATTGACCTGACATGGGTGTTGCCAACTATTTTTAAGTAAGATTAGCTAGAGTACCACCGTATGAGTCACAATACACATAAAACCTAGCGGTCAAACAAGGAAGTTTTTCCACCATTCACTTTTCCCATAAGGGATTTTTAGAAACACTTAAAATAAGGGCTTTGTTTCTTGTAGGCGTACCCTGGCGTGACATTTTGATAACCGTGTAACTCTCTTTAGGACAAGATGACTTATCAATATATTCTGCTCTATTTACTCTTAGTTTCAAATAATAATTTGTATCAAAGTAGATATGCAGGACTACAAGTGCCTGCAAGCTAACTTCATGTCATAGCTAGCTGACTCCTCTGCCAACAGGTATTGTGTCAATTTAAAACCTGCACAAGACAGTTCACAGAATTGTCAATTTAAAGAAATTACAATTGATTAATTACTACATTTAGCTAGCATTAGTTAATCCAAATATTATTACTTTTGCCTCAATTCGGCAGGCTCATCCAGATCATCATGGCATTTATAGTTCCTTATGATAGCCACATTTATCGTTACATTTTTAGGGGGTAAATACAGGCGACTATATTGATGAGTCACCTTGTCCTAGAGAGATTTACACTTATCAAAACGTCACGTCAGGGTAAGTCTACACAAACACAACCCTTATTTGAAGTGGTTCTAAAATCCCCTGTGGGGAAAATTAGTGGAACCATTTCCCTGTTTGATAATTAGGTTTTCTGGGTATTATGACTCATACTGTGGCACTCATAGTCATAAAACCCGGAAATGGTTTAATATTTTTTTCACCATGAATTTGTGCATCTGGGATTTTAGAACTACTTTGTGTAGTCTTACCCTTGCGTGACCTTTTATAACCTCACAAATCTCTAATGGACAAAGTCACTTTTATCAATGATTAGCATTGCTACTTTTGGAGAGCAAATTGAGGCAAATATTTTGATAAAATTCACCTTGCCCTAAGATAATTACACGGCTATCAAAGCGTCATGCCAAGTTGAGCCTTTTATTTTTTATTCACCATATGGAAACTGAATGGCGGAAAAACTATTGGAGCCATTTCTGTGTTTTTATGGTTATTTTAACGTGTCCACTGTGCCGGACTATTGGCTCTTTGATTAGTCGCTAGATGGCGTTTTAACGTTGCCGCGGTGACGTCACAGAACCAATTTGCCTTATTGCAGCACAACTGCGTTCCCCGACGGAGCGTTTTCTACCCAACCCCATTTGTTATTTTCTGCTTCTCCAGCTATCGTTTGCGGCAGAATTGAGTGGGAGAACTCGCTAAATGCTATCCCAACCATAGAAATCTTCAAAGTCAGCCTGAACTGTAGTTGAATTTGTCGCTAGCACCGTTTACCAATAAAAGTCAACTGGAGGGTTCTGAACACTCCCTAAATATAGCCACATAGTCGTTAAATTTCGCAACAGTAGGCAAATCATTGCGACATGTAATGGAAACGGCAGATATAGGATTTGACATGCGTAATGGAAACGGCAGATATAGGATTTGACATGCGTGATGGAAACTGCAGATATAGGATTTGTCTTTTGCCTAACTTTATTTGTGACAAATGATGATGAATAATTGATGATTGCCGTATACATTTAAAGGTACGTGATGTCATCGTGTAACTATAAGCTCCACTCCACATTTTTAATTGTAACTAATAAAACATTTTCTTTGCAGGATAAGTATTGTCCTGACTTTCAAGAATATCTGAATTGCTTTACCTTGCTTTTTTTCTGATTGGCTGGATGCAAGTTTCACCATCCAATTATTTCAGATCTATGGGAGTGCATTCTATCCATGCTGGCTTTCGCCGGGGCTACCTGAGACATCGAACAGATGGGTGTGAGTAGGGCTGTTACGGTGATCTTATTACCCCCACACCGGTGGTCACGATGCCAGTTAAATTCCACGTGACCGTTTAGTCACAGTAATTAGGCTTCTCCGAGCTCTGATACTGCTGAGGGTCATTTAGTAGCCTACCAAACTTCTGAACTCCCTGGTACTCAGCACTCTATTGTCCCTCTAATCACTCTGACATCAATGCAAATGTGATCGAAAATCTAATCAAACACTTCATGTTGAGCAACATTTCTATAGGCTATGTAATTGCGTGAGAAAACAGTTTTGATGGACTATTAAAAAGAGGAGGATCCCATCAACGTAGCTGGTGAACGGTTCTTGTGGACTAGGAGACTAACGTTAATAATGAAAACATTACATAAACATACAGACTAAGGAAATACTGCTCTCTCTTATAAAGGGGCCTTGGACACTCACTTACCTTGACATGAAGAATCTAAATGTATTAAACAAGTCCCTTCGTTGTGTAGTCGACAAACTTGGAATTTCTTCTTAATTGTCATTTTGCGACGCCATCAAAAAATTCCAACCAAACATCTGGATCTCACAAATAGTGGAAGCCTCTTGTGGCTGATCTAGGATCAGCCTACACCTAGATCTACAGTAGTTGCATTAGGTGATGAGAAGAGAACACTGGTAAATGCCGTAAATAATCATATTACACTGTCAATACTGTGTTGTAATGTATCATTCTTCTATTACAGGTGTATGGACTTCCTGCTGTCGTCTTCTACTACAGGTCATCTAAAGTGTATGGACTTCCTGCTGTCTTCTTCTACTACAGGTCATCTAAAGTGTATGGACTTCCTACTGTCTTCTTCTACTACAGGTCATCTAAAGTGTATGGACTTCCTGCTATCTTCTTCTACTACAGGTCATCTAAAGTGTATGGACTTCCTGCTGTCTTCTTCTTCTACAGGTCATCTAAAGTGTATGGACTTCCTGCTGTCTTCTTCTTCTACTACAGGTCATCTAAAGTGTATGGACTTCCTGCTGTCTTCTTCTACTACAGGTCATCTAAAGTGTATGGACTTCCTGCTGTCTTCTTCTACTACAGGTCATCTAAAGTGTATGGACTTCCTGCTGTCTTCTTCTACTACAGGTCATCTAAAGTGTATGGACTTCCTGCTGTCTTCTTCTACTACAGGTCATCTAAAGTGTATGGACTTCCTGCTATCTTCTTCTTCTACTACAGGTCATCTAAAGTGTATGGACTTCCTGCTATCTTCTTCTTCTACTACAGGTCATCTAAAGTGTATGGACTTCCTGCTGTCTTCTTCTACTACAGGTCATCTAAAGTGTATGGACTTCCTGCTGTCTTCTTCTACTACAGGTCATCTAAAGTGTATGGACTAACTGCTGTCTTGCCATTGACTGCATTGTTGTTGTTCCCAACAGCAGGACAACATGAGTGGAGAGAGGGAAACATTGTTGGATGAAATCGAACAGAGTTTATTTACTCTAACTAAGGACAATATACTTTACCTGTGTGAACGTTGTGGAATTGATGGCTCCCAAGTTAAAGGAAAGCACCATCGCTCATTGCGACGTAAAATCATGGAGGAAATGTGGGTAAATGCAGATTCAGTCAATTCGGAGGAGCATGGAATGTCTTGGTTACTCCAACTGAAAGATGACATCAGAAAGATACATATAGAATCTACTGTGGCACCCATGAGTCCCAGCCAGTCTGATGATGACGATGCTACAACCTGCGGCGAGGAATGGGACATGCAGGACAAGGATTGGTTTCCTAGCAACGGGCTGGAGGCGGAGTCATCTCCAGAGAGCCACACCCCAGAGCAGAGGGAGAGTGGTGTGAGTACATCCCAGTCAGAAAGTGTTTCTGGTTCTCAACAGTCTGTCTTGGATTCTTCTTGATTCAGACTCCTTCTATACTGTACATACATTGGAGGAGAATATCTGAGGTTCCTTCTCTTGGACTTTCTCCTCCAATGCTTTTTGAGGAGGCAGAATAGCCCGATTGAGGAATCAAGGAAAGACTTGAGATTTCAAAATTCAGTTTGTCAAGATCACGTTCAGTGCTAAAATGCCAGCCGAGAAATAGCGCTCAGATTTTTTTTTAAACATACCCAAGAAAAATGTCCGCCTGTGCAACATGAACCTAGTAAGACCAGTTCTGTAGTCTGTGCAGTAGACTTAATACATTATCACAGAATATTGGCTATGTTTGGCCTGCCAATATTGTTCTTCTCAGACCATATCATATTTCAAAACTTGAGCTATGATAAAATAGATCAGTTGATGTATTACTTGCGAGGCAGAGCTGAGCATAAATTGAAATAATGTGCTTTTTTTATTTTACTTGACTGATGGTACCGGCATGGTGACCACTTCTTTAAATAAATAGGAGTGCAAGGCTTTATCGTTGGCATGGTGACCACTGCTTTACAAGTAGGAGTGTTTCCCTCCCTGCTTCATCTAGTCTCTATTTCTGTCTCTATTTTTTGGATTTCCAGGACAAGCCTACTTCGCCACCTTCCTCCCTCCAGTCCTTGGGTTGTACCTCTCCCAGGAGTGCCTTATTTCGGGGTCTGAAGAGGGCGTCTGTGTGGCTGGACGACTGCAGGAAAACACCCGGGCTGAGTGGAACTGTGAGAGAAGGAGATGAAGAGGAAGAGGGAGATTTGACTGATCAAAGTAAGTAGAAGGTTTTAGTGGTGTGTTGATGCGTTAATAATGTGGTCTGGAGGGTTAAGGGGTGTGTTAATAATGTGGTCTGGAGGGTTAAGGGGTGTGTTGATGCGTTAATAATGTGGTCTGGGGGGTTAAGGGGTGTGTTGATGCGTTAATAATGTGGTCTGGAGGGTTAAGGGGTGTGTTGATGTGTTAATAATGTGGTCTGGAGGGTTAAGGGGTGTGTTGATGTGTTAATAATGTGGTCTGGAGGGTTAAGGGGTGTGTTGATGTGTTAATAATGTGGTCTGGAGGGTTAAGGGGTGTGTTGGTGTGTTAATAATGTGGTCTGGAGGGTTAAGGGGTGTGTTAATAATGTGTTCTGGAGGGTTAAGGGGTGTGTTGATGTGTTAATAATGTGGTCTGGAGGGTTAAGGGGTGTGTTGGTGTGTTAATAATGTGGTCTGGAGGGTTAAGGGGTGTGTTGATAATGTGGTCTGGAGGGTTAAGGGGTGTGTTGATGTGTTAATAATGTGGCCTGGAGGGTTAAGGGGTGTGTTAATAATGTGGTCTGGAGGGTTAAGGGGTGTGTTAATAATGTGGTCTGGAGGGTTAAGGGGTGTGTTGATGTGTTAATAATGTGGTCTGGAGGGTTAAGGGGTGTGTTGATGTGTTAATAATGTGGTCTGGACGGTTAAGGGGTGTGTTGGTGTGTTAATAATGTGGTCTGGAGGGTTAAGGGGTGTGTTAATAATGTGTTCTGGAGGGTTAAGGGGTGTGTTGATGTGTTAATAATGTGGTCTGGAGGGTTAAGGGGTGTGTTGGTGTGTTAATAATGTGGTCTGGAGGGTTAAGGGGTGTGTTGATAATGTGGTCTGGAGGGTTAAGGGGTGTGTTGATGTGTTAATAATGTGGCCTGGAGGGTTAAGGGGTGTGTTAATAATGTGGTCTGGAGGGTTAAGGGGTGTGTTAATAATGTGGTCTGGAGGGTTAAGGGGTGTGTTGATGCATTAATAATGTGGTCTGGAGGGTTAAGGGGTGTGTTGATGTGGTCTGGAGGGTTAAGGGGTGTGTTGATGTGGTCTGGAGGGTTAAGGGGTGTGTTGATGTGTTAATAATGTGGTCTGGAGGGTTAAGGGGTGTGTTGATGTGTTAATAATGTGGTCTGGAGGGTTAAGGGGTGTGTTGATGTGGTCTGGAGGGTTAAGGGGTGTGTTGATGTGTTAATAATGTGGTCTGGAGGGTTAAGGGGTGTGTTGATGTGTTAATAATGTGGTCTGGAGGGTTAAGGGGTGTGTTGATGTGGTCTGGAGGGTTAAGGGGTGTGTTGATGTGGTCTGGAGGGTTAAGGGGTGTGTTGATGTGGTCTGGAGGGTTAAGGGGTGTGTTGATGTGGTCTGGAGGGTTAAGGGGTGTGTTGATGTGGTCTGGAGGGTTAAGGGGTGTGTTGATGTGTTAATAATGTGGTCTGGAGGGTTAAGGGGTGTGTTGATGTGGTCTGGAGGGTTAAGGGGTGTGTTAATAATGTGGTCTGGAGGGTTAAGGGGTGTGTTGATGTGTTAATAATGTGGTCTGGAGGGTAAAGGGGTGTGTTGATGCGTTAATAATGTGGTCTGGAGGGTTAAGGGGTGTGTTGGTGTGTTAATAATGTGGTCTGGAGGGTTAAGGGATGTGTTGATGTGTTAATAATGTGGTCTGGAGGGTTAAGGGGTGTGTTGATGTGTTAATAATGTGGTCTGGAGGGTTAAGGGGTGTGTTGATGTGTTAATAATGTGGTCTGGAGGGTTAAGGGGTGTGTTGATGTGTTAATAATGTGGTCTGGAGGGTTAAGGGGTGTGTTGATGTGTTAATAATGTGGTCTGGAGGGTTAAGGGGTGTGTTAATAATGTGGTCTGGAGGGTTAAGGGGTGTGTTGATGTGTTAATAATGTGGTCTGGAGGGTTAAGGGGTGTGTTAATGTGTTAATAATGTGGTCTGGAGGGTTAAGGGGTGTGTTGATGTGTTAATAATGTGGCCTGGAGGGTTAAGGGGTGTGTTGGTGCGTTAATAATGTGGTCTGTAGGAGGAAGTAATATTGTTTTGACAACACAGCTGTGTGATTCAACTTCTCTAGGACTGATAGTTTATGATGAAGACTTACACTGTATTCACTGTTTTATAAATGGTTTTGTTTACACAGGAGAGAGACATGACTATCCTGGATCCTCTGGGGCGCCTCAACAACATCCTGATGCTGACAAGGCAGAGAAAAGTCTCTCCAGATCAGAACACCTTGAGAAACATGAATGGAGACCCACAGGGATGAAACATCACCGCTGCTCTGACTGTAAGAAGAGTTGCAAATCTTCATCAGAACTAAAAAAACACCAGAGAATCCATACAGGAGAGAAGCCTTATAGCTGTTCCCAGTGTAGGAAAAGTTTTGCTCAGTTACAAGAACTGAAAGTACACCAGAGAACACACACAGGAGAAAAGCCTTATAACTGTGATCAATGTAGAAAGAGTTTTTGTTATTCAAGCCAGTTTAAAGTACACCTGCAGAGACACACAGGCGAGAAGCCTTATAGCTGTTCAGACTGTGGCATAAGCGTTTGTACCTCAAGTCAGCTGTTATTGCACAAGCGAACCCACACAGAAGAGAAGCCTTACAGCTGCTTACTGTGTGAGAAAAGATTTTCGTCAAAATATAGTCTGAAATTACACCAGCGGGTCCACACTGGAGAAACAAATTATGACTGCGATCAGTGTGAGGAGAGTTTCACCTCGTCGGCAGACCTCAGAACTCACCAGAGAATCCACACCGGAGGGAAACCTCACCTCTGCTCCCAGTGCGGGAAGCGCTTCCGCCAACGATCGGGCTTGAAAAGCCACGAGAGAATTCACACAGGAGAGAAACCTTTCCAGTGCTCCCACTGTGGGAAGACATTCAGCCACAGGGCCACGTTTAAAGCACACCAGCGGACTCACACTGGAGAGAAGCCTTACCAATGCTCCCAGTGCAGGAGGAGTTTCTCCCAAATGGGCCACCTGAAAGTACACCAACAGACGCATGCTAAAGTGAGGTCTCACCTCTGCCCGCAGTGTGGTAAGGGCTACTACTCTCTAGACATCTACAATGCACACATGAGAACACACAACGGGGAGAAGACTCACCACTGCGCCGACTGTCCCAAGAACTTCCTCACCCTGACTCAGCTCAAAACACACCAGCGGACACACACAGGAGAGAAACCGTACGTCTGCGACCAGTGTGGGAAGAGCTTTGCCGAATCGGGAAGCCTGACTCTACACCA
Organism: Salvelinus namaycush; assembly: GCF_016432855.1. Lineage (NCBI taxonomy): Eukaryota > Metazoa > Chordata > Actinopteri > Salmoniformes > Salmonidae > Salvelinus > Salvelinus namaycush. The sequence continues at coordinate 670,110 of NW_024057675.1, read as the reverse complement.
GCGCTCGCACACCGGGGAAAAACCTTACCACTGCTCTGAGTGCGGGAAGAGCTTTGCTCGCTCCGGGGCACTGAAGAAGCACCAGCTTACACACACTGGGGAGAAGCCTTACAGCTGTGGTCAGTGTGGGAAGAGGTTTCCCAGGTCAGATACTCTGGCTACACACATGAGAACACATACAGGAGAGAAGCCCTATAGGTGTGATCCATGTGGTGAGAGGTTCTCCTATCATAGGTGCCTGGTGAAACACATGAAAACACATGTAGGAGATACACCAGCCCTCGAGCGACCAATCACCCTAGCCCTCGGGGTTGAATGACCTATCCATCAACCAATCACACCAGGCCTAGGGTAAAATATGAACAGCATGGTAGCAATTGAAAGAAAAACGTTGAGGGCACAACAGTTCACCTGACACAAGACTGAATCCAAATATTACTGTTGATTTGATATTTTCTGTACTTTAGGCCACATTGATAACATGTTACTGAACAGCCATTGCGTTCCAATTTCAACCTGTATACGGGTATGAGTGTAAAGGGTTAATGGCATATAATAATATTGTTAGTATTATTATTCTATATTGTTATTATTATGGGTTCGTTGCTGAGTGTTGTATTTGTGCTATATTTCTTGAAATGATTTCAGAATGTGTTGACCCTGATTTGTTAGATACTCCCCCGCTCCCAGCATTTACAAGCTGAATTGTTATGTTGTTGACTTGATTATACATTTAGGATGTTTCTAAATATCTGTTTTATACCAGGTTCTGACATGCATCCTTTTGTCCTGATCTTGTCCACATTCTGATTGTGACCACATTTTAAGACGGGTGTAAACAATCAAAGGACACCATTGCGATCGGATCTTCCTGCCTACCCCCGGAGGTATTCAAGCACACATTGTGCTGTTGGATCTGGACAGTGGAACCATTTTTAAAACATCATAATTATTCCGACCTTCTAAAATCATTGACCGGTGTCAGCATTGACTTATAGCATCAATGTGTCAAATAACTCAAGTAGGCAGCATCGATGTGTTTTAAAATATTATTATGAAAGAGTACCTGTCAAATAACTTGCATTCAGGTAGGGGCCAGGAAATCTGGTCAGAATGTGGACACAGTGGACGGATAAGAGACACATTTTAATACCATGTGTAGACGTATGTCTGAAAATGTGGGCACAATCAGAGTTATATTAGAACCAAGTATACAACAAATCTGTGTCGTAGTCCCAAATGCCACCCTGTTCACTAGGACGTACACTACTGTTCAAAAGTTTGTGGTCACTTAGAAATGTCCTTGTTTTTGTCCATTTTTAAAATAACATCAAATTGATCAGAAATACACTGTAGACAGTTAATGTTGTAAATCACTATTGAAGCTGGAAACGGCTGTTACAAGAAAAAATTGAATATCTACATAGGCGTACAGAGGCCCATTATCAGCAACCATCACTCCTGTGTTCCAATGGCATGTTGTGTTAGCTAATCCAAGTTTATCGTTTTAAAAGGCTAATTGATCATAAGAAAACCTTTTTGCAATTATGTTAGCACAGCTAAAAACTGTTGTCCTGATTTAAAGAAGCAATAGAACTGGCCTTTAGACTATTTGAGAATCTGGAGCATCAGCATTTATGGGTTTGATTACAGGCTCAAAACGGCCAGAAACAAACTTTCTTCTGAAACTCGTCCGTCTATTCTTGTTCTGAGACATGAAGGCTATTCCATGCGAGAAATTGCCAAGAAACTGAAGATCTCGTACAACACTGTGTACTACTCCCTTCACAGAACTTCTATTCTGGCCCTAACCAGAATAGAAGCTAACACAACGTGCCATTGAAACACAGGAGTGATGGTTGCTGATAATGGGCCTCTGTACACCTATGTAGATAATCCATACAAAATTAGCTGTTTCCAGCTACAATAGTCATTTACAACATTAACAATGTCTACACTGTATTTCTGATCAATTTGATGTTATTTTAAACAAGGACATTTCTAAGTGACCCCAAACTTTTGAACAGTAGTGTATGTTTATACATAGAGCTACAGTCGTAGTCCCAAATGGAACCCTATTCACTAGGACATATATATAAAGCTACAGTCGTAATACCAAATGGAACCCTATTCACTAGGACATATATATAAAACTACAGTCGTAGTCCCAAATAGAACCCTATTCACTAGGACATATATATAAAGCTACAGTCGTAGTCCCAAATAGAACCCTATTCACTAGGACATATATATAAAGCTACAGTCGTAGTCCCAAATGGAACCCTATTCACTAGGACATATATATAAAACTACAGTTGTAGTCCCAAATGGAACCCTATTCTCCAGGACATATATACAAAGCTACAGTTGTAGTCCCAAATGGAAGCCTATTCTCTAGGACATATAGTGCACTACATTTGACCAGAGTCCTATGGGAATAGTATCTTGTCATTTTGGGTTTCATCAAAAGACAACATTTTCTTTATTACTGTGCCGGTGTACAAGTAGAGTTATTCAGTTATCTATTACTCCCAAGTTGTCAATAAAAAAAAGACATTGACTAACAATATGAGTGAAATGTGTCTGACAAATCGTTTTGAGATTGGGCATCAGCAAGATTATAACCTGTGATCTTCCCAGCGCCAGTCAGAAGGTAGATTAGTAGTTTAGTCCACCTCCTAGCACGAGGGAGGCTCCACACCTGTGACCTTACCCTCTCTATCCCAGCGCCAGTCAGAAGGTAGATTAGTCCACCTCCTAGCACGAGGGAGGCTCCACACCTGTGACCTTACCCTCCCTATCCCAGCGCCAGTCAGAAGGTTGATTAGAACAGAGGTAGATTTGACATGGGATTAGATAAGAATGTTCGATATGGTTGGAAAACAAACGTTGTAACTGGGATTGGAACTGACAAGATGGTTGGTTTCAGCCTGTGTATATTTGGTATTATAATTCTTCAAGTTTTATGGGTAAAACATCCATGCAGTTATGTACAGTGGTGTTTTAAATTATGTACAGTGAATTTTAGAGCAGATGGTGTTACTGTACCAAAGCCTACTGCTGTGTATCATAATGTGATCTTGCAGACATGGATTCAGCTTTGCTCTAACTTCATTAAAGGAGCACCATTCAGTTGTGATCTAACTTCATCAAGGAGCACCATTCAGCTGTGATCTAACTTTATTAAAGGAGCACCATTCAGCTGTGATCTAACTTTATTAAAGGAGCACCATTCAGCTGTGATCTATCTTCATTAATTAATAACTTCTTATGGCTGCAGTCCCGGTAACGGGACCGATATGACAACAGCCAGTCCAAGTGCAGGGCGCCAAATTCAAAACAACAGAAATCTCATAATTAAAATTCCTCAGACATTCATGTGTCTTATATCATTTTAAAGGTAATCTTGTTGTTAATCCCACCAAAGTGTCCGATTTCAAATAGGCTTTTCAGCGAAAGCACTACAAACGATTATGTTAGGTCACCACAAAACCACAATAAATCACAGCCATTTTTTCCAGCTAAAGATAGCTTCACAAAAACCAGAATAGAGATAAAATGAATCACTAACCTTTGATTATTTTCACCAGATGACACTCACAGGACTTCATGTTACACAATACATGCATGTTTTGTTTGATTCAATTCATATTTATATCAAAAAATCTGAGTTTACATTGAGGCGACTAGATTCACTAAATGCAAAAACATCAAGTGACTTTGCATAGCCCATCGTTTCAACAGAAATACTCATCATAAATATAGATGATAATACAAGTTATACACATTGAATTATAGATATACCTCTCCTTAATGCAACCGCTATGTCAGATTTCAAAAAAGCTTTACGGAAAAAGAAATGCACGCTATAATCTGAGACGGCGCTCAAAAATAGCATACCACAGCTGCAAAGATGGCGTCACCATAAACACAAAAATACATGATAAATATTCCATTACCTTTGATGATCTACATCAGAAAGCACACCAGGAATCCCAGGTCCACAATAAATGTTTGTTTTGTTTGAAAAAATCCATTATTTATGTCCAAATACCTTCTTTTGTTAGCGCGTCTGGTTTACATATCCAAACGCTAATTCTGGTCAGCGTTATATCGGACAAAAACTTCAAAATGTGATATTACCGGTCGAAGAAACATTTCAAACTAAGTACTGAATCAATCATTAGGATGTTTTTAACATATAGCTTCAATAAAGTTCCAACCGGAGTATTCTTTGTTCTCTTCCTGAGCAATGGAACGTCAGTGGCTCCCATGAAGAAAAAGCATGATCAGGAAATGGCTGCTTGATGGACACCTGACTGATTCTGCTCTCATTCTCTCCCACAACATCATAGAAGTCTCATTGAAATTTCTATTGATGGTTGACATCTAGTGGAACCCCTAGGCAGTGCAACATCATTAATAGCTCGAGTGGATTTCTTTAGGGACTCTGGTGAATACACACAGGCTCAGATTTCTGACTTCCTGTTTTGATTTCAACTCAGGATTTTGCCTGCCAATATGAGTTATGTTAATCTCACAGACATAATTCAAACAGTTTTAGAAACTTTAGAGTGTTTTCTATCCAATACTAATAATAATATGCAAATATTAGGAACTATGACTGAGGAGCAGGCCGTTTGATATGGGCACCTTTCATCCAAGCTACTCAATACTGCCCCTTCAGCCATAAGAAGTTTTAAAGGAGCACCATTCAGCTTAATCACGATTAAGGATTATTTAAGATCTACTACACAATGAAGTTATTCATAATGGTCAGAATATTTGTATTTTGTTCAAATGCTAGTGCAGAATATTTATTATAAAAACATTTTATTTTAAATGTTGCATGCTGCCAGGAGATGAGTCGTTTCTCATGCTCCTGGTAGGATTGCAGCTGCTTCTTCTTCATAGTATTAATGTGTAGGTTGAAGTCCAAAGTAAACACATTCTGTGGCTACATAAACCTCCTACTTATTTTGATCAGTCAAATCTCCCTCGTCATCTTCTTCTCCTCCTCCTCCTTTCATAGGTCCACTCAGCCCCGTTGTTTTCCTGCAGTCGACCAGCCGCACAGACACCCTCTTCAGACCCAGCAGTCTTTTACTTTGATCAGTCAAATCTCCCTCTTCCTCCTTGTCTCGTAGTTCCACTCAGCCCCGTTGTTTTCCTGCAGTCGACCAACCGCACAGACACCCTCTTCAGACCCATCAGTAAGGCGCTACCAGGAGAGGCACGACCCGGGGATTCCGGGAGGGCGGAGGGGTGCGGGCTAGCGTTGTCCTGGAAACCACAGGAGGGGACGAATGTTTAACGATAATTCACATTCCATACAGCCCACTGGACACTCACCACAGAATTTACTGCATCTCAATGCTTTGATGATGTGCTTCTGCGCATGAGCTTAGGTAGCCAACGTCGTCTATAAGCATGATCAGGGATTTCTAGTGGAGAAGCAGTTTCTACATATCTTCATACGAAACCATCTTTGATGATACTGTAGCCAAACAAAAGGTTGGTTGTAATTAGAGTCATTTTTCGAGCGGCCATTTAGGGGTATTCTACTGACTGTAGCACTGTGGGACAAAACGGAGCTCTAAAGTGGTCGTGAGTTATACAAAAGTCTATTTGACGTTCGCGTTTCTACTGCGAGATTTGAGTGGAGACAAACAGATTCCGTTCAGTCCGCCGTCCTGATGAGCCCTTCCCAGCTAGCTAGTTTATAGTTGTGGGTAGCAACGTCTGCCAGAATTTGAAACTTGTCTGTTGAAGTTGGGATTTGGCAGCGTGTTCAGGATCATTCCGTTTTTAATCGGAGTAATTGTTAGCATTTATTTATTTTAAGACGTTATTTCCGTAGTTTTACATTTTCTGTGAAAATCATTAAAATAAATGCACTTCACCCTGGCCTGATATTGGCTACAGTATCTAACTACTTCCCTCCCTCTCCTTACTGCGGTCAGCAGGACACTCTCACACGCGTTGCAAGCCGGTAGCACGACAACACAAACTCTCCCGACTGCGCAGTAGACTATCACGGTGATATACAGATGGTTTACTACCAATATTACAAGTTATTTCTCATGTAAGCTGCTATCAAGCACCTCCATTGCGCTACTGATTCACACCGGCTTGCCATTACATTAGCTAATTGGTCATGGTGACACCCAGATGGTTACTACCACAAGCTATTTCTCCCTCACCCATCAAAATAAACATAACTTTCTGTGACAAGTTTTAACTAGCGCCATGCTGCTGCTGTTGTTGTTGTTGTTGCCAGCTAGCGAGCAGAAACTAGCTTGCTGGGAAGTGGGGAAGGGCTCTTCAGGACGCCTGACTGAACCGGAATCCAATCGTCTCCACGACTTTTCAGCTGCACGACATACGTCATTAATTTGGGCCAGCAGGCGTGTCCGTATAGCCTCTCCCTTTCCCACTAGATGGCCAAGCTGCAAAGTCAAAGGGTAGATCATAGAAATGTATGAAAACAAACATTTGTGTTTTGGTCTTTAAAAAGGAGCTACGCATATTTATTTTTTTGCATTCTAATTTCTGAAAACGTCCTTCGTATATCTGCAGTAATAGTGGAATGATTGTGTTTCACAGTATTACTTACCCGCCAGTGTTGTGATTGGCTGTGATATTCGCCTATTAATTTCTCCCACCCGTCCTGCATCTGTTGTCAAAATGGGAAAGCTGTTTTGTGTTTGTGTTATATAGTGGAAATCGGGTCAAGCGCCCAATGTGTAGAAATAGTAATTTCCTGGTTGGTAAAATTCAACACTGTTTACTCAATTTCAGTTTGTGCGTGAATACAAGCACTGAATAACGTAGGGAATCATTGCACCATCGAAATCGCTGTGAAATATATTTTCAATAACAGATGTTTGAAGCTGGTGGACCAAAACCGAAAAGAAAAGGCTCAAGAGCAAGTCTCCGCCATGTTACAGGGGAAAAGGGAGGAGATTTGTTTTGAATGAAGCCTCGTGCTGTTGTAATTCACCTAACTTCCACATAGGGGGTACATTAGGTGTAGCGCCTTTAATTAAAGGTTAGGGTTAGCAGTGTGGTTAAGGCTTTTTTCTGATTTTAAGAAAATAAATAGTTGAACTAAATGGGGCTTCTGTCTTTGCCACTAGGCCAGACAGTGAGTGAGGATCTGTTCCACATTCCAGGGGTATAAGCTAAATGCCGAGATAACTAGTAAATCGGTCGGATGCATAAAATGGCGATTAATGATAAGATAGCTACCCTAACTATGGGTGATTATTTTGACACTGCAACTTTTCATTAAAGTAAATCTATCGTCAGAGCAGAACCCACAACAGAATAAACGAGTAACATTGCTAGATAGCAAGCTAGCTAACTCACCTGATCCATGGCTGTATTTAGCTATGGTTAGACAGCAAGCTAGCTAACTCACCTGATCCATGGCTATATTTAGCTATGTAGCTACTAGCAAGTCTGTCCGACGTTCCACGTATCAAATAACTACCGTGCGTAGCTAGATCCTTCACGACGTTCAGTTAGTTGTCCTGGGTTTTGTAGTTTGAGCTGTACTTTGTAGTTTGAGAGCTGAGTCCTCCGGTAGAGAAGGTTATACTTTTTTAGCGAGGCAATAACGTCTGCTTTGACACTCTGCCCCCCCCCGCCAGAGCAGTCGAGTATATATTTATATAAATAAACCCAACATAGGTCTAATATGACTTCCCTTTCCCCACCCTGGAATACGGCTCATTTTTATTCGTGTAAAAGCTCAGATTTTATCGATCACCGTTTTGTGGAGCTTTTTAGATTAATTTAATAATAAATAATACAGATCATTCTAATAATTAAAAAAATAAAGTTGCAAACAAATATGTATTGACTCGTCTTCCAGTGTATTGATACATTAGAAACATGTGAACATATTGTTAGAACAGCCCTCAGGCATCATTCAACCAGGAGTAGATGGAAAAACGTCTACCAACCTATCCCCCCCCCCCATATATTTACCTATTTAGTTCCACATAATAAAACACAGTGATAGAGAATTGTAGTTTCTGAAAGTTCAATCAGTAAGGCTGGTCTGAATGCTTTAACCTAATACAGTAACGGTAATCACTACTGTGATTATTATTATTTGACCCTGCTGGTCATTTATGAACATTTGAACATCTTGGCCATGTTCTGTTATAGTCTCCACCCGGCACAGCCAGAAGAGGACTGGCCACCCCTCATAGCCTGGTTCCTCTCTAGGTTTCTTCCTAGGTTTTGGCCTTTCTAGGGAGTTTTTCCTAGCCACCGTGCTTCTACACCTGCATTGCTTGCTGTTTGGGGTTTTAGGCCGGGTTTCTGTACAGCACTTTGATATATCAGCTGATGTAAGAAGGGCTATATAAATACATTTGATTTGATTTGTTCCATGAAATGGGGTATCAGCCCACTCAGTGACGCCCACAGATTACAGTTATGGAGAGTTTGCAAAATATATCAGCGTCGTAGATCTTATTGTGGAACTGTAACTGTGGTAAATCACCTTCCCTGTCAGTCTATTGTGTGTATTGGACATTCCTATTGACCAACCACCCCGCTTTGACGTTGTTAGAAGGTCTATTTGCCTGATTTTGAGAGAAGCTGGCTAATGCACCACTAACATTGAACCTGGTTGGTAAGCTTTAGCTACCTGCAGATTCAAGCATGGTGTATGGTATTATGAGTTGGGTGTATGGTATTATGAGTTGGGTGTGTGGTATTATGAGTTGGGATTATGGTTCAGTGTTTAGCTAGCTAGCTAACTACATGCATAAACAAAAGAATCCACTATGCAAGTAACCATTTCACCGTACCGTTTACACCTTCTGTATCCTGCGCATGTGACAAATAAACATAGATTTAATTTGATATAGTGTGTGTTTACCAGAGATGGTAACGTGAAGAACAAGATAATTTGCACCAAAATCAGATTAGGATATAGGCCAAGGACTAGATAAAGGGTATTTTTACTTCTACTTTTTGTTACTACTTTGAACACTTTTAGTCTTGAAATCTTTGGTAGTTTACTACACTACCGTATTCACTCTTGTTTAGCACATGGCCTCACATGTGAATCCTTAAAGAGAGATGGGTGGGGCTAAGGCTTAAGAGGGTGTGAACAATGCTGAATGGGCGGAGACAAAGAAGAGCACATGGCATCACATGTGAATCCTTAAAGAGAGATGGGTGGGGCTAAAGCATAAGAGGGTGTGAACGATGCTGAATGGGCGGAGACAAAGAAGAGCACATGGCGTCACATGTGAATCCTTAAAGAGAGAGTGGTGTTAGAAGTAAATCAACTTTCAAAGCAGAATTACTTCCCCATTGTTCCTCAACTGCAGTGTATGATGTACCATTCTGTAGCTCGGAGTCTTTACTTTTATCCGACGTTAAAAAATAAATAATAATAATTCAAATGTTACTACATAAGACCAAATCCAGGTGGTGGGTCACTTATATGGATGTAGAAACTGCAGATGGCCCATCTCCCCTAAAGCACTATTAAACTGCAGATGGCCCATCTCCCCTAAAGCACTATTAAACTGCAGATGGCCCATCTCCCCTAAAGCACTATTCATCTGTGGATGTAGAAACTGCAGATGGCCCATCTCCCCTAAAGCACTATTCATCTGTGGATGTAGAAACTGCAGATGGCCCATCTCCCCTAAAGCACTATTCATCTGTGGATGTAGAAACTGCAGATGGCCCATCTCCCCTAAAGCACTATTCATCTGTGGATGTAGAAACTGCAGATGGCCCATCTCCCCTAAAGCACTATTCATCTGTGGATGTAGAAACTGCAGATGGCCCATCTCCCCTAAAGCACTATTCATCTGTGGATGTAGAAACTGCAGATGGCCCATCTCCCCTAAAGCACTATTCATCTGTGGATGTAGAAACTGCAGATGGCCCATCTCCCCTAAAGCACTATTCATCTGTGGATGTAGAAACTGCAGATGGCCCATCTCCCCTAAAGCACTATTCATCTGTGGATGTAGAAACTGCAGATGGCCCATCTCCCCTAAAGCACTATTCATCTGTGGATGTAGAAACTGCAGATGGCCCATCTCCCCTAAAGCACTATTCATCTGTGGATGTAGAAACTGCAGATGGCCCATCTCCCCTAAAGCACTATTCATCTGTGCCGCTCCCCTGTTGTGATTCACTTCTGGTTAAATGAGCAAATCTCCTAGGAGCTTTAATAAACTCCTTTGAAAATAAAGGTCTCTATTCAATCAGATCCGCTTTAGCCGACGTCTGCATACCGGTTGTTTTGACGGTGGACATTGGCTGCACGGAATCGCATGAACAGAAATCCCATGCAGCCTTATTTACAAGTTCGAACACTGGAATGTGAGATGTAATCTACACCTCGATTAGGTTGATACAAATCCTCAAATATTATTTTATTTTTTACATTTGAGTTTAATTATTTCTCAGACTGGTCTCATAGATTAGATGCAACATTGTAAACTTAAAACCTAGGACAGTCAAATGAGTATATGTTATGTTTCGTATGGTTACATGAGACAGATGGTTACTTAAGGCAAAAACAAAAGGATGCATAACGTCTAGCAATCCAAAGGTTGTGCGTTCGAATCTCATCACGTACAACTTTAGCATTGTAGCTAATTAGCAATTTTGCAACTACTTAGCATGTTAGCTAACCCTTCCTCTAACCTTCACCTAACCCCCAACTCCTAGAGCGAGCTAATGTTAGCTACAACACATTGGAATTCGTCACATATCATACGTTTTGCAATATTCATAACATATTGTATGAAATGGATGCTGGACATCCACAAATTAATCCACACCATACGTAACATATCATACTAAATGGAGTGTCTTGGATTTACATAAAGAATAATACGAAACGTAACACACGGTATCATACTAAATGGAGTGTCTTAGATTTACGTACAGAATAATACTAAACGTAACACACGGTATCATACTAAATGGAGTGTCTTGGATTTACGTAAAGAATAATACGAAACGTAACACACGGTATCATACTAAATGGAGTGTCTTGGATTTACATAAAGAATAATACGAAACGTAACACACGGTATCATACTAAATGGAGTGTCTTGGATTTACGTAAAGAATAATACGAAACGAAACACACGCTATCATACTAAATGGAGTGTCTTAGATGTACGTACAGAATAATACTAAACGTAACACACGGTATCATACTAAATGGAGTGTCTTAGATGTACGTACAGAATAATACGAAACGCTCCGAGACCATGTTGTTATTTCTATATAACCTACACGTTCTCATTCTTAACTTCTAAAGCAAGTGGGGCGGTTGTGGCTTTCGTGACAACGGTCGCAAGAGTAGCTGCTCACCGATTTGAGGCTCCAACGCAGTTCCACCACCACATCAAATCAACCTTCTCCACTACCTTCTCCACTACCACATCCGCTATGTGGGTGTCTGCTATCACCAGTTAAGACTTGTTCTGATTGAATGAAAGTAATAAATTAGAAAAGCAGATGGTGCATAACCCCGCCGAAACAGGTGTACTACTCCCCTAGCCAGCACCTCTCCTAAACAGGTGTTCTGCTCCCCTAGCCAGCACCTCTCCTAAACAGGTGTTCTACTCTGCTAGTCACACCTCTCCTAAACAGGTGTTCTACTCCTCTAGCCAGCACCTCTCCTAAACAGGTGTTCTACTCTGCTAGCCAGCACCTCTCCTAAACAGGTGTTCTACTCTGCTAGTCACACCTCTCCTAAACAGGTGTTCTACTCCTCTAGCCAGCACCTCTCCTAAACAGGTGTTCTGCTCCCCTAGCCAGCACCTCTCCTAAACAGGTGTTCTACTCTGCTAGCCAGCACCTCTCCTAAACAGGTGTTCTACTCCCCTAGCCAGCACCTCTCCTAAACAGGTGTTCTACTCCCCTAGCCAGCACCTCTCCTAAATAGGTGTTCTACTCCGCTAGCCAGCACCTCTCCTAAACAGGTGTTCTACTCCCCTAGCCAGCACCTCTCCTAAACAGGTGTTCTACTCTGCTAGCCAGCACCTCTCCTAAACAACTGTTCTACTCCCCTAGCCAGCACCTCGCCAAAACAGGTGTGTGTTTCTTTCGCCTCCAGCTGTTATCGCCACAAGACAGTTCAATGGAAATACACCAAACAGTCTAAATATCGACAAATATTACTGGACAAGTTAATGAACACCTATCTACTGTCATAAAAAAATCATATCAAAATAACCAGACATGTTTTGCCTTACATCTTACAGATAATAATGTCCTCTACCCCGATGTAGACGCTGAATAGGAATACACCTGATTAATAAATACTGTTATGAACAGGTAGTGTGTTCATTTTTTGGGGTACTTGTTGTAAACTTGCTCTTTTTCACATCCAAAGTTTTTTTTATCGAGATGAGACCATACTATTCCTTTCAGCCGCACTGTACGAGCAATCTTCCAAGTGGGGGACCCACGATGCAGATGTCATGGAGCACATGCAAACATAACCGGATTATCTGTAGAGGAATGGCGCACACACACACACACACACACACACACACACACACACACACACACACACACACACACACACACACACACACACACACACACACACACACACACACACACACAGAGAGAGAGAGGGCCAATAGTTTGAAAATAACAATTTAATCACAGAAAGCATACAAATGCAATCTGATGTGCTCTATACTCAAGACTGTTTTAAAACATACCAATTCTTTTTTAGTAGGCTTTATCCAATTAGATTTCATATGGCATAACAAAAAGCACACATTTTCTGTAACAAATTTGAGACAATGGGAGCACTGTGTATGTGTTCTCTCGTGAATTCTAAGTATGTGTGATGCACTAGATCTCATTCCACACTGGGAGCAGTGGTAAGGCTTCTCCCCTGTTCTCTTCTCCCCTGTGTTTGTTACCTCATGGTCCTTCAGGTTCCCTAACTGGGTAAATATCTTTCCACACTGGGAACATTGATATTGTTTCTCTCTGGTGTGGATTCTTTCATGTTCTGTCAGTTGCCTTAACAAGGTAAATCTCATTCCACAGTAGGATCAGTGGAAAGGCTACTCTACAGAGTTTGCTAGCTCATGTTAATTTTATTCTACAGTGGGAGAAATTCCAAAAGGCTTCACGATTGTGTGTACTTTCTCATGCTGTTTCAGTTTGCCTAATTTCTTAAAACTCTTTCCGCACTGGGAGCAGTGGTAAGGCTTCTCCCCTGTGTGTGCTCGCTCATGTATTTTTAGGCTCCCTAGCTGGTTAAAACTCTTTCCACACTGGGAACATTGATAGGGCTTCTCTCCTGAGTGTATTCTCTCATGTGTTTTCAAGTTACATGACATGGTGAAATTCTTTCCGCACTGTGAGCAATGGTAAGGCTTCTCCCCTGTGTGTGTTCTTTCATGGTATTTCAGGTATGCGGACTGGGAAAAACTATTTTGACACTGGGAGCATTGGTAGGGCTTCTCTCCAGTGTGTATTCTCTCATGTCGTTTCAGGCCGTTTAACCGGCTAAATCTTTTCCCACAGTCTGAGCAGTGGTAAGGCTTTTCTCCAGAGTGTAAACCTATATGTCTTTTCAAGGAATCTGATGAGGTAAAACTATTTCCACACTGGGAGCATTGGAATGGTTTTTCTCCTGTGTGTACACTCTTATGCAATTTAAGATGCGATGACCGGATGAATCTCTTTCCACACTGGGAGCATTGGAACGGCTTCTCTCCTGAGTGTATTCTCTCATGTGATTTCAGGGAACCTGATGAGGAAAATCTCTTTCCACACTGGGAGCATTGGAACGGCTTCTCTCCTGAGTGTATTCTCTCATGTGATTTCAGGGAACCTGATGAGGAAAATCTCTTTTCACATTGAAAGCAGTGATGTGGTCTTGCTGATTTGGACATCACTGGGTCTGGTTCCTCGGAGGAACACGTCCCACTTTCAGAGTAAGGGTCTAGTCTCTCTCCTGCCAAAGACAAACAGAGTATTTTTCAGTTTAACAGAGAATTTCCAGAGTGGGCTCTCTGTTACTTTTGAAGTAATGACCATTTTACATGTAGAAATTGACATTATAGGCCATTAACCAATCACAGCCCTCCTTTATGATTGCACATTCAGTAAACCACCAGCAGAGGGAGTTTCCTTTGAATCCATTTTCCCATTCACTGTGTTGGTGGTGCTTTATACAATTGATCGTAACTTCAAAAGTAGCAGAGAGCCTACTCTGGAAATGTACATTTACATCCTTTGGCAGACGCTCTTATCCAGAGCGACTCACAGTTCATCTTAAGATCTCTCGGTGAGACAACCACATGTCAGTGACAGGAAGTAAATGTTTTCCTCAATAAAGACGTTCTCAGCAAAGTTAGCGCTAGTAGGAAAAGGCAAGTTGGGGGGAGGAGAGGATAAGACTGACTGAGATGTCTTATTTAAAGCTGCAATATGTCACCTTTTTTTTTAACCCGACCAAATTCACATAGAAATGCACCTTATAGATCTGTCATTCTCATTGAAAACAAGTCTTTACATCCTTAGAGATTGAAAGTGTTCGGTTCAAACTCTTGTGTATGTCAAATGTAATTATTTAGTGGACTGTAAAAATGTGTACTCCTAACCTCTGACCTAACCAATTCAGTGACCTTCTGGTTAGAGTGTCCACCCTGTACTGAACTCTGCTGTTCTGTTATGTTCTGTACTCCACTGTTCTGTTCTGTACTGCACTCCACTGTTCTGTACTGCACTCCACTGTTCTGTATTGCACTCCACTGTTCTGTATTGCACTCCACTGTTATGTTCTGTATTGCACTCCACTGTTATGTTCTGCACTCCACTGTTATGTTCTGTACTGCACTCCACTGTTCTGTTCTGCACTCCACTGTTATGTTCTGTACTGCACTCCACTGTTATGTTCTGTACTGCACTCCACTGTTCTGTTCTGCACTCCACTGTTATGTTCTGTACTGCACTCCACTGTTATGTTCTGTACTGCACTCCACTGTTATGTTCTGTACTGCACTCCACTGTTATGTTCTGCACTCCACTGTTATGTTCTGTGCTGTACTCTACTGTTATGTTCTGTACTGCACTCCACTGTTATGTGCTGTACTCTACTGTTATGTTCTGTACTGCACTCCACTGTTATGTGCTGTACTCTACAGTTATGTTCTGCGCTCTACAGTTATGTACTGCGCTCTACAGTTATGTACTGCGCTCTACAGTTATGTACTGCGTTCTACAGTTATGTACTGCGCTCTACAGTTATGTACTGCGCTCTACATTTATGTACTGCGCTCTACATTTATGTACTGCGCTCTACAGTTATGTACTGCGCTCTACAGTTATGTACTGCGCTCTACAGTTATGTACTGCGCTCTACAGTTATGTACTGCGCTCTACAGTTATGTACTGCGCTCTACAGTTATGTACTGCGCTCTACAGTTATGTACTGCGCTCTACAGTTACAGTGGGGCAAAAAAGTATTTAGTCAGCCACCAATTGTGCAAGTTCTCCCACTTAAAAAGATGAGAGAGGCCTGTAATTTTCATCATAGGTACACTTCAACTATGACAGACAAAATGAGGGGGAAAAATCCAGAAAATCACATTGTAGGATTTTTTATGAATTTATTTGCAAATTATGGTGGAAAATAAGTATTTGGTCAATAACAAAAGTTAATCTCAATACTTTGTTATATACCCTTTGTTGGCAATGACAGAGGTCAAACGTTTTCTGTAAGTCTTCACAAGGTTTTCACACACTGTTGCTGGTATTTTGGCCCATTCCTCCATGCAGATCACCTCTAGAGCAGTGATGTTTTGGGGCTGTTGCTGGGCAACACGGACTTTCAACTCCCTCCAATGATTTTCTATGGGGTTGAGATCTGGAGACTGGCTAGGCCACTCCAGGACCTTGAAATTCTTCTTACGAAGCCACTCCTTCATTGCCCGGGCGGTGTGTTTGGGATCATTGTCATGCTGAAAGACCCAGCCACGTTTCATCTTCAATGCCCTTGCTGATGGAAGGAGGTTTTCACTCAAAATCTCACGATACATGGCCCCATTCATTCTTTCCTTTACACAGATCAGTCGTCCTGGTCCCTTTGCAGAAAAACAGCCCCAAAGCATGATGTTTCCACCCCCATGCTTCACAGTAGGTATGGTGTTCTTTGGATGCAACTCAGCATTCTTTGTCCTCCAAACACGACGAGTTGAGTTTTTACCAAAAGTTCTATTTTGGTTTAATCTGACCATATGACATTCTCCTAATCTCCTTCTGGATCATCCAAATGCTCTCTAGCAAACTTCAGACGGGTCTGGACATGTACTGGCTTAAGCAGGGGGACACGTCTGGCACTGCAGGATTTGAGTCCCTGGCGGCGTAGTGTGTTACTGATGGTAGGCTTTGTTACTTTGGTCCCAGCTGGTCCCAGGTCATTCACTAGGTCCCCCCCGTGTGGTTCTGGGATTTTTGCTCACCGTTCTTGTGATCATTTTGACCCCACGAAGTGAGATCTTGCATGGAGCCCCAGATCGAGGGAGATTATCAGTGGTCTTGTATGTCTTCCATTTCCTAATAATTGCTCCCACAGTTGATTTCTTCAAACCAAGCTGCTTACCTATTGCCGATTCAGTCTTCCCAGCCTGGTGCAGGTCTACAATTTTGTTTCTGGTGTCCTTTGACAGCTCTTTGGTCTTGGCCATAGTGGAGTTTGGAGTGTGACTGTTTGAGGTTGTGGACAGGTGTCTTTTATACTGATAACAAGTTCAAACAGGTGCCATTAATACAGGTAACGAGTGGAGGACAGAGGAGCCTCTTAAAGAAGAAGTTACAGGTCTGTGAGAGCCAGAAATCTTGCTTGTTTGTAGGTGACCAAATACTTATTTTCCACCATAATTTGCAAATAAATTCATTAAATATCCTACAATGTGATTTTCTGGATTTTTTTTTCTCATTTTGTCTGTCATAGTTGAAGTGTACCTATGGTGAAAATTACAGGCCTCTCTCATCTTTTTAAGTGGGAGAACTTGCACAATTGGTGGCTGACTAAATACTTTTTTGCCCCCACTGTATGTACTGCGCTCTACAGTTCTGTTCTGTTCTCTACTCTACTGATCTGTTCTCTACTCTACTGTTCTGTTCTCTACTGTTCTGTTCTCTACTCTACTGATCTGTTCTCTACAATACTGTTCTGTTCTCTACTGATCTGTTCTCTACTCTACTGTTCTGTTCTCTACTCTACTGTTCTGTTCTCTACTCTACTGTTCTGTTCTCTACTCTACTGTTCTGTTCTCTACTGTTCTGTTCTCTACTCTACTGATCTGTTCTCTACTGATCTGTTCTCTACTGATCTGTTCTCTACTCTACTGATCTGTTCTCTACTCTACTGATCTGTTCTCTACTCTACTGTTCTGTTCTCTACTGATCTGTTCTGTTCTCTACTGATCTGTTCTGTTCTCTACTGATCTGTTCTCTACTCTACTGTTCTGTTCTCTACTGTTCTGTTCTCTACTGATCTGTTCTCTACTCTACTGTTCTGTTCTCTACTCTACTGTTCTGTTCTCTACTCTACTGTTCTGTTCTCTACTCTACTGTTCTGTTCTCTACTCTACTGTTCTGTTCTCTACTGTTCTGTTCTCTACTGTTCTGTTCTCTACTGTTCTGTTCTCTACTGATCTGTTCTCTACTGATCTGTTCTCTACTGATCTGTTCTCTACTCTACTGATCTGTTCTCTACTCTACTGATCTGTTCTCTACTGTTCTGTTCTCTACTCTACTGTTCTGTTCTCTACTCTACTGATCTGTTCTCTACTCTACTGATCTGTTCTCTACTGTTCTGTTCTCTACTCTACTGTTCTGTTCTCTACTCTACTGATCTGTTCTCTACTCTACTGATCTCTACTCTACTGTTCTGTTCTCTACTCTACTGTTCTGTTCTCTACTCTACTGATCTGTTCTCTACTCTACTGATCTGTTCTCTACTCTACTGATCTGTTCTCTACTGTTCTGTTCTCTACTCTACTGTTCTGTTCTCTACTCTACTGTTCTCTACTCTACTGTTCTGATCTGTTCTCTACTCTACTGTTCTGTTCTCTACTCTACTGTTCTGTTCTCTACTCTACTGTTCTGTTCTCTACTCTACTGTTCTGTTCTCTACTCTACTGTTCTGATCTGTTCTCTACTCTACTGATCTGTTCTCTACTGATCTGTTCTCTACTCTACTGTTCTCTATTCTACTGTTCTCTACTGTTCTCTACTCTACTGTTCTCTACTCTACTGTTCTCTACTCTACTGTTCTGAACTGTGCTGTCCTTTGATGTCCAAACTTCAGATTTGGTCCGGACCAACCAAATTTGGTCTTGTTTGGGGGCAGAGCTCATTAAAATAATAGCCAGTGTATAGAACAATACCCGAATATGCAAAGTAGGATAGTGCATATTTCTACCTTTGTGTACCTATTCAGGATGCATCACCACGAAGAGAGAACCCACTTCACTTACTGTACTTCAATACCCAAAACAGATGTTTTTCAAAGTCAGTGTATCATGTCATAGATGACACCTCATTCTTTCTGCAGACTTCGTTGATTCTTAATTCGGAGTGAATATTTAACAGTTTTTTGGAATGTACACAAACTGAGGGAGATGGAACCAACATTCTGTAACCAAACTTTGCATCTGCACAATTCCGCCAGTAAAAGTTTTTTTTGTTGTCAAATGTTAAAAGTAGTGATTGTGCATAGAGTGGAAAGGTTTGTTCAGCTTTGAAATATTTTGTTTTGTTTTGTTTGGCATTCATTTAAAGTAAGAAATCTGAGTCTCGCGATTTCATACCTTTAACAATTCCCACTACAGAACAAATTATTGAAAGTGTAGAACTTCCGTAGAATGCCCATTTAAAGAGGCAATCTGCAGTTGCTACGTCCACTTTTTTGGACTTCTACATTAATTATATGTACCCATTGGTTCTTGAAAATATAAGTTATTAATACCTCATAAGTTAGTTCAACTGTCATACCCCATCAGAACCTACTACTACTACTATACAATCAAAACAAGGTTAAAACTATAATTTTAGATGATCAGTCTTTGCATCCATAGTTCTGTCTATGAATTTGAGAGTGGTTACAGTTCATCAGCCCCATCCCTCAGAGTTTTACAGAAACAGGGGCGGGAATCTCGCTTTGATATTGTTTCAACTGCAGATTTCCCCTTCAAAACCACTCATTTGGATCAACAACTGCAGCGCTTGTGCCCATGTTTTTAAGATAGTACTCACTGGTGTTAATCAGATCTCCAGTCTGCTCTTCTTCCTCCTCCAATGTGACAGTAATCTCCCCCTCCTCTTCTTTCACTGTGACAGTCATCGCCTCTTCCTCCCCTTTCACTCCGAAAACGTCATCCTCTTCTTCCTCTTCCTTCACAGTAACATCCTCCTCTTTCACTCTGAAAGCTTCTTCTTCTTTCAATGTAACAGCTTCATCTTTTTTAACTGCGACAGCCTCCTCCTCTTTCACGAGAGCTTCTTTCTCTGTCCAGCAGACCTGCTCTTCTTTAGCAAGGGACAAGCTCATGGTCGAATATGTTAGCTAGCTAGTTAGCATTAGCGAATAGCCCACTAACGTTACTAGGCTAAGTTAATAAGTAATCTTACCGACAACGTAAATATGAAATTTTGTGAAGTATAGTAAATAAGCAGTTAGTGTGTTTAAAACACGGAGGTTAATATACACAAAAAAATGGTCAATGAGCACCAATGTTTCG
Source organism: Salvelinus namaycush (assembly GCF_016432855.1). Classification (NCBI taxonomy): domain Eukaryota; kingdom Metazoa; phylum Chordata; class Actinopteri; order Salmoniformes; family Salmonidae; genus Salvelinus; species Salvelinus namaycush. The sequence continues at coordinate 650,326 of NW_024057675.1, read as the reverse complement.
GTGTTATGTTGGCTAGCTAGCTGTGAAGATGGCTGAATCAGTAGCAGTGTTGTAGCTGTTGTTGAAGAAGCGTCCCGCACCGTCCATTAGATTATACGTCACGCAAGAGGCACCAGCTGAAAGACTCAATTGCCATCTGCCGGCTCATGTGGGTAACGCAATTTAACAAAAATAATATTCTTGCAATTAATTAAACACTAGGCAGGTTTTCATTTACCCAGGATAATTCGAGGAAAGAACATCATTGCGACCTGTGTAACAGAACCGGCAGGGGAAATCTTCAAAAGATACCATTTTAGTCTCAGTTAAGCAGGGCTGGAATTGTCTTTTGTATAACTTTCTTTATTGCAACAAAAAAAGTGATGGATGATGGAAAATGTGCAGTTGGGGCTGTAACACAGGGTTATAAACTGTATGTTGCATCTAGTATAACATCCAGCTCAGAGTTACACCCAGCCTTCGGCTCAGAGTTACACCCAGCATCCGGCTCAGAGTTACATCCAGCATTCGGCTCAGAGTTACACCCAGCATTCGGCTCAGAGTTACACCCAGCATCCGGCTCAGAGTTACACCCAGCCTTCGGCTCAGAGTTACACCCAGCCTTCGGCTCAGAGTTACACCCAGCCTTCGGCTCAGAGTTACACCCAGCCTTCGGCTCAGAGTTACACCCAGCCTTCGGCTCAGAGTTACACCCAGCCTTCGGCTCAGAGTTACACCCAGCCTTCGGCTCAGAGTTACACCCAGCCTTCGGCTCAGAGTTACACCCAGCCTTCGGCTCAGAGTTACACCCAGCCTTCGGCTCAGAGTTACACCCAGCATCCGGCTCAGAGTTACATCCAGCCTTCGGCTCAGAGTTACACCCAGCATCCGGCTCAGAGTTACACCCAGCATCCGGCTCAGAGTTACACCCAGCATCCGGCTCAGAGTTACATCCAGCCTTCGGCTCAGAGTTACACCCAGCATCCGGCTCAGAGTTACACCCAGCCTTCGGCTCAGAGTTACACCCAGCCTTCGGCTCAGAGTTACACCCAGCCTTCGGCTCAGAGTTACACCCAGCCTTCGGCTCAGAGTTACACCCAGCATCCGGCTCAGAGTTACATCCAGCCTTCGGCTCAGAGTTACACCCAGCATCCGGCTCAGAGTTACACCCAGCATCCGGCTCAGAGTTACACCCAGCATCCGGCTCAGAGTTACACCCAGCCTTCGGCTCAGAGTTACACCCAGCATCCGGCTCAGAGTTACACCCAGCATCCGGCTCAGAGTTACATCCAGCCTCCGGCTCAGAGTTACACCCAGCCTCCGGCTCAGAGTTACACCCAGCCTCCGGCTCAGAGTTACACCCAGCCTCCGGCTCAGAGTTACACCCAGCCTCCGGCTCAGAGTTACACCCAGCCTCCGGCTCAGAGTTACATCCAGCCTCCGGCTTAGAGTTACACCCAGCCTCCGGCTTAGAGTTACGCCCAGCATTCGGCTCAGTTACATCCAGCTCAGAGTTACACCCAGTCTTCGGCTCAGAGTTACATCCAGCTCAGAGTTACACCCAGCCTTCGGCTCAGAGTTACACCCAGCATCCGGCTCAGAGTTACATCCAGCATCCGGCTCAGAGTTACACCCAGCCTTCGGCTCAGAGTTACATCCAGCATCCGGCTCAGAGTTACACCCAGCCTTCGGCTCAGAGTTACACCCAGCATCCGGCTCAGAGTTACACCCAGCCTTCGGCTCAGAGTTACACCCAGCATCCGGCTCAGAGTTACACCCAGCCTTCGGCTCAGAGTTACAGTGCTTTCAGAAAGTATTTATACCCCTTGACTAATTCCACATTTTGTTGTGTTAAAAGCCTGAATTCAACATGGATTAAATAAATACAAATTCTCATTGATCTAAACACAATACCCCATAATGACAAAGTGATGTGATATGTTTGCAAATTTATTGAAAATGCAATATAGAAATATCTAATTTACATAAGTATTCACACCACTGATTCAATGCATGCTAGAATCACCTTTGGCAGTGATTACAGCTGTGAGTCTTTCTGGATACGTCTCTAAGAGCTTTGCACACCAGGATTGAACAATATTTGCACATTATTATTCCATAAAATTCTTCAAGCTCTGTCAAGTTGCTTGTTGGCTTTGTGTTTTAGGTTATATACTTTGGGTGGTGTATCCATACACCCAGTCACTACAAAGATACCTTCCTAATTCAGTTGTCAGAGAAGCAGGAAACTGCTCAGGGATTTCACCATGAAGCCAATGGTGACTTTAAGACAGTTACAGAGTTTAATGGCTGTGATAGGAGAAAACTGAGGATGGATCAACAACATTGAAGTTACTCCACAATACTAACCTGACAGAGTGAAAAGAAGGAAGCTTGTACAGAATACAAATATTAATCAAAAAGTTTGCAAAAAGGCACTAAAGTAAAACTGCAAAAAATGTGGCAACGAAATGTACTTTATGTCCTGAATACAAAGTGTTTGGGGAAATGAACAAAACACATCCCCAAGTACCATTCTTCATATTGTCAAGCATGGTGGTGGCTGCATCATATTATGGGCATGCTTGTCATCGGCAATAAATATGTAGTTTTTTTCAAATTAAAATAAACGTAAATATAAAAAAATATGTGTTCACTTTGTCATTATGATGTGTGGTGTGTAGATGGGTGAAACAAAAATCTATTGAATTCAGGCTGTAGCAAAACAAAATGTGGAACAAGTCAAGGGGTTTGAATACTGTCTGAAGGCACTGTAATAATAAGGATGCATTTGATCCAACAACGTCTTGTTGTTGGTTCCCACTCTTTGTAGCTGTAACAATACAGCACAGAACATCATACAGTATTCAAGTGTAGAACTTCAGTAGAATGCCCCTTTGACCTTTTAACCTTCTGACCCTTAAACCCTTTTCTAAACCGGCTGGTAAATCATGTGTTAACAGTGGATTTACAAATGGATATGACAAAAAATCTTAACTTGAACTTGATTGATCGACTCCCCCAGCCCTCCTGCAGCAATTTACATCATTTGTATATCCTTCATTCATTTTTTTATTTTTACTTTTATTTAACTAGTCAAGTCAGAACCTGTTTAGGCCAGGGGTGCCGCTAGCGGCACTCCTCCCACATTCCATTGAAAAGGCAGAGCGGCAAATTCAAAAAAAAAATTCTTTGAAATATTTAACTTTCACACATTAACAAGTCCAATACAGCATTTGAAAGATAAACATCTTGTGAATCCAGCCAACATGTCCGATTTTTTAAATGTATTACAGCAAAAACACCACGTATATTTATGTTAGCTCACCACCAAATACAAAAGAGGACAGACATTTTTCACAGCACCGGTAGCATGCAGGTAGCATGCACAAAGCCAACCTAACTAACCTAGAACCAACCTAACTAACCTAGAAACAACTCCCTCAGATGACAGTCCTATAACATGTTACACAATAAATCTATGTTTTGTTCAAAAAATGTGCATATTTGAGCTATAAATCAGTTTTACATTACTGCTACCATCATAGCTACCATCATAGTTACAGTCAGAAATAGCACGGGAGCAGCCAGAGTAAATAGACACCAACGTCAACTACCTAACTACACATCATAAAACATTTCAGAAAAATATATGGTGGATAGCAAATGAAAGACAAAGATCTTGTGAATATAGCTAATATTTCCGATTTTCTAAGTGTTTTACAGCGAAAACACAATATATCGTTATATTAGCTTACTACATTAGCTAGCACACAGCATCATTGATTCTAGTCGAACGGTAGCATAGCACAGTTCGACAGATATATGAAAAAGCATCCCAAATTGGGTCCTTATCTTTGTTGATCTTCCATCAGAATGTTCTCCAAGGGGTCCTTTGTTCAGAAACGTCTTTATTTCGATCCAGAACGAACGATTTCCCTCTTGAATTAGCAAGCACACTGGCAGTGCGACGCTAACCTCTCCATCTTGACAAAATTCTTGCGTCGCATCACGTCTAAAGTCCAGAATAAATTTCAATAATATAATTAAAATATATTGAAAAAACATACTTTAGGATGCTATTGTGACATGTATCGAATAAAATCGAAGCCAGAGATCATATTCATCAATAACGAACGTTTTCCAGGAGGCGATACCAGGTCCAAATTCGCGCCTCCCAAAAAAAAAAAAATGGCGGTCCTCTCAATCAAAGAGGTTGCATTCAACCCCTGAACGAGATAATCACCTCATTTCTTCTCTCACTTCCGCATGACACCCAGGGGAAGGCGTATGGCGTGTTTCTACAGTCATAAGTGACAAGCCCTTTTATAGACAAGCCTTTGAAGAGAGACCTCGATGTTGGAAATCTCACTTCCGGATAGGAAATGTCCTGTAAAAATAGTTCTGTTTCACTTAGAGAAATAATTAGAACTGTTTTAGAAACTAGAGAGTGTTTTCTATCCAATATTAATAATAATATGCATATTGTACGAGCAAGAATTGAGTAGGAGGCCGTTTTAAATTTTGAACGATTTTCCCCAAAAGTGTAAACTCCACCCCTAATCCTAAAGAGGTTTTAAGAACAAATTCTTATTTACATTGACGGCCTTCTTTTGGGTTTCTGCAGTTCAGTGTTGTGGCAGTAAATCAGTCACCAAATATATGAGATGAAAGGTATGTTACGTGCAGGACTATGTAAATAAATAGTTCAAATGTTTAAATAAATATCATGCTCCATGGTGTCAAATAATCACTATTCAGATTAAAAGTAATCTATCAAGTAAACCCTATAATTATAATAAAAAAACTGCCCTTCATCATCTATTTTCTCAACCTGTAGTCTGAACATGTGGGAAACATGGTGGAAGAAGCTAGATGATTTGACATTTAAAGAGGCATTCCAAAGGATTGGAAACTACCTCGTTATTTTTTTCAACCACCTGTTTTGGACTCAACGTGTCACTGTATGGCTCATAGACCTACATGCATTATAACCCACCTGCAGTCCTCTCCCAGCCGAGAAAGACACAGAATCCTTACATTTTTTACCTGCCACCAGGTACCCTATCGTTTATGTCATTTACTGAGTGTGCGGATTGCTTGGCGACATGCGCTTACCATTAGTCAAATGAGACACTCGTGTTTGTTTGAGTCAGACGTTTAGTATTTTGAGAATTACTTTCACCAAACAACCCAGTCTCGTAACGTTGGCTGTTCATTAATGTGAAGACTGTTATATTATCAAATCAATTCTCTATGTTTGATTAAACTAATCACGGAATAGAAATTAACTAGGAAATCGGGGCACCACGGGAAAATGTTGTTTAAAGAGTTACAATTTCCCAAATTGAACTCTTCAGATATTTTCATATCTTATCGATTAGTCACTTATTTATGTATTATTACCTCAGTCATATTAAAAATTTCACAAAACCCTTGGATATCTGCATGAACCCTAGCATAAATTATGAATCAGCGATATTCAAATTGGCATAATAATTTATTTACTAACTAACTAATCACACATAATTACATAAACACACACAGGATATGTTATTCATTGGTTACTCACATGATACACTGAAAAGTCCCCAGGGGACTAAACCGATATGACGGCTTGGTAGACAAAGGAAAGGGGTGGGGACAGATAAAGACTGGGAAAAACAAAGTGGACCCATGTACATACAGTTGATAACCACGCCCATGGAAATGCTAACCCTTTTTGCACATGAACAGCCGCTCATTCGAAAAAATAAATTGCAATTTACATATTTACAAGTGTATAGCTTTGTTGTCACTCTCTGTGATCGCCGGTCCGTCTGCTGGATAGTCGACAGAAAGTCTCTGGTTTGTCCACCAGAGATCAAAGTCTTTTGTAGTTGTAGCTTGTTATAATGGATATGTCAGGCGTACCAATGGTTGTTCGATAGTGAAATGTTCTCCAGAATGGATCTTTCAGAGTACCATTCATCGTTCGATCAGTCACGTTTACCAGACTAAAGTACTCAAACAGCTGCAGAGTTTTGTAGAGATTTTCTTCTTAACCATTTGTAACGTAGGGACGTCCTCTGGTCTGTATTTAAATTGCCAACCATGTCACTACCGCTCCATGCTCTATGGTCTCAATGGTTGATTATTCAGGTCACAGCTAAAACCATTTCACACACCGGCAGCAACCCGGGGATGTTTTTGTCGAATGTAAATTTTGTCCGAAGTGGGGTTTATACTGGAGTAGAGAAGGGGCGTTCCATGACGCCAATGTAAATGTCTGTGCTCACGGGGGGGCGTGGCCACTGCCTGATCAAAAGTTACTATGAAAAACAATTCTCATTTAGACCACTAAAATCAAATTATCATTTCAAAAGTATTCTTATGCTTAATCATTTATTTTTTACAACATTCAGATGCAAAACCCATAGTTGAGAAGTGTATACAAACAAACATACAGTAATGTGGGTTTCCTGTCTTTCATGAGGTCACCAAATGAAACAAATTCGACATTCCTTGATTTCCCACCGACCATTCGAATCGTCATAAAACTGTGGAGAGAGAGAGCGAGAGGGGGGGTTATGATCCCCCCCCAAGGGCACGTCATGACACCATGACGTCATGACAGCATGATTTCCTTTGTTTGATCAAAATGATCCAGAAGAATAAGACCCAACGTTGCCATGATAACCCCGATAGCAGGGCATCACTGCCTGGTATGGCAAGTGCTCGGCCTCCGACCGCAAGGCACTACATAGAGTAGTGCGTATGGCCCAGTATATCACTGGGGCGCAGCTTCCTGCCATCCAGGACCTCTATACCAGGCGGTGTCAGAGGAAGGCCCAAAAATTGTCAAAGACTCCAGGCACCCTAGTCATAGACTGTTCTCTCTGCTAGCTAACTTAACTACCTAGCCAGCTTAACTAGCTAGCTTAACTACCTAGCCAGCTAGCTAGTTTAATTACCTAGCCAACTACCTAGCTAAACTGCCTGTGTTTATGTGAAATCTCTCTTTTCACACTGGGAGCAGATGTAAGGCAACTCCCCAGTGTGTGGTCCATGGTCTTTCAGGTTCCCTAACTAGGTAAATATCTTTCCACACTGGGAGCAGTGGAAAAGCTATTTTCCTGTGTGTGTCATCTCATGTGTTTTCAGTCTCCTTAACCTGGTAAAACCCTTTCCACAATGAGAGCATTGAAATTGATTTTCTCCTGTGTGTATTCTTGTGTGCTCTTTCAGATGTGATGACTGAATAAATCTCTTTCCACACTGGGAACATTGGAAAGGCCTCTCTACAGAGTGTGTTCTCTCATGTTTTTTCAGGTCCCCTGGTGAGAAGAATGTATTTTCACACTGGGAGCATTGATATGGTTTCTCTTCAGTGTGTGTTCTTTCATGCACTTTTAGATACCCTGATCGTCCGAAACCTTTCCCACAATGAGAGCATTGATAAGGCTTCTCCTCCCCTGTATGTATTCTCTCATGCTTTTTCAGGCCCCTTAACGTAACAAACCCCTTTCCACACTGGGAGCAGGTGTGAGGCTTTTCTTCTGTGTGTGTCCACTGATGTGTTTTTAAAGTCCATAACTGAGTAAAACTCTTTCCACACAGGGAGCAGTGGAAAGGCTTCTCTCCTTTGTGTATTCTCTTATGTTTGATCAGGCCCCCTAACTGAGTAAAACTCTTTCCACACAAGGAGCAGTGGAAAGGCTTCTCTCCTGTATGTGTCCTCTCATGAGTTTTCAGGTTCCCTATCCAGGTAAAATTCTTTCCACAATGGGAACACTGGAATGGCTTTTCTCCAGAGTGTATTCTTTCATGTTCTTTCTGGCTCCCTAACTGGGCAAAACTCTTTCCACAATAGGAGCAGAGGAAGGGCTTTTCTCCTGTGTGCATTCTTTTATGCATTTTCAGGTGCCATGTTTGGGTAAAACTCTTTCCACAATCGGAGCAGTCGTGAGGCTTCTCTCCTGTGTGCCTTCTCTCATGCATGTTCAAGTGCCATAAACGGGTAAAACTCTTTCCACACTGAGAGCAGTGGAAAGGCTTTTCTCCTGTGTGTGTCCTTTCATGTCTTTTCAGGCTATATAACCTGGTAAAACTCTGTCCACAATGGGAGCAGTGGAAGGGCTTTTCTCCTGTGTGTGTCTTCTCATGTCTTTTCACGTGTAATAACCGGGTAAAACTCATTCCACACTGGGAGCAGTGGTGTCGTCTCGCTGATGTCTCTGGCTCTGGTTCCTCTGAGTCTGGTCTTTCTCCTGCCAAAGACAAACCCAGAGTGTTTATTTAAATAGAGACCTCAATTAAACCTCCATATAATACAACTGTCTTGCTATGAAGTTTAATCTAAATCATATCCCTCAATAACCTGGGGCCAGTAAAAAAAATATGATTTAAAAAAAACAAAATTATGTCGAGTTCCAACTCGAATCTCGCCGTCATGGAATGTCATGTTTTTAGGCTGAGCAGAGCTCTATAATAATAGATAATGTCATGGTTACAGGCTGAGCAGAGCTCTATAATAATAGAGGACTACAGTATTTAAATCAATGTCATAGGCTGCATTTGATCCATTGATAATAATGTTTTGTTGGTGGCCCCACTCTTTGATGGTAAACATCTTACATTGTGGCTTTAAAGGGATATTGTGAGATTCTGGCAACTAGCGTTAGTGCAATGACTGGAAGTCATATCCTGGTTAGAATTGGCTACTGAAACTACCTCTAACTTCCTTCACATCACCCGCTGAGACATATAAATGGTATCCACGAGTTCATCTGACTCTGGGGAAAGTAGATAAAAATGGATCCCTTTAACAATTCCTATACTGGACAAAAAATATGAATAGGAACACTTGTTTTTTATGAAGCTGAACATGACAGAATGCAACGTTTTTGTAAAATCATATATTTATTATTATACTTCTCAAAAGGCAACGAATTGGTGGTATGGCCCAGTAGGCAATGTAAACCAACCATAGCCCTCCATTTACTTGTATCATTAAACATCTTGCAAATCACCAGCAGAAGGTGAACTTTTTGAATCCATTTTCACATTCATTCTGTTGGTAAAGCTTACAAATTGAATCATAACTGTAAAAGTAGCAGAGATCCCACTCTGTAACCTTGATATGCCCGTACAGTATATTATGTTCAACAATATATATTTTTTAAATGTGCTAAATCAAACCTGTTATATTTTCAGTGTGTATTTCTATTTTTCAATATTCATAAATAACACTACACATATTCTAGTAAAGCTTCATATTACCATTGCTTTTCTTTGTATAACCTACAGATTAAACATTATGGAGTCTTAAAGGAGGCCTAGGTAAGGCCAAAATCTCACAAATATTGTAACTTCAAGTAATTATTTCTCAATTATGCTTTAAGATACAAATTCCAAATATATGTCAACAATGCTTCCTCCAAAGAACTCTTCTATGGATTAAATGTTGTGAAAAATACAGAGTAGTTCAGGTCTCAAAAAAGCCACTCTGGAAATTAAATGTAATGTACCAGAAGAGTATATTCTTTAAAAACAATATGTCTATTATTTAACAAAATCAAAAAGGGTACTTCTGAGCCTACTAAAATGTTGAATAAATGAACGTGAAAAAATTCATTGCATTTCTGAATCTAGACATACTACATATTTTAGGGCCCATTATAAGGAGAATAATGACACCAAGATGTTGTCTGTATCATGTCTGGTTTACAGATCCCAGGTCTGACAGTATAATGACAAGATGTTGTCTGTATCATGTCTGGTTTACAGATCCCAGGTCTGACAGTATAATGACAACAAGATGTTGTCTGTATCATGTCTGGTTTACAGATCCCAGGTCTGACAGTATAATGACACCAAGATGTTGTCTGTATCATGTCTGGTTTACAGATCCCAGGTCTGACAGTATAATGACAATAAGATGTTGTCTGTATCATGTCTGGTTTACAGATCCCAGGTCTGACAGTATAATGACACCAAGATGTTGTCTGTATCATGTCTGGTTTACAGATCCCAGGTCTGACAGTATAATGACAATAAGATGTTGTCTGTATCATGTCTGGTTTACAGATCCAAGGTCTGACAGTATAATGACACCAACATGTTGTCTGTATCATGTCTGGTTTACAGATCCCAGGTCTGACAGTATAATGACAATAAGATGTTGTCTGTATCATGTCTGGTTTACAGATCCCAGGTCTGACAGTATAATGACACCAAGATGTTGTCTGTATCATGTCTGGTTTACAGATCCCAGGTCTGACAGTATAATGACACCAACATGTTGTCTGTATCATGTCTGGTTTACAGATCCCAGGTCTGACAGTATAATGACATCAAGATGTTGTCTGTATCATGTCTGGTTTACAGATCCCAGGTCTGACAGTATAATGACACCAAGATGTTGTCTGTATCATGTCTGGTTTACAGATCCCAGGTCTGACAGTATAATGACACCAACATGTTGTCTGTATCATGTCTGGTTTACAGATCCCAGGTCTGACAGTATAATGACACCAAGATGTTGTCTGTATCATGTCTGGTTTACAGATCCCAGGTCTGACAGTATAATGACACCAAGATGTTGTCTGTATCATGTCTGGTTTACAGATCCCAGGTCTGACAGTATAATGACAACAACATGTTGTCTGTATCATGTCTGGTTTACAGATCCCAGGTCTGACAGTATAATGACAATAAGATGTTGTCTGTATCATGTCTGGTTTACAGATCCCAGGTCTGACAGTATAATGACACCAACATGTTGTCTGTATCATGTCTGGTTTACAGATCCCAGGTCTGACAGTATAATGACAACATGTTGTCTGTATCATGTCTGGTTTACAGATCCCAGGTCTGACAGTATAATGACACCAAGATGTTGTCTGTATCATGTCTGGTTTACAGATCCCAGGTCTGACAGTATAATGACAACATGTTGTCTGTATCATGTCTGGTTTACAGATCCCAGGTCTGACAGTATAATGACACCAACATGTTGTCTGTATCATGTCTGATTTACAGATCCCAGGTCTGACAGTATAATGACACCAACATGTTGTCTGTATCATGTCTGGTTTACGGATCATAGGGTCTCACAGGAGGGGTTGGGGTTAATTTGGAATTTCTGAATATTAATTCAATTCAACCCATGAATTGAAATTTGAATTGGCTACACCCCACAATAAGCAGAATTTGAATTGAACGAAGTAGAATGTCATTCAAACCAATTCAAAGAAATTCAGACATGAAACATTTTGCCACTTTTTACTACAAGGAACACAGACATCCTTTCAAATATTAGCTGGGTTAGAACTCAAAACATGTCCAACAGGGTTTTGTTTGTATTTTTGCTATGAGATGTTAAGTTGCCCCCTGTTATAGGCTTTGGGGTTTTGTTATACATTATACTACTTTGGGGTTTTGTTTGTATTTTTGCTGAGATGTTAGGTTGCCCCCTGTTATAGGCTTGGCTCGACTTCATTTTTCGAGGTTGATTCTGTTTGATTGATTGGAATCCCTCCTTGTTGGTCAGGATGTGTTGCACCTGTTGTCTCGCTAGTCAGTCGTTAGATTCACCTGTTGTCTCGCTAGTCAGTCGTTAGATTCACCTGTTGTCTCGCTAGTCAGTCGTTAGATTCACCTGTTGTCTCGCTAGTCAGTGTTAGATTCACCTGTTGTCTCGCTAGTCAGTGTTAGATTCACCTGTTGTCTCGCTAGTCAGTGTTAGATTCACCTGTTGTCTCGCTAGTCAGTGTTAGATTCACCTGTTGTCTCGCTAGTCAGTCGTTAGATTCACCTGTTGTCTCGCTAGTCAGTCGTTAGATTCACCTGTTGTCTCGCTAGTCAGTGTTAGATTCACCTGTTGTCTCGCTAGTCAGTGTTAGATTCACCTGTTGTCTCGCTAGTCAGTGTTAGATTCACCTGTTGTCTCGCTAGTCAGTGTTAGATTCACCTGTTGTCTCGCTAGTCAGTGTTAGATTCACCTGTTGTCTCGCTAGTCAGTGTTAGATTCACCTGTTGTCTCGCTAGTCAGTCGTTAGATTCACCTGTGCTGACACAGCTGATATTTAAGAGCGGCTGGCCCAGCGCTCCAGTTGGCGTGAGAGATGTTGGAAGTGCTTTACCGCGGTTGAGCTCCTCCTCTTTGAGTGTGATCAAAACAAAGCCTTTCCCCTTGTGTTCACCCCTGTGGTTTGATCCACTAGTGTTTACCTCCATATTATACGTTGTGTTCTCCCCTGTGGTTTGATCCACTAGTGTTTACCTCCATATTATAAGTTGTGTTCTCCCCTGTGGTTTACTCCACTAGTATTTACCTCCATATTATAAGTTGTGTTCTCCCCTGTGGTTTGATCCACTAGTATTTACCTCCATATTATAAGTTGTGTTCTCCCCTGTGGTTTACTCCACTAGTATTTACCTCCATATTATAAGTTGTGTTCTCCCCTGTGGTTTACTCCACTAGTATTTACCTCCATATTATAAGTTGTGTTCTCCCCTGTGGTTTACTCCACTAGTGTTTACCTCCATATAATACGTTGTGTTCTCCCCTGTGGTTTGCTCCACTAGTGTTTACCTCCATATTATACGTTGGTGTTGGTTTTTAGTTTGGTTTGCCTTTTCTGGGACAAATTTAGTGGGCACTTATGGTGGGTGTCTATTAGGACCCTGATTCTTGTTGCTTTTTCAACTTCCAGCTGACACTCCCATGAGTGTCTTTGAGAACCCCTCCTAAAAGCCCACCTGTTTCCTACTGGTTGTCCAGGGCTGATTAGTTCCCCCTTTCTGTTGAGTGGTGATATTTTTTTCCCTCTCCTTCGAAGAAGATTGTAGTCTAATCGAGTGGGGCGCGGGACTTTAAAGGAACTCAGTCCGGCTTTAAAATGTACTCTTGAAAGTTGTAATAGTAAAATACACAAAGTGCAATATAGAAATTGGGTCCTGCACCATCAGTTCCTCTTGTCATGTCAGTCATTACTTACCTTAGAAAGCTATTTATAATTAGTCAGAAATGTCCAGATCAACTAGCCCATGTCAGCTAACATATTTTTATATCGTTTTTTTTTGCCCCATATATTATTGTAATTTTCTAATCATTTGAATGCACATTAGACATGGCAAAATGTATAGAATTGCAAGAAAATGTTACTTAAAACAGCTACATTTTCTTTGCACCCCATGACAACATGTGTAGTTTGAAACCTGCAAAATTCTCTACACCAAACGAGAGGGGTGTGAACAGTTTGTGTCAAGAACATTGCTTGTGCCCATAGAAAGACATGGTGTGTGTGCGCAGGGAGGGGGCGCGGGATGTCCCCCCCCAGTGAAAAAGTTTGGGAACCCCTGGTCTAATCCACACACACCGTTGTTCTTACTTGATGACATTGAATCTGAATCTCCCTCTTCTCCTTCTCTCACAGTTCCACTCAGCCCTGGAGTTTTCCTGCAGTTCACCAGCCGCACAGACACCCTCTTCAGACCCCACATTAAGGCACTACCGGGAGAGGCACAACCTGGGGACTCGGGGAGAGGGGAGGGGAGAGATGGGTCCTGAAAACCACAAAAATAAAGACAATCAATTTAGGGTGGGAAAAACTCTCCTACCTGACAAGGAATTTAAAATTCTCAAATTTAAAATTCTCTCATTCTCTGGACCTCCTGCTATAAATGCACTGGAGGAGAATCCTTGAATCCTCTCATTCTCTGGACCTCCTGCTATAAATGCATTGGAGAAGAATCCTTGAATCCACTCATTCTCTGGACCTCCTGCTATAAATGCACTGGAAAAGAATCCTTGAATCCTCTCAGTCTCTGGACCTCCTGCTATAAATGCATTGGAGGAGAATCATTGAATCCTCTCATTCTCTGGACCTCCTGCTGTAAATGCATTGGAGGAGAAAGTCCAAGAGGAGGAACCTCTATTTACCAAGTACATTTACATACAGTGAGCTCCAACAGTATTGGGACAGTGACACATGCTGTTGTTTTTTTGTCTTTGTAGTCCAGCACTTCGGATTTGAAATTATACAATGACTATGAGGTTAAAGTGCAGACTGTCATGTCTAATTTGAGGGTATTTTCATCCATATTGGGTGAATCGTTTAGAAATTACACAACTTTTTGTACAATGTCCCCCTGATTTTAGGGGACCAAAAGTATTGGGACAAGTTCACTTTTATGTGTATTAAAGTAGTAAAAATGGTCGTATTTTGTCCCATATTCATAGCACACAATGATTACATCAAGCGTATGACTCTACAAACGTGTTGGATGCATTTTCTGTTTTGTTTTGGTAGTGTTTCAGATACTTTTGTGCCAAATATAATGGTAAATAGTGTATTGTATCATTTTGGAGTCACTTCTATTGTAAATAAGAATATAATATGTTTCTAAACACTTCTACATTAATGTGGATGCCACCATGATTACGGATAATCCTGAATGAATGGTGAATAATGACGAGTGAGAAAGTTACAGAAGCTACAAAAATATCAACCAAAAGGCACATAGTTAGTCTTCATGAATTTATACTATAAGCCTATATCCTATACTCACACCACCCTCCCTCTGCGCTGGCTTGTACTTCTCTGGAGCCGACTCCGCCTCCAGTCTGTTGCTAGGAAACCAATCGTTGTCCTTCATGTCCCGTTCTCCGTTGCAGTGAATGGCGTCGACATCACCACCACCAAGCTGTCTGGGACTCATGGGTGCCACGCTAGATTCTTCCTGTATTTGTCTGATGTCCTCTTTCAATGTAGAGCTCTGGGAGGGCCAGAAAAGAGCATATTGCCTTGTTTTGGGCTCTGTAGAGGGAAGAGTTTGACTATCGGTAAAAAACAGAGGGTGTAGCTTGCTCTCGACCGTCATATGATTTCAGACATATCACTCACTCATCATCCTAGGATCTTCTGTCGGAGAGCAATTGACGAGCGAACTCTGAATACAAACTACACTCAAATTGAGGTCACCAGAATGCCTATTTAAAACCACATATTGGTTCAACAACTGCATAGTTTGTGCCCCTGTTTTTAAGACAGTACTCACTTGTGTTAATCGGATCTTCAGTCTCCTCCTCTTTCACTCCAAACGGTTGCTCCTCTTCTTCCAATGTGATAGCATCCTCTTCCTTTTTCATTCTGAAAGGTTCTACCTCCTCTTTCACTGTGACAGCCTCGATCCCCTCTTCCTTTTTCACAACAAACGGTATTTCCTCTTCTTTCACTTGAACATCCTGTTCTTCTTTCAGCGTGATAGCCTCCATTTTATATTTTTTCATTCTGAATGCTTCTTCCTCTCCTTTCACTGTAATATCATCATATTCCTCTTTTACGACAACGTTCAGCCTAAGAGCTTCTTTCTCCATCCAGCAGACCTCTTCCATAGCAGGGGGGGAGTAACTTTGTGAGTTCGTGGTCGGGGATGTTAGCTAGCTAGCATTATCGACTACCCTGGTGCTAGGCTCCGTAGCAAATTTAGCAAGCGAATTAAGTTTAAATCAACTAGTACATACGTTAACAGAGCTGTGTTTAAAACACTGGGATTCGTGTAGTTACACAATTATTCAGAACTTCAATGTTTCGAATTCATGTTGGCTAGCATGCTACCGAGGTGGTTGAATCAGTAGCTCTGTTGTTGTTGAAGAAACATCCGGTGCCGTCCACAGGCTTATACGTCACGCAAGAAGCGCCACCTAAAATACTCACATCGCCATCTGTTGACTGGAGTGCGTAACACAGTTTAGAATAAATATTCACTGCATTATTTATTCTGGCAAACAATGTCTGAATGACATAACAAATAATTCCAAATAAGCAAATATGTTTCCTCTTTTGTTACAGCCAATACATTCCTCTAAGTCCTGGATATGAATATGTGCATACTGAATACATACTGAATATATACTGAATATATACTGAATACATATTGAATATATTCTGAATACATACTGAATATATACTGAATATATACTGAATAAATATATACTGAATAAAGTGTACCGTGAAATGCTTACTTACAAGCCCTTAACCAATAGTGCAGTTCAAGAAGATTTAAGAAAATATTTACCAAATAAACTAAAGTAAAAAATTATAAAATAGTAACACAATAAAATAACAGTAACGAGGCTATATACAGGGGGTCAATGTGCGAGGGTACAGGTTAGTTGAGGTAATTTGTACATGTAGGTAGGGGTGAAGTGAGTATGCATAGATAATCAACAGTGAGTAGCAGCAGTGTACAAAACAAATGGAGGGGGTCAATGTAAATAGTCCGGTGGCCATTTGAGTAATTGTTCAGCAGTCTTATGGCTTGGGGGTAGAAGCTGTTAAGGAGCCTTTTGAGCCTAGACTTGGCACTCCGGTACCACTTGCCATGTGGTGGCAGGAAGCTCAGCCTCAGTGATGTACTGGGCCATACGCACTACCCTCTGTATTTCATTTTTTATTTAACTAAGCAAGTCAGTTAAGAGCAAATTCTTATTTACAATGACGGCCTACCGGGGAACAGTAGGTTAACGGCCTACCGGGGAACAGTGGGTTAACTGCCTTGTTCAGGGGCAGAACAGCAGATTTTTACCTTGTCAGCTCGGGGATTCGATCTAACAAGCTTTCGTTTACTGGCCCAACGCTCTAACCACTAGGCTACCTACCGCCTGCGATTGAGATTGTGTCATCTGTGGATCTGTTGGGGCGATATGAGAATTGGAGTGGGTTTAGGGTATCCAGGAGGATGCTGCTGATGTGAGCCATGACCAGCCTTTCAAAGCACTTCATGGTTACCGACGTGAGTGCTACGGGTGCTGAGTAGTTGCCATACTGCTCCACTACAGCCCCGTCAATGTTAATGCAGGCCTGTTTGGCCCACCTTTTCCTGTAGTCCACAATTAACTCCTTTGTCTTGCTCACATTGAGGGAGAGGTTGGTGTCCATCATTGCCGGTGATCAGGCCTACCACTGTTGTTTCGTCAGCAAACTTAATGATGGTGTTGGAGTCGTATTTGGCCACTCAGTCATGCATGAACAGGGAGTACAGGAGGGGACTAAGTACACACCGCTGAGGGGCCCCAGTGTTGAGGATCAGCGTGGCAGACGTGTTGTCGCCTACCCTCACCACCTGGGGGCAGCCCGTCAGGAAGTCCAGGATACAGTTGCAGAGGGAGGTGTTTAGTCCCAGGGTCCTTAGCTTTGTGATGAGCTTCATGGGCACTATGGTGTTGAACACTGAGTTGTAGTCAATGAACAGCATTCTCAATAGGTGTTTCTTTAGTCCAGGTGGGAAAGGGCAGTGTGGAGTGCGATTGAGATTGCGTCATCTGTGGATCTGTTGGGGCGATATGCGAATTGGAGTGGGTTTAGGGTATCCAGGAGGATGCTGTTGATGTGAGCCATGACTAGCCTTTCAAAGCACTTCATGGTTACCGACGTGAGTGCTACGGGGCGGTAATAATTTAGGCTGGTTACCTTCGCTTCCTTGGGCACAGAGACTATGAATATATACTGTTAGAATAGGAATTGAATAGGAATTGTTTTCTCTCTGTTATTTGTTCACATCTAGATGTGAACATACTGGGTCCATACTTGTGAACATTAGACAAATGGTAATTCTCCATCTCAAAATCTGCATCAGCCAATTAAAATCCTCAACGTAGTTACACATGATGTTGCTGTTCTGAAGCTGTTCCAGAAGCTGTTTTTGGTCATAGGTAATGATGGCGGAGACATTATGTACAAAACAAGTAAAGATCAGCGTAAAAAACCCACAAAAAAGTAGCAGAATTAGTCAGGAGACCGTAAAATGGCCTCTATCCACTGCAGCACCACCTTTTCATAAAAACCTGAAAAGATGTCTGGAAAGATTTAGAATGGGCCCTCAGATCCTCCAAAAGTTGTACAGCTGCTCCATTAAGAGCATCTTGACTGGCTGCATCATCACTTGGTATGGCAACTGCTTGGCATCCGACCGCAAGACAATACAGAGGGTGGTGAGGACTGCCCAGTACATCATGTTCCCTGCCATCCAGGACCTCTATACCAGGTCGTGTCAGAGGAAGGCCCGGGAAATTGTCAAAGACCCCACCCACCCAAGCCATAGACTGTTCACTCTCCTACCGCACAGCAAGCGGTTCTGCTACTCTGTTTATTATCTATCCTGCCTAGTCAATTTTACCCCCACCTACATATACATATTACCTCAATTACCTCGTACCCCTGCACATTGGTACTGGTACTAACTGTATATAGCCTCATTACTACCTGGTACCCTTGCACATTGACTCAATACTGGTACTCCTTGTATATAGCCTCATTACTACCTGGTACCCCTGCACATTGACTCAGTAGTCCTTGTATATAGCCTCATTACTACCTGGTGCCCCTGCACGTTGACTCAGTACTGGTACTCCTTGTATATAGCCTCATTACTACCTGGTGCCCCTGCACATTGACTCAGTACTGGTACTCCTTGTATATAGCCTCATTACTACCTGGTACCCCTGCACATTGACTCAGTACTGGTACTCCTTGTATATAGCCTCATTACTACCTGGTACCCCTGCACATTGACTCAGTACTGGTACTCCTTGTATATAGCCTCATTACTACCTATAGGCTCATTACTGTTATTTTTTGTGTTATTATTTTCTATTTGCAAATGTTCTTACTTTTTAACTCTGCATTGTTGGGAAAGGGCTCGTCAGTAACCATTTCATGGTAAAGACCTGTTGTATTCGGTGCATGTGTCAGATACAATTTGATTTGATGTTTACATAGTTGGACGTGATCGAACACTTTTTCATGAAAGCATCCTGGGGCACAAGTTAAGGTCAGTGACATCATGAACTCGACCAAGTACCAGGATCATTTAGCCAAAAACCTGGTTGCCATCTGCCAGTAAGCTGAAACTTAGCCACAAGTATACTGAACAAAAATATAAACGCATCACGCAACAATTTCAAAGATCTCACTGAGTTACAGTTCATATAAGGAAATCAGTCAATTTAAATAAATAAATAAAGCCCTAGTCTATGGATTTCGCATGACTGGGAAACAGATAACTTTTAAAAAATGAGCCTCACAATGGGCCTCAGGATCTCGTCACGGTATCTCTGTGGGTGCAGCAATGGCTGGGCCTGGGAGGGCATAGGCCCACCCACTTGGCAGCCAGGCCCACCCACTGGGGAGCCAGGCCCAGCCATTCAGAAGGAGTTTTTCCCCACAAAAGGGCTTTATTACAGACAGAAATACTCCTCAGCACCCCCCACCCTCAGACGATCCCACAGGTGAAGAAGCCGGATGTGGAGTACCTGGGCTGGCGTGGTTACACGTAGTCTGCAGTTGTGAGGCCGGTTGGACGTACTGCCGAATGCTGTAAAACAACGTTGGAGGCAGCTTATAGTAGAGAAATTAACATTCAATTCTGGCAACAACTCTGGTGGGCATTCCTGCAGTCAGTGTGCCATTTTCACGCTACCTGTGTTGTGTGACAAAACTGCAGATTTTAAAGTGTCCTTTTATTGTACCCAGCACTTGGTGCACCTGCGTAATGATCATGCTGTTTAATAATCAGCTTCTTGAAATGCTACACCTGTCAGGTGGATGGATTATCTTGGCAAAGGAGAAATGCTCACTAACAGGGATATAAACAAATTTGTGCACACAATTTGAGAGAAATAAGATTTTTGTGCATATGGAACATTTCTGGGATTTATTATTTCAGCTCATGAAACATGGGACCAACACTTTACATGTTGCATTTATATTTTGATTCAGTGTAAACATTTTTCAATGGCAATCTCAGTCTCTGGACAGGAACCTCATTGAAAACCTGTGGTTTGAATTGAAGAAGGCAGTCCTTAAGCTCAGACTGAAGCATATCAAGGATCTGGAAAGATTCTGTATGGAGGAATGGTCTAAGATCCCTCCCAGTGTGTTCTAGAACTCATTAAACATCTGGTAGGATTCTGTATGGAGGAATGGTCTAAGATCCCTCCCAGTGTGTTCTAAAACTCATAAAACATCTGGTAGGATTCTGTATGGAGGAATGGTCTAAGATCCCTCCCAGTGTGTTCTAGAACTCATAAAACATCTGGTAGGATTCTGTATGGAGGAATGGTTTAAGATCCCTCCCAGTGTGTTCTAGAACTCATTAAACATCTGGTAGGATTCTGTATGGAGGAATGGTCTAAGATCCCTCCCAGTGTGTGTCAGGTTTTGGCCAGGACTGTTCAGGTTTTGGTCACTAGATGTCCCCATTGCACCTTTTTTGAACCTTTTGTTTTTTCCTTGCTCTAATTATTGTTTGCACCTGTGTGTCGTTCCCTTGTTGGTATTTAAACCCTGTGTGTTCCTCAGTTTTTTGCTCAGTGTTTGTATGTTAGCACCCAGCCCCAGCCATGCTGTTAACTTTTTCTCTTGTTGGATTTTCCAGAGGTTCTCTGGTTTTGTTCTTGTGTATTTTGGATTAGTCTTTTGAGGTTTGTTTTTTCCCTTGCTGTTCTTACCACTTTGTGGATTTTCTTTGTATTTTGGAAGATATCTATTTTTGTCTCTTGGCTTTTCTTTTGACGTTGTGGATTTATATTTTTGCCGGAAGATCTTTCCTTTGATTAAACCACCGTCTCTAGTACTGCTGTGTCTGCCTCATCTTCTGGGTTCTGCCGATTATTAGTGACTGTTTCTCACACCGGGTCCTGACAGTGTGTTCTAGAACTCATTAAACATCTGGTAGGATTCTGTATGGAGGAATGGTCTAAGATCCCTCCCAGTGTGTTCTAGAACTCATAAAACATCTGGTAGGATTCTGTATGGAGGAATGGTCTAAGATCCCTCCCAGTGTGTTCTAGAACTCATTAAACATCTGGTAGGATTCTGTATGGAGGAATGGTCTAAGATCCCTCCCAGTGTGTTCTAGAACTCATTAAACATCTGGTAGGATTCTGTATGGAGGAATGGTCTAAGATCCCTCCCAGTGTGTTCTAGAACTCATAAAACATCTGGTAGGATTCTGTATGGAGGAATGGTCTAAGATCCCTCCCAGTGTGTTCTAGAACTCATTAAACATCTGGTAGGATTCTGTATGGAGGAATGGTCTAAGATCCCTCCCAGTGTGTTCTAGAACTCATTAAACATCTGGTAGGATTCTGTATGGAGGAATGGTCTAAGATCCCTCCCAGTGTGTTCTAGAACTCATTAAACATCTGGTAGGATTCTGTATGGAGGAATGGTCTAAGATCCCTCCCAGTGTGTTCTAGAACTCATTAAACATCTGGTAGGATTCTGTATGGAGGAATGGTCTTAGAACCAATGTGAACTCAAGTCATAAAACCTTTCAGAAAAAACGCTCTGTGCTGTTATCCTCGCAAGTGGAGGGTGCTGGATTATTGAAAACAAGGGGTACCAATAATTACTTAATTACTTGTTAAACAACTTGTTGTGCATGTCATCAGAAGGGGCCACCATCGCAATGTAAAACAATGGCCCAAATGCAAACAATGGAGCAAATAGCTTGATTATCTGTAGAGGAATGACACAGGAAGATAAACAAAGAAATAACATGCACACACAAACACAGATTGGCTAAAGTTTGAAACATATAATTTAATCACAGGTTGTTTCTATGGAAACTGACATACTCTATATTCAAACTGACATGTGACATTTCTGTAAAAAAACAAAAAAAACAATAAAAACCACTTTGTACAATTCGATTTCAGGTGACATGAACCAAAACACATTCCCAATCAAATACAAAGTGCATATAAAAAGTCTACACCCCCTTCTACTTTCCCCACAGTTTGTTGTCAGGGCCTCAGAGTTTCATGCATTTAAATAAGGACTCTGAGATAGGTCTCTACCAACTTTAAACGTGTAGATTTGGCAATATAGTTCCTTGGGCTAGTGTTGATGGACAGCAATCTTCAAGTCATGCCACACATTGTTTATTGTATTTAGGTCGGTGCTCTGACTGGGCCACTCAAGGACATTTACCTTTTTATTCCTGAGCCACTCCACTGTATCTTTGACTGTGTGCTTCGGCTAGTTGTCATGCTGAAAGATGAACATCCCGTTTTCAGCTTTCTTGCAGAGGTCAGCAGGTTTTGCTCAATGACTTTTCTGTACATTTCTGCTCCCTTCTATCCCCATAACATGATGCTGCCACCACCATGCTTCACAGTAGGGATGGTGTTCTTTCGGTGATATTGCCGTGTTGTGTTTGCGCCAAATGTAAAATATTGCAATTAGGACAAAAAGTTTAATTTGGCAACAGTTTATTTTTTTTGCCTACTTCAAAACGGGATTCAAGGTGGGCTTTCTTGAGTAATGGCTTCCTTTTTGCCACCCTACCATACATGCCAGATTTGTGGAGTGCTTTGGATATTGTTGTCACATGCACACTTTGACCAGTCTTGGCCATAGAAGCCTGTAGCTCTTTCAAAGTTTCCATTGGCATCCTGGCATCCTCTCTGATCAGTCTCCTACTTACTCAGTCTTTTCCAAAGCTCCTTGGTACTCATTGTTGAGTATTTGCTTTGCAATTCACTACCCAGGAGAGGGATCCTAGAGGAACTGCTGAATTTATCCTGAAATCATGTGAATCACGACAGTTTAACACAAGGTGATCGATTACACCTGAGCTAATTTACGATCGCTATTACAAGGTGGACACAGATCCGACCAAGCTACTTCAACTTAAATGTTTTTATTGATTTTCCCCCAAAAAATATAAAATATATTTTTCCCTTGGAAGTTGCGGGGTAGGATGTGTAGATCAATGGAGAAAAAAAGTATTTGAATACATTTGAATTCCAAATCAAAACAAATCCAACTTTATTTGTCACATGCGCCGAATACAACAGGTGTAGTAGACCTTACAGTGAAATGCTTACTTAAGAGCCCCTAACCGACAGTGCAGTTTCAAAAAATACGGATAAGAATAATAGATAAAAGTAACATGTAATTAAAGAGAATTCCAGGCTATAAGGCAACAAAAGGTGAATCATTTGAAAGGCGTTGCAGACTCTCTATAGGTACGATACGTATAAGACAATGGACTCTGTGTTTTCTGTTGGACTAACGGGGCTACATTCATTCTATATGCTATTTTCTCCATTGTTTATATTTGTGTTGGTGGCTCACTGACATTTGTGTCTTACAGAGTGTGACTTTAAGGGAAAACTATGTTCACATCTTACAGAGTATGACTTTAAGGGAAAACTATGTTCACATCTTACAGAGTGTGACTTTAAGGGAAAACTATGTTCACATCTTACAGAGTATGACTTTAAGGGAAAACTATGTTCACATCTTACAGAGTGTGACTTTAAGGGAAAACTATGTTCACATCTTACAGAGTGTGACTTTAAGGGAATACTATGTTCAGAGATTATGGGGGGGCAACTCCATATGCCCCTTTAAAGCCACACTCTATTAGATACAAATGTCAGAGTGAGCCACCAAAGCAAATATCAACAATGGAGAAAATAGCATATATCACTTGATTATGTGTAGTGCTGGAGGAATGACACACACAGATATAAACACACCAAGAAAGAAAACACAGCCAGAGTTTGAAAATGATCATTTAAATCACAGAGCATCTACATTCAAACATACAAACTCTACTTTCAAACTGACATACTCCATATTCAGTTCATGTGTTTAAATAAAAAACTTAAAAATGTATTTTGGAATGCGCTTTATACAATTTTATTTCATGTGGAATAAACAAAAGCACAATTTCTCAGTCAAAAATATGAGACAAGTGTGGGAGCAGTATGTGTGTTCTCTCATGAACTTTAAGTCCATTTGATGTGTTATATTCCTTTCCACACTGTGAGCAGTGGTAAGGCTTCTCCCCTGTGTGTGTTACCTCATGGTCTTTCAGGTGCCCTAACTGGGTAAATATCTTCCCACACTGGGAGCATTCATAACGTTTCTCTCCACTGTGGATTCTTTCATGCTTTTTCAGTTGCTGAAACAAGGTAAATTTAATTCCACAGTGGGAGCAGTGAAATGTCTTCTCCCGTGTATGTCTTTTCTCATGCCTTTTCAAGTACTGTAAATTCCTAAAACTCTTTTCACAATGTGAACAGCAGAAAATCTTTTCTACGGAATGTGTTTGCTCATGGTTTTTCAGGGACCCTGATGTGGAAAAACTCTTTCCACACTGGGAGCAGGGGTAAGGCTTCTCTCCTGTATGTGTCCTCTCATGTGATTTCAGGTCCCATAACCGGGGGAAACTCTTTTCACACTGGGAGCATTGGTGGGGCTTCTCTCCTGTATGTTTTCTTACATGATCTTTCAGGGTCCCTAAAGAGGTAAATCTATTTCCACATTGAGTGCAGTGGTAAGGCTTCTCTCCTGTGTGTATTCTTTCGTGTGATTTCAGGCTTCCTAACCTAGAAAAACTCTTTCCACACTGGGAGCAGTGGTGTCGTCTTGCTGGTTTAGACGTCTCTGGGTCTGGTTCCCCTGAAGGACTCTTCCCGCTGTCAGAATGAAAGTCTAGTCTCTCTCCTGCCAAAGACAGACAGTATTTAGTAAACAGGGAGACCTGGGCCCATATTCACAGAGCGTCTCATAGTAGGAATGCTGATCTGTCCATACAATCTCATTCATTATTATATAAAAGTCAATACTGATGCTAGTTCAGCACGCTTTGTGGATACGAGCCCTGAATAAAACATCCACATTATCAAACTGTCTTCTCTGAGGTTTAATCCAGACTAAATCCCTCAATAACCTGAGGTAATAAAAAACAACAACATTTAATCCAGAATAATCAAATGAGCAATATATGATCCTGTATGGTCTTAATTCTGTCCACTGAAAAGGCAAGATTTCAACCAAATGTCATGAAATCAGATATGAGTTGGTTGTAATTAAAGGATATATGATGCGGTATCATAGATATTTTAAATCAGATCAGTCTGTCTTACCTTATAGCTAAAATATGAAGGACCTAATAACACCATAGATATTTTAAATCAGATCAGTCTGTCTTACCTCATAGCTAAAATATGAAGGACCTAATAACACCATAGATATTTTAAATCAGATCAGTCTGTCTTACCTCATAGCTAAAATATGAAGGACCTAATAACACCATAGATATTTTAAATCAGATCAGTCTGTCTTACCTCATAGCTAAAATATGAAGGACCTAATAACACCATAGATATTTTAAATCAGATCAGTCTGTCTTACCTTATAGCTAAAATATGAAGGAGCTAACAACACCATAGATATTTTAAATCAGATCAGTCTGTCTTACCTTATAGCTAAAATATGATGGACCTAACAACACCATAGATATTTTAAAAACAAACGACGCAGAATTTCAATCCTGTTTGTAAGATTTCAAATAGGATCAAAATCAAATATTTTGTCTTGATCAATGACCAAGATATGTCTGTCTCATGGTAGAGTGGGGTATGACTGGCAGAAAGGGTCAACTTTGATCTGATTCTAGACATATCACTCTCATCGTCCTATGACCTTCATTGAAGAGGTATTGATGAGCGAACTCCAAATATCAAACCGATATCTAATGCAGGGGGTCTCCAGCAGGTCATAGGTCGACAAACAATAACGAAAGTAAATGCAGTTTTTCATGTGTTCCACCGCAAACAGTCATAAACAAATCTCACAAGTACCTACAAAGCATTGCATGGGCTTGCTCCTACCTATCTTTCCGAGTTGGTCCTGCCGTACATACCTACACGTACGCTACAGTCACAAGACGCAGGCCTCCTTACTGTCCCTAGAATTTCTAAGCAAACAGCTGGAGGCAGGGCTTTCTCCTATAGAGCTCCATTTTTATGGAATGGTCTGCCTACCCATGTGAGAGACGCAGACTCGGTCTCAACTTTTAAGTCTTTATTGAAGACTCATCTCTTCAGTAGGTCCTATGATTGAGTGTAGTCTGGCCCAGGAGTGTGAAGGTGAACGGAAAGGCACTGGAGCAACGAACCGCCCTTGCTGTCTCTGCCTGGCCGGTTCCCCTCTCTCCACTGGGATTCTCTGCCTCTAACCCTATTACAGGGGCTGAGTCACTGGCTTACTGGTGCTCTTACATGCCGTTCCTAGGAGGGGTGCATCACTTGAGTGGGTTGAGTCACTGATGTGATCTTCCTGTCTGGGTTGGCGCCCCCCCTTGGGTTGTGCCGTGACGGAGATCTTTGTGGGTTATACTCAGCCTTGTCTCAGGATGGTAAGTTGGTGGTTGAAGATATCCCTCTAGTGGTGTGGGGGCAGTGCTTTGGCAAAGTGGGTGGGGTTATATCCTTCCTGTTTGGCCCTGTCTGGGGGTATCCTCGGATGGGGCCACAGTGTCTCCCGACCCCTCCTGTCTCAGCCTCCAGTATTTATGCTGCAGTAGTTTGTGTCGGGGCTAGGGTCAGTCTGTTAAATCTGGAGTATTTCTCCTGTCTTATCTGGTGTCCTGTGTGAATTTAAGTATGCTCTCTCTAATTCTCTTTCTCGGAGGACCTGAGCCCTAGGACCATGCCTCAGGACTACCTGGCCTGATGACTCCTTGCTGTCCCCAGTCCACCTGGCCATGCTGCTGCTCCAGTTTCAACTGTTCTGCCTGCGGCTATGGAACCCTGACCTGTTCACCGGACGTGCTACCTGTCCCAGACCTGCTGTTTTCAACTCTCTAGAGACAGCAGGAGCGGTAGAGATCCTCTGAATGATCGGCTATGAAAAGCCAACTGACATTTACTCCTGAGGTGCTGACCTGTTGTACCCTCGACAACTACTGTGATTATTATTATTTGACCATGCTGGTCATCTAGGAACATTTGAACATCTTGGCCATGTTCTCTTATAATCTCCACCCGGCACAGCCAGAAGAGGACTGGCCACCCCTCATAGCCTGGTTCCTCTCTAGGTTTCTTCCTAGGTTTTGGCCTTTCTAGGGATTTTTTCCTAGCCACCGTGCTTCTACACCTGCATTGCTTACTGTTTGGGGTTTTAGGCTGGGTTTCTGTACAGCACTTTGTGACATCAGCTGATGTAAGAAGGGCTTTATAAATACATTTGATTGATTGATTGGTTGGTGACCCAACTGAGGTTTGTGACTACTATGATTTCTTGAAGTAGCAGAAACAGCAAGCTCCCAGCTACTATCTAAGCAACACAACATTGACATTATCCCCACCCCTGATTAGACACTATTGGCTTAAAAAAAGCCAAACCTTACACAATATCTGCCAATTCATCTCCAGAAATATTGCCCCCGTCTGTCTGTGTGGTGCGTGTGTTTGTCTATCACTTTGTCTGAAGCCAGTTGATGTCATAACCGTCTTGTGGGTTGATGGAAATACTTTTCCCAAAATCGTATAAATTAAATGTTAACTGCAAAGTAGGCTTACCTGGCAGAAGTATATCCCGAGGAAGTGTAACTTGCCTACCTGGTTAAAAAAAGGTGGGGGGATTATTATTATTTTTTATACATTATTTGTTATTTGCATAACTTTGTCATGAAATGAGCAGCAGCAGTACAGAACCATCGCTAGACCGGCTCATTAGATGGAACATTCCTCACTCGCTCGACAGGCAATTAAAGGGCCAGATGAACAATTAAAGGGGATGTCAGTTTTTTTCCAGACCTAAAAAAAGTATTATAATGTGATTTAACCATTGACATATTCTCAGAACATCCAGTTTCATTGTTTCTCTATAAAACAATTTTGAATGAAAAAACAAAATCTAA
Organism: Salvelinus namaycush; assembly: GCF_016432855.1. Lineage (NCBI taxonomy): Eukaryota > Metazoa > Chordata > Actinopteri > Salmoniformes > Salmonidae > Salvelinus > Salvelinus namaycush. The sequence goes on along the minus strand of NW_024057675.1, from coordinate 622,633 downwards.
AACCAGAAAAGTAAAACAGAGAAAACATAATTTGAGAAAGTAATAAACAAAATCATAGATTTTATAGGGCCCCCCATAGAGTTGTTAATTAACCATTATTTTACCAGGTATATTGACAGAAAACATAGTGCACTACAATCTCTTGTACACTAAGGACCTGGGGAAGAGTTGACAACATAGTGCACTACTTTCTCTTGTACACTATGTTGCCAACTCTTCCCCAGGTCCTTAGTGTACAAGAGAAAGTAGTGTACTAAAGACACGGGAAGAGTTTCAGTTTCCCCAGTGTTTTTACCCACACACCACTCCTGGACAGGAGAATGGAAGTTTCCCCAGTGATTTTACCCACGCACTGCTCCTGGACAGGAGAATGGAAGTTTCCCCAGTGATTTTACCCACGCACTGCTCCTGGACAGGAGAAGGGCAGCTTCCCCAGTGTTTTTACCCACACACCGCTCCTGGACAGGAGAATGGAAGTTTCCCCAGTGATTTTACCCACGCACTGCTCCTGGACAGGAGAAGGGCAGCTTCCCCAGTGGTTTTACCCACGTGAGAAGAAGAATGTGCCTAATTGAAAGCTAGAAAAAAATTAAGACTGTACTCACTGGTGTTAATCAGATCTCCAGTCTCGTCTTCTTCCTCCTCCAATGTGACAGTAATCTCCCCCTCTTCCTTCATTTCAAAAAGATGCTCCTCTTCTTTCAATGTGACAGTCACCACATCCTCCTCTTTCACTACTAACACGGTATCCTCCTCTTTCTGTTCATCCCCCTCCTCTTTCACTCTGAAAGCTTCTTCCTCTTCTTTCACTGTAACATCCTCTTCTTCTTTCAATGTTGAAGCGTCCTCTTCCTTCACTGTAACATCCTGTTCTTCTTTCACTGTGATAGCTTCCTCCACGTCCTCTTCTTTTACAGTAAATTCTTCTTCTTTCACGTAAATGTTCAGCCCTGGAGTTTCTTTCTCCGTCGAACAGACCTCATTTTCTTTAGCAGGGGGAGAGTAGCTTAGTGAGCTCATGGTCGGGAACGTGAACTAGCTAGCTAGCTATTTAGCATTAGCGACTAGCCTAATGCTGAGCTAACTTAACAAGCCAGATAGCTGACAACGTAAATATGAGCTTAAATGGATTAACTAGTACATACATATACAGTGTGTTTAAAACACTGTGATTAATATACACAAAATTAGTCCAAAGAGCTTCAATGTGTCATGTTTGCTAGCGAGTTACCGAGATGTTTGTTGAAGAAACCCCCCGTCCCGTCCACTAGAGTTTCCGTCACTCGAAAAACATCACCTGAAAGACTCCCATCGCCGTCTGCTGACTGGAGTTGGAAACGCAGTTTAATAAACAAAAATAATTCTGGCAAACAACGTCAAAACAAATAATTGTAAAAATAACCAGACGTGTTTTCTCTTAGTTCTTACAGATAATAATTTGCTCTAGGCAGACGTAGAATCTGAATCGTATGGTTGCTAGTGGAGCGCGGGTCAGCTGATTGTTCACCCGCAATTGATAATAACTAATCCGCAACCGCCCGACTCCATGTGAAAAAGTGTTAAATCTGAGGCACGTACACGACTCTAACCCGCTAATATTAGGAAATACGCCGTAGACTACAGTCAGATAAAAAAAACATTTTACAGGGAGTGCATGAATTTTTTGTTGTTGCCTGATCGAGATGTTTCTGCTTATAATTCTCGACATTTTCGGACGCTATTTGTTAGGCTAGTCAACTTGTCTATAATTAGATACATCAATTAAAATACAATCACATACACATATTTAGCAGATGTTTGTGTTCCTAGCTCCAACAGTATAGTTGTATCTAACAATTCACACATCTAAAAGTAAAATAATAGAATTAAGAAATATATAAATATTAGGAAGAGCAATGTCAGAGTGGCATTGACTAAATACAGTAGAATAGAATATGGTACATACATATGAGATGAGTAAAGCAGCATGTAAACATTATTAGAAGTGACTCGTGTTCCATTATTGAAGTGGCCAGTGATTCCATGTCTATGTATATAGGGAAGCAGCTTCTAAGGGTTTGAGTAGCCAGGTGGTAGCTGGCAAGTGACGGCTGTTTAACAGTCTGATGGCCTTGAGATAGAAGCTGTTTTTCAGTCTCTCAGTCCAGCTTTGATGCACCTGTACTGACCTCTCCTTCTGGATGATAGCAGGGTGAACAGGCCGTGGCTCGGGTGATTGATGTCCTTGATGATCTTTTTGTCCTTCCTGTGACATCGGGTGCTGTAGGTGTCCTGGAGGGCAGGTAGTGTGCCTCCCGGTGATGCGTTGGGAAGACTGTACCACCCTCTGGAGAGCCCTGCGGTTGCGGGCGGTGCCGTTGCCGTACCAGGTGGTGATGCAGCCCGACAGAATGCTCTCAATTGTGTATCTGTAATAGTTTCTGAGGGTCTTAGTGCCCAAGACACATTATTTCAGCCTCCTGAGGTTGAAGAGGTGCTGTTGCGCCGCCTTCACCACACTGTATGTCAGGGTGGACCATTTCAGATTGTCAGTGATGTGTACGCTGAGGAACTTGAAGCTTTCCACCTTCTTTACTGCAGTCCCGTCGATGTGGATAGGGGGATACTCCCTCTGCTGTTTCCTGAAGTCCATGATCAGCTCCTTCGTTTTGTTGACGTTGAGGGAGAGGTTATTTTCCTGACACCACACTCCGAGGGCCCTCACCTCCTCCCTGTAGGCTGTCTCAACATTGTTGGTAACCAAGCCAACAATGTTTAGTAAACAACAATGTTTACTGTTGTGTCACCTGCAAACTTGATGATTGAGTTGGAGGCGTGCGTGGCCACGCAGTCATGGGTGAACAGGGAGTACAGGAGGGGGCTGAGCATGCACCCTTGTGAGTCCCCTGTGTTGAGGATCAGCGAAGTGGAGATGCTGTTTCCTACCTTCACCACCTGGGGGCGGCCCGTCAAGAAGTCCAGGACCCAGTTGCACAGGGCGGGGTTCAGACCCAGGGCCCCGAGCTTAATGATGAGCTTGGAGGGTACTATGGTGTTGAAGGCTGAGCTGTAGTCAGTGAACAGCATTCTTACATAGGTATTCCTCTTGTCCAGATGGGATAGTGCAGTGTGCAGTCCCATGGCGATTGCATCATCTGTGGACCTATTGGGTCCGTAAGCAAATTGAAGTGGGTCTAAGGTGTCAGGTTAGGTAGAGGTGGTATGATCCTTAACTAGCCTCCCAAAGCACTTCATGATGACATGATTGTCATTTAGTTCAGTTACCTTTGCTTTCTTGGGTACAGGAACAATGCTGGACATCTTGAAGCAAGTGGGGACAGCAGACTGGGATAGGGAGAGATTGAATATGTCCGTAAACACTCCAGCCAGCTGGTCTGCGTATGCTTTGAGGACGCGGGTGCCGTCTGGGCTGGCAGCCTTGCGAGGGTTAACAGCTTAAATGTCTTATTCACGTCTGCCACGGAGGACGAGAGCCCACAGTCCTTGGGAGCGGGCTGCGTCGGTGGCACAGTGTTATCCTCAAAACGGCTTCTATTCTGTCAGTATATGTTGCCTTAGAAGACTAAATGAACCCGTGCTCACTAGAATAATGTCATACATCGATAGAGTGAATGCTGAAATCTAGTTGTAATCGGTAAAATTCTCTCTGTCATCTCTGCTTCTTTCACGGATCAAAGACGTTTAGGGACTTGGGAGAAAATGCAACAAAACATTTTATTTAAAATCGGGAAAGACTTTCTGTGCAACATTTCCAAATGTCATCAGTTTGACGCGTTGTAAGGAAATTGAAAGCTGTGAAAACAACCCAAAATGTTTCTGATAAGATTACAGTTCGGCTAGGATGGATATTTTATGTGCTTGAAATACTAATCAGCTTTGATCATGTTGATAAAAGACAGCACCTCTACCGGTGGTATCTAACTGCTCATTCGCATTCTCTCAAGATGCTGAAAGAAATACATCATATTTCTCCACTCTTGTTCCCGATTAAGAATTTTGCCTACATTTGGTGTATAATTTTCCTGCACGACATGCTTAATTCTGCAGGAGGTAATATTAAGGCTGTGTGAGAGGTTATAGACCTACAGTCTATAATTTAACACATCTGAACAGAAGGCGACAGTTCCCTTGATGTGCCGTAGCCCTATTTGAAGCCCCCATCTTGTGACTGTTGAATTTGTGTATTACCTCACAATCACCACACTGCTTTCATCCTCTTTTATCACTTCACACAGCCTGGTCTCATAGACTAAACGTTACATAATGAATGTAAATCTGAGACTATCAAATTTGGTCTTAAAACACGAATGTCTAGAAACCCAAAGGTTGCGAGTTCGAATATCATCATGGACTACTTTAGAAGTAACATAGTCAACGTACATCCGACTCATCAAATTATTTATTTATTTAACCTTTATTTAACTAGGCAACTCAGTTAAGAACAAATTCTTATTTTCAATGACAGCCTAGGAACAGTGGCCTTGTTCAGGGGCAGAACAACAGATTTGTACCTTGTCAGCTCAGGGATTCGAACTTGCAACCTTTCAGTTACTTAGCCCAACGCTCTAACCACTAGGCTACCCTGCCGCCCCTTTGAATGAAGAGATACAACAGTCCAGCTTGAGTGTTTTTTTTTGCAAGTCATTACATTTTCAGCTTGATGTCTGCTACACAAATTAACTCAATGAAATGCAACAAAATTCAAGAGTTTTCATGGTTAAAAATCAAGAAATGCACAAGGGTAGAATCAAGAAATGCATTTTATTCATCTGGAAAAGTATTTACATTTTGAAATACCAATATCCAAATCATATAATGAACATCTAAGTGTTTATACATGAACACAATCAATCAAAACTCATAATTAAAATCATGTCTTGAGAAGAAAAAACAACAAATGTAGGCATATTTTTGAGTAAGCTTTCATACATACAAACCAAAAGACACAAATTATTAGTAAAAATATCAAATATACAGTTGAAGTCGGAAGTTTACATACAACTTAAACAAATACATTAAACTCAGTTTTTCCCAATTCCTGACATTTAATCCTAGTAAAAATTTCCTGTCTTAGGTCAGTTAGGATCACCACTTTATTGTGAGAATGTGAAATGTCAGAATAATAGTAGAGAGAATGTTTTATTTCAGCTTTTATTTCTTTCATCACATTCCCAGTGCGTCAGAAGTTTACATACACTCAATTAGTATTTGGTAGCATTTCCTTTAAATTGTTTAACTTGGGTCAAACGTTTCGGGTAGCCTTCCACAAGTGTCCCACAATAAGTTTGGCAAATTTTGGCCCATTTCTCCTGACAGAGCTTGTGTAACTGAGTCAGGTTTGTAGGCCTCCTTGCTCGAACATGCTTGTTCAGTTCTGCCCACAAATTTTCTGTAGGATTGAGGTCAGGGCTTTGTGATGGCCCGTCCAATATCTTGACTTTGTTGTCCTTAAGCCATTTTGGCACAACTTTGGAAGTATGCTTGGGGTCATTGTCCATTCGGAAGACCCATTTGCGACCAAGCTTTAACTTCCTGACTGATGTCTTGAGATGTTGCTTTAATATATCCACATAATTTTCTTCCCTCATGATGCCATCTATTTTGTGCAGTGCACCAGTCCCTCCTGCAGCAAAGCACCCACACAGCATGATGCTGCCACCCCCGTGCTTCACGGTTGGGATGGTGTTCTTCAGTTTGCAAGCCTCCCCCCTTTTCCTCCAAACATAACATTGGTCATTCTGGCCAAACAGTTCTATTTTTGTTTCATCAGACCAGAGGACGTTTCTCCCAAAATTACGATCTTTGTCCCCATGTGCAGTTGCAAACCGTAGTCTGGCTTTTTTATGGCGGTTTTGGAGCAGTGGCTTCTTCCTTGCTGAGCGGCCATTCAGGTTATGTCGATATAGGACTCGTTTTACTGTGGATATAGATACTTTTGTAACTGTTCCCTCCAGCATCTTCCCAAGGTCCTTTGCTGTTGTTCTGGGATTGATTTGCACTTTTCACACCAAAGTACATTCATCTCTAGGAGACAGAACGCATTTCCTTCCTGAGTGGTATGATGGCTGCGTGGTCCCATGGTGTTTATACTTGCGTACTATTGTTTTTGCAGATGAATGTGGTACCTTCAGGCATTTGGAAATTGCTCCCAAGGATGACTCAGACTTGTGGAGGTCTACAATGTTTTTCTGAGGTCTTGCCTGATTTCTTTTGATTTTCCCATGATGTCAAGCAAAGAGACACTGAGTTTGAAGGTAGGCCTTGAAATACATCCATAGGTACACCTCCAATTGACTCAAATGATGTCAACTAGCCTATCAGAAGCTTCTAAAGCCATGACAACATTTTCTGGAATTTTCCAAGCTGTTTAAAGGCACAGTCAACTTAGTGTATGTAAACTTCTGACCCACTGGAATTGTGATACAGTGAATTATAAGTGAAAGAATCTGTCTATAAACAATTGTTGAAAAAATTACTTGTGTCACGCACAAAGTAGATGCCCTAACCGACTTGCCAAAACTATAGTTTGTTAACAAGAAGTTTGTGGAGTGGTTGAAAAACGAGTTTTAATGATTCCAACCTAAGTGTATGTAAACTTCTGACTTTAACTATATACAGTAACAGTCAAAAATGTGGACACACCTACTCATTCAAGGGTTTTTCTTTATTTTTACTATTTTCTACATTGTAGAATAATAGTAAAGACATCAAAACTATGAAATAACACATATGGAATGATGTAGTAACCAAAAAACTGTTAAACAAATCAAAATATGTTTTAGATTTGAGATTCTTCAAAGTAGCCACCCTTTGCCTTGATGACAGATTTGCACACTCTTGGCATTCTCTCAACCAGCTTTTCCCCTCATCAATCTACACACACCAAAAAAAATATTACATTTACAAAAGTATTCAGACCCTTTACTTTGTTGAAGTACCATTGGCAGCGATTACAATCTCGAGTCTTCTTGGGTGTGACGCTACAAGTTTGGCACACCTGTATTTGGGGAGTTTCTCCTATTCTTCACTGCAGATCCTTTCAAGCTCTGCCAGTAAAAATAAAGAAAATCCTTGAATGAGTAGGTGTGTCCAAACTTTTGACTGGTACTGTATGTCAAAACACAGCCTCTCTATTCTCTCATGTGATTGCAGGTCCTCTTACTGGGAAAATGTCTTTCCACAATGAGAACATTGGAAAGGCTTCTATCCTGTGTGTGTTCCTTCATGCCTTTTCAGGTTCACTAACTGGGTAAAACTCTTTCCACATTGGGAGCATTGGAAAGGCTTCTCTCCTGTGTGTGTCATCTCATGCTTTTTCAGTGTCCCTAAATAGGTAAAACTCTTTCCACACAGGGAGCAGTGGAAAGGCTTCTCTCCTGTGTGTATTCTCTCATGCATTTTCAAGTTCCCTAAGCAGGCAAAACCTTTTCCACACTGGGAGCATTGGAAAGGCTTATCTCCTGTGTGTGTCCGCTCATGTGATTTCAGGTCCCCTTGCTGGGTAAAGCTCTTTCCACAGTCTAAGCAGTGGTAGGGCTTCTCCCCTGTGTGTGTTCTCAAATGCCTATTCAGGTTCCCTAACCGGGTAAAACTCTTTCCACACTGAGAGCATTGGAAAGGCCTCTCTGCTAAGTGTGTTCTCTCATGTGATTTAAGGACCTCTGATGAGTAAAAGAAAAAATTGCACTGGGAGCATTGATATGGCATCTCTCCAGTGTGTTTTCTTGCATGCACTTTAAGATGGTCTGAGTGTCTAAAACCCTTTCCACACTGGGAGCAGTAGAAAGGGTTCTCTCCTGTGTGTGTTTTCTTATGTTCTTTCAGGTGCCCTAACCTGATAAATCTCTTTCCACACTGGGAGCAGTCGTGTGGTCTTACTGGTTTGGATGTCTTTGGGGCTGCTTCTTCTGAAGGACTCTTCCCGCTGTGAGAGTCTGGTCTCTCTTCTGTCAAAGACAAACATAGTATTTGGTTAAAATGAGACCTGAATGAAACCTCCACACAATAAAATGGTCTATGAGGTTTAATCTAGACTAGATCCCTCAATAAAAGAGCAGAGCGCGTCATCACAGAGTGGCTGTAGTGCTTTGCAAATACAAACACTATTACATTTAAGGTGGGTTTCACCAACATGGGTTAACTCTTAAACTGGGTTAAATCAAGGTTTAATATGTAATCTTGTTGCACCAAACTTAAAACCTAGATTTGAATGAATCCTAGATATATGTAATCCTGACTAACTTTAATTTGGACTTTAATCCAAGATCAAATGTAATCTTGTTGCTCCATTGTTAAAAAAAAATGTTTCATTTAAACTGCTACTGATTGAAGAAGTTTAAATTCATCAAATGTCCATGTATGTGCTTTATTTTAGGTGTGATACACAATTTGAGCTCCTGTGGCTTATCCGTGAATGTACAATTCAACTAGCCAGCTAACTCATTAACATTTTTTTAAATCATTAGCCCGAAGTGAAAACTCACTTTGCCAACTATCTAATAAGCTAGCAATGACCCGTGCTGGTTTGTTTCCAAACATTACACGTAAGAGTCATTTGATCATGACTCAGTTCCATTACATTACACATAAGAGTAATTTGATCATGACTCAGTTCCATTACGTTACACATAAGAGTAATTTGATCATGACTCAGTTCCATTACATTACACATAAGAGTCATTTGATCATGACTCAGTTCCATTACGTTACACATAAGAGTCATTTGATCATGACTCAGTTCCATTACGTTACACATAAGAGTCATTTGATCATGACTCAGTTCCATTACGTTACACATAAGAGTCATTTGATCATGACTCAGTTCCATTACGTTACACATAAGAGTCATTTGATCATGACTCAGTTCCATTACATTACACATAAGAGTCATTTGATCATGACTCAGTTCCATTACATTACACATAAGAGTCATTTGATCATGACTCAGTTCCATTACATTACACATAAGAGTCATTGAGTTTTGTTAAGAGCCCCGTTGCTCACACTAACACACATTGGTTTTGGTAGAATAAGGGCCTTATCTTTCATATCAGGGATAAATAATAAATTAAAAACAACTAAAGGTTCAATAGAAACACACCTTTATAGGGTTTGTGTTCCCACACGGCCATATCTCCATGTTACAGCAGTTGACGGAAAACAGACGGAAGACAGAGTTGACTACCTGCGCTAATTAGCTATCTGCGTCTCCTATGACCTGCGTGTAAACGGAAGACACAAACGTAACCGGGTAAAAAGTGTACGTGTGTATTTAACATTTGTGAAATGATTTCGATGTGACGATATGAAAGTCGAGAGATTTGTGTTTCTAGAACCGTACCGCAATTGAGAATCGATTCACGTTTCGATTCAGTATTTGGCTCTTTTTGGCTTCCAGAGCCAATTTGCCTGGAAAACAGAACATGTCCTTGGACTATAAGGAGTAACAGACTGCTTTAGTTCATTATTGGGCTAGGTTGCCCCCAGTCTTTCTAGCTTTAACAATTCCTACAGAATATAATTATTAAAGTGTATAACTTCAGTAGAATACCCCTCTAAAACCACACAACTGCAGAATTTCTGCCCGTTTTTAAGACAGTACTTACTGGTGTTCATCAGATCTCCAGTCTCCTCCTCCTCTTCATCATCATCCTCCTCCTCTTCCACTCTCAAAGCTTCTTCCTCCTCCTCTTTCACTCCAAAAACATCCTCTTCTTCTTTCACTGTAACATCCTCTTCCTCTTTCAACGTGATATCTTTATCCTCCTCTTCATCTTCTTTCAATGTGATATCTTTCTCCTCCTCTTCTTCTTTCAATGTGATATATTTCTCCTCATCTTCCTCTTTCAATGTAATATATTTCTCCTCATCTTCCTCTTTCAATGTAATATCTTTCTCCTCATCTTCCTCTTTCAATGTGATATCTTTCTCCTCCTCTTCTTCTTCTTTCAATGTGATAGCTTTATTCTCCTCTTCTTCTTTGACTGTGTCAGCCATCTCCTCTTCCAGGACAATGTTCAGTCCCAGAGCTTCTTTCTCCGACCAGCAGACCTCTTCTTTAGCAGGGGGGAAGTAGCTTATTGAGCTCATGGTCTGGGATGTTAGCTAGCTAGCTAATAAGCATTAGGGAAATGGAACGGGGGATACCTAGTCAGTTGTACAACTGAATGCCTTCAACTGAAATGTGTCTTCTGCGCCCGGGAAACAGTGGGTTAACTGTCTTGCTCAGGGGCAGAACGACATATTTATACCTTGTCAGCTCGGGTAAAAATCTGTTGTTATGCGATTAGCATATAGTGCTAGGCTATCTTAACCAGAGCTGACTAACAACGTCAATATTAAATGAATCAACTTTATACGCAGACAGTGTGTTTAAAACGCTGAGGTAATACCTATATAATGGTCCAAAGAGCGCCAATGTTTTAGTTTTATGTTTGCTAGTAAGCTACGGAGGTGGTTGAATCAGTAGCCATGATTTAAAAAGTAAGTCGTTTAAAAAGTAAGCACGCGGTCCACTAGATTATACGTCACGCAAGAAGCATCACTTGAAATACACACATCGCTGTTACGGAGTCTAGTTGATAGGTAATCGACTAGCTGGACTGTTCCCCAGACTCCACGCGTAGGGATTTGTACAATGCTTAACAAGGCTATTGAACTTGACATTGGTATCTGTCTTTATTCCTTAATCCGACATATCATACTGAAACAATCGCCGTCTCCTGAATGGAGTGAGTAACGCAGTTTAGGAAAATATTCACTACATTGTTTATTCTGTCAGATAATGTCATAACAAGTCGTTTCAACCAGATGATAATGTGTTCTCTTACTTCTTACAGATATGCTTTCCACTATACAGAATTAGACCTGGGGGGTACAACAAAGCAGAATCAATGAGTTAGCCAGCAGTAATTGTAAATAAGAATTTGTTCTGAATTGGTCATATTTTCCTCTAGGCAGATTTTGACCTGAAAGTGATTCAACAAAGATCAATGAGATATTTAGCCAACTTGCCTAATTATTATGGGGGGGGGGGGGGGGGGGGGGTATGTTTTTAATATATTTTTCAAAGTAAACTTGAAATTGCCATGGTCTCTAATTGAATAACCAAAACAACCAAAAACACATTTCTAAGTTTAGTATTTTTTTTTTTTTTTTTTATACATCAGAGGTTCAATAGAAACTTCTGGTTCTTTATCAACGTTAGCTGGATGACGTATTGATCCTGCTTAGTAGCGTACTCATTTGAATATGGAATTGTACAATATTGATCTATCTTTTTTTCCACCTCTACATGAAACCATGTGTGTATTGGGTAGTTGTTGTGGAACTGTTAGATTACTTGTTAGATATTGCTGCCACTGTCGGAACTAGAAGAAGCACAAGCATTTCCGCTACACTTGCATTAACATGGGCTCAACATGTGTATGTGACCAATAACATTTCATTTTGATGTTGTCCCTTTAAAAGACACTCTGTGGTCCTCTGTAGCTCAGCTTGGCACTTCCAACGCCAGGACAGTGGGTCCCATTCCCAATACGTCAAATGTATTCACACATGACCGGAAGTCACTTTAGATAAAAGAGTCTTTATTATATTATGAGATCCAAATAGAAACAATAGAGGAAGAGGCATCAAATACAGAACACTCTTGATTACCTGTAGTGTTGAAGGATTCACCCATTAACACACTCTTGATTATCTGTAGTGCTGAAGGAAGGTCCCATTAACACACGCACACACACAGAGAAAATTTACAAAGCCAGAGTTTGAAAATTATAATTTAATCACAGAGTGTATATATTCAAGCTGACGTACTCCATATTCAAACTGATATACTCCATATTCAAACTGACGTACTCCATATTCAAACTGATATCCATATTAAATTCATATTTTAAGTTACAAATGTATCCTTGTACAATTTCATTTCAAACAAAAACACATTCTCAGTCAAAAGTAGGAGACAAGTGTTGGAGCACTGTGTGTGTGTTAATTCAAGTTTACAGTGCATTCAAAAAGTATTCACACCCCTTGACTTTTTCCACGTTTTGTTGTGTTACAGCCTGAACTGAAAATGGATTAAATGTAGATTTTGTGTCATTGATATACACACAATAACCCATAATGTCAAAGTGGAATTATGTTTTTTGAAATGTTTACGAATTAATAAAAAATGAAAAGCAGAAATGTCTTGAGTCAATAAGTATTCCACCCCTTTGTTATGGAAAGACTAAATAAGTTCAGGAGTAAAAATGTGCTTAAGAAGTCTCATAATAAGTTGCATGGACTCACTCTGTGTACACTAATAGTGTTTAACATGGTTTTTGAATGACTACCTCATCTCTGTATCCCACACATACAATTATCTGTAAGGTCCCTCAGTCGAGCATCGAATTTCAAACACACATTCAACCACAAAGACCAGGGAGGTTTTCCATTGGCTCGCATAGAAGGGCACCTATTGGTAGTTGGGTAAATATGAAAAAGCAGACATTGAATATTCCTTTGAGCCTGGTGAAGTAATTAATTACACTTTGTATGGTGTATTAATACACCCAGTTACCACAAAGATACAGGCGTCATTCGTAACTCAACTGCCAGAGAGAAAGGAAACCACTCATGAATTTCACCATGAGGCCTATGGTGACTTTAAAACAGTTAGAGTTTAACGGCTGTGATAGAAAACAGAGGATGGATCAACAACATTGGAGTTACTCCACAATACTAACCTAAATGACAGAATGAAAAGAAGGAAGCTTGTACAGAATACAAATATTCCAAAACATGCATCCTGTTTGTAATAAGGCAGTAAAGTAATACATCAAAAAAATTGGAAAATACATTTACATTTTTGTCCTGAATAAGAAGCACTATGTTTGGGGCAAATCCAACACAACACATCACTCAGTACCACTCTTCATATTTTCAAGCAGGGTTTTGGCTGTGTCATGTTATGGGTATGCATGGCAAGGACTAGGGAGTTTTCTAGGATAAAAAGAATAGGAATAGAGCTAAGCACAGGCAAAATCCCAGAGGAAAACATTGTTCAGTCTGCTTTCCAACATACACTGGGAAACAAATCCACCTTTCAGCAGGATAATAACAGCCAAATATACACTGGAGTTACTTACCAAGACAACATTGAATGTTCCTGAGTGGCCTAGTTACAGTTTTGACTTAAATCGGCCTGAAGATCTATGGCAAGACTTGACAGATCTATGGCAAGACTTAATTTAATAAAATTATAATGTGCAAATATTGTACAATCCAGGTTTGCAAAGCTCTTAGAGACTTACCCAGAATAACTCACAGCTGTAATCGCTGCCAAAGGTGATTCTATAATTTATTGATTGAAAGGGTTGAATACTTATCTAATCAAGAAATGTTTTTTATTTTCCATTAATAAAAAATAAAAAATCTCTTCCACTTTGACATTACAGAGTATTTAGTTGAAAAACTAAAAAGGCAATTAAATACATTTTTTATCCCACTTTGTAACACAACAAAATGTGGAAAAAGTCAAGGGGTGTGAATACTTTCTGAAGACACTGTATGTGATATTTTTTAATCAATTTGATGTAAAAGTACGATGTCAAAAATGCCTATCTTCTCCCTTGGCTTGAACTGTAGCCTAGTTGCATTACCTAGAGCAGTGGTTACTAACCTGTGGTCCACGATGGTACTGCAGGTGATCAGATAATGTTATTTTCTTAAGATTGTTTTACCAGTTGGGAGTGTACAAAACATTATGGACACCTTCCAAACCCCCACTCCCCCCTTCAGCCCTCAGAACAGCCTCAATTTGTCAGGGCACTGACTTTAAAAGGTGTCGAAAGCGTTCCACAGGGGTGCTGGCACACGTTGACTCCAATGCTTCGCACAGTTGTGTCAAGTTGGCTGGATGTCCTTTGGTTGGTGGGCCATTCTTGATACACATGAGAAACTGTTGTACATGGAAAACCCCAGTAGCGTTACAGTTCTTGACACAAACCAGTGTGCCTGTCACCTACTACCACACCTACTACCACACCCTGTTCAAAGGCACTTAAATATTTTGCCTTGCCCATTAACCCTTTGAATGGCACACATACACAATCCATGTCTCAATTGCCTCAAGGCTTAAAAATCCTTCTTTAACCTGTCTCTTCCCCTTCATCTACCCCGATTTTAAGTGTATTTAACAAGTGACATCAATAAGGGATCATAGCTTTCAACTGGATTCACCTGGTCAGTCTATGTCATGGAAAGAGCAGGTGTCCTTACTGTTTTGTCCACTCAATGTACGTCTGCCCAACGTGTGATACATCAGGCAGATGTAGTATTGAGGCTGTTTGCACATTGGCCAGATGTCTTACATATGTATTTAGAATGCCTACATTCTACATTTTACATTCTACATTCTACATTTTACAGTTCTACATAATTTACACGTCGGCCAGGCATCAACATTTATTTATTTACTTTTACTTTTACACGTTTTGATCCCAAATTTCGTGATATCCAATTGGTAGTTACAGTCTTGTCCCTACGCTGCAACTCCCATACGGACTCGTCGAGAGAGGCGAAGGTCAAGAGTCATGCATCCCCCCGAAACACGACCCTGCCAAACCGCACTGCTTCTTTACACATTGCTCGCTTTAACCCGGGAAGCCAGCCGCACCAATGTGTCGGAGGAAACACCGCCCCGCTGCCGACCGAAGTCAGCGTGCATGTGCCCGGCCCGCCACAAGGAGTCGCTAGAGCACGATGGGACAAGGAAATCCCAGCCGGCCAAACCCTCCTCTAACCCGGACGACGCTGGGCCAATTGTGCGCCACCTCATGGTTCTCCCGGTCACAGCCGGCTGTGACACAGCCTGGGATCGAACCCGGGGCTGTGATGCAGTGCCTTAGACTGCTGCGCCACTCGGGAGGCCCAGGCATCAACATTCTATTCTGAATCCTCAGCAACGTCTTGCCAATGTGCAAACGCTCTCCAAACGACACATTCTCTATCTCTTATATCTCCTCTACCCCCTCCATCTCTCTTATATCTCCTATACCCCATCTATCTATCTCCATCTATCTATCTCCATCTATCTCCTCTACCCCCTCTATCTATCTCCATCTCCTCTACCCCCTCCATCTCTCTTATATCTCCTCTACCCCCTCTATCTATCTCCATCTCCTCTACCCCCACTATCTATCTCCATCTCATCTACCCCCTCCATCTCTCTTATATCTCCTCTACCCCCTCCATCTATCTCCATCTCCTCTACCCCCACTATCTATCCCCTCTATCTATCTCCTCTACCCCCTCCATCTCCTCTACCCCCTCTATCTACCTCCATCTCCTCTACCCCTCCATCTCTCTCCATCTCCTATATCCCCTCCATCTATCTCCATCTCCTCTACCCCTCCATCTCCTCTACCCCCACTATCTATCTCCATCTCCTCTATCCATCTCCTCTACCCCCTCCATCTCCTCTACCCTCTCCATCTCCTCTACCCTCTCCATCTCCTCTACCCCCTCTATCTACCTCCATCTCCTCTACCCCTCCATCTCTCTCCATCTCCTATATCCCCTCCATCTATCTCCATCTCCTCTACCCTTCCATCTCCTCTACCCCCTCTATCTATCTCTATATCCTCTCTATCTATCTCCATCTCCTCTATCCCCTCTATCTATCTCCATCTCCTATATTCCACCATCTATCTCCTCTATCTCGTGTCGTAGTATACCCTCTGTAGGGCTCCAGGAATGACACACACAGAGAGTGAGTTTAAAACGGGCAATTTAATCACAGAGCATCTACAATCTTTCTGACGTACTCCATATTCAGGTCATGTGTTGAAATAAAAAACAGATTTATTTTTGAGTCTGCTTTTTATAATTTGATTTCATATCTCTTTCCACACTGGGAGCATTGATAACGTTTCTCTCAGGTGTGGACTTACATGCTCTTTCAGTTGCTTTAACCAGGTAAGTTTAAAGCCACAGTGAGAGCAGTGGTAAAGCTTCTCTCCAGAGTGTATTTTTCAGGCTACATAACCAGATAAAACTCTTGCAACACTGGGAGCGGTGATGAGGCTCATCCTGTGTGTGTCCTCTCATGTCTTTTCAGGTCCCCTAACCGGGTATAACTCTTTACACACTGAGAGCATTGAAAAAGCTTCTCTCCTGAGTGTGTCCTCTTGTGTGATTTTAGGCACCACGATGAGGAAAATCTCATTTCACATTGGGAGCAGTGGTAAGGCTTCTCCCCTGTATGTATTCTCTCATGCCTTTTCATGCTCCCAAACTCTGTAAAACTCTTTTCACACTGGGAACATTGGTAAGGTTTTTCCCCTTTGTGTGTCCTCTCATGCCTTTTTAAGTTCGCTAGCTGGGTAAATATCTTTTCACAATATGAGCAGTGGTAGGGCTTCTCCCCTGTGTGTGTTCTCAAATGCCTTTTCAGGTTCCCTAACTGGATAAAACTCTTTCCACACTGGGGACATTGGTAGGGCCGCTCTGCCGAGTGTGTTCTTTTATGCTTTAGCAAGTCCCCCGATGAGAAAAAAGTATTTTCACAGTGGGCACAGTGGTAAGGTTTCTCTCTTGTGTGTGATCTCTCATGTATTTTCAGGCTCCCTAATTGGGTAAAACTCTTTACACACTGGGAACATTGGAAAGGCTTTTCTCCTGTGTGTATTCTTTCATGTTCTTTTAGGTAACATAACCACTTAAAACTCTTTACACAGTGGGAACACTGGTGTGGTCTCACTGGTTTGGGCGTCTCTGGGTCTTGTTCCCCTGAAGGACTCTTCCTGC
The DNA here is from genome assembly GCF_016432855.1 of Salvelinus namaycush. NCBI lineage: Eukaryota > Metazoa > Chordata > Actinopteri > Salmoniformes > Salmonidae > Salvelinus > Salvelinus namaycush. Next base: position 605,839 of record NW_024057675.1, on the reverse strand, counting down.
TGTCAGAGTGAGAGTGTGGTCTCTCTCCTGCCAAAGACAAACAGTGTATTTAGGTAAATGCTAAACAGGGACCAGAATAAAACCTGCACATGATGAAACTGTCTTCCTCTGAGGTTTAATCCAGACTAGATCCCCCAATAACCTGAGGTCAGTATCTTAGGTTGTTTAATCCACATCCAAATTATAATTTGTTGTCTTGAATCTGTCCTCTTCATCATTTAAGAAAGAAACTGAAAGTCAAGACTTCAACCAAATGTCACGAAATCAGACATTAGTTGTAATAATAAAGGACATAAAATGTGGAGAGATTTCAATCAGAACAGTCTAACATTTTAGTCATTTAGCTCTTATCCAGAGAGACTCACAAGAGCCATTGGGGTGACTTGCCTCCCTACACCTTATAGCTGAAATATTAAGGACCTAATAAAGGGCTACATGTCTCCCTTATAGCTGAAATATTAAGGACCTAATAAAGGACTACGTGTCTCCCTTATAGCTGAAATATTAAGGACCTAATAAAGGACTACATGTCTCCCTTATAGCTGAAATATTAAGGACCTAATAAAGGACTACGTGTCTCCCTATACCTTATAGCTGAAATATTAAGGACCTAATAAAGGGCTACGTGTCTCCCTTATAGCTGAAATATTAAGGACCTAATAAAGGACTACGTGTCTCCCTATACCTTATAGCTGAAATATTAAGGACCTAATAAAGGACTACGTGTCTCCCTTATAGCTGAAATATTAAGGACCTAATAAAGGACTACGTGTCTCCCTATACCTTATAGCAGAAATATTAAGGACCTAATAAAGGACTACGTGTCTCCCTTATAGCTGAAATATTAAGGACCTAATAAAGGACCACGTGTCTCCCTTATAGCTGAAATATTAAGGACCTAATAAAGGACTACGTGTCTCCCTATACCTTATAGCTGAAATATTAAAGACCTAATAAAGGACTACGTGTCTCCCTTATAGCTGAAATATTAAGGACCTAATAAAGGGCTACGTGTCTCCCTTATAACTGAAATATTAAGGACCTAATAAAGGACTACGTGTCTCCCTTATAGCTGAAATATTAAGGACCTAATAAAGGACCACGTGTCTCCCTATACCTTATAGCTGAAATATTAAGGACCTAATAAAGGACTACGTGTCTCCCTTATAGCTGAAATATTAAGGACCTAATAAAGGACTACGTGTCTCCCTTATAGCTGAAATATTAAGGACCTAATAAAGGACTACGTGTCTCCCTTATAGCTGAAATATTAATGACCTAATAAAGGACTACGTGTCTCCCTATACCTTATAGCTGAAATATTAAGGACCTAATAAAGGACTACGTGTCTCCCTTATAGCTGAAATATTAAGGACCTAATAAAGGACTACGTGTCTCCCTTATAGCTGAAATATTAAGGACCTAATAAAGGACTACATGTCTCCCTTATAGCTGAAATATTAATGACCTAATAAAGGACTACGTGTCTCCCTATACCTTATAGCTGAAATATTAAGGACCTAATAAAGGACCACGTGTCTCCCTTATAGCTGAAATATTAAGGACCTAATAAAGGACCACGTGTCTCCCTTATAGCTGAAATATTAAGGACCTAATAAAGGACCACGTGTCTCCCTTATAGCTGAAATATTAAGGACCTAATAAAGGACCACGTGTCTCCCTTATAGCTGAAATATTAAGGACCTAATAAAGGACTACGTGTCTCCCTTATAGGTGAAATATTAAGGACCTAATAAAGGACTACGTGTCTCCCTTATAGCTGAAATATTAAGGACCTAATAAAGGACCACGTGTCTCCCTTATAGCTGAAATATTAAGGACCTAATAAAGGACTACGTGTCTCCCTTATAGCTGAAATATTAAGGACCTAATAAAGGACTACGTGTCTCCCTATACCTTATAGCTGAAATATTAAGGACCTAATAAAGGGCTACGTGTCTCCCTTATAGCTGAAATATTAAGGACCTAATAAAGGACTATGTGTCTCCCCTATAGCTGAAATATTAATGACCTAATAAAGGGCTAAGTGTCTCCCTTATAGCTGAAATATTAAGGACCTAATAAAGGACTACGTGTCTCCCTATACCTTATAGCTGAAATATTAAGGACCTAATAAAGGACTACGTGTCAACCTATACCTTATAGCTGAAATATTAAGGACCTAATAAAGGACTACGTGTCTCCCTATACCTTATAGCTGAAATATTAAGGACCTAATAAAGGACTACGTGTCTCCCTTATAGCTGAAATATTAAGGACCTAATAAAGGACCACGTGTCTCCCTTATAGCTGAAATATTAAGGACCTAATAAAGGACTACGTGTCTCCCTTATAGCTGAAATATTAAGGACCTAATAAAGGACTACGTGTCTCCCGTATAGCTGAAATATTAAGGACCTAATAAAGGACTACGTGTCTCCCTTATAGCTGAAATATTATGGACCTAATAAAGGACTACGTGTCTCCCTTATAGCTGAAATATTAAGGACCTAATAAAGGACTACGTGTCTCCCTTATAGCTGAAATATTAAGGACCTAATAAAGGACTACATGTCTCCCTTATAGCTGAAATATTAAGGACCTAATAAAGGACTACGTGTCTCCCTTATAGCTGAAATATTAAGGACCTAATAAAGGACTACGTGTCTCCCTATACCTTATAGCTGAAATATTAAGGACCTAATAAAGGACTACGTGTCTCCCTATACCTTATAGCTGAAATATTAAGGACCTAATAAAGGACCACATGTCTCCCTTATAGCTGAAATATTAAGGACCTAATAAAGGACTACGTGTCTCCCTATACCTTATAGCTGAAATATTAAGGACCTAATAAAGGACTATGTGTCTCCCTTATAGCTGAAATATTAAGGACCTAATAAAGGACTACGTGTCTCCCTATACCTTATAGCTGAAATATTAAGGACCTAATAAAGGACTACGTGTCTCCCTTATAGCTGAAATATTAAGGACCTAATAAAGGACTACGTGTCTCCCTTACAGCTGAAATATTAAGGACCTAATAAAGGACTACATGTCTCCCTATACCTTATAGCTGAAATATTAAGGACCTAATAAAGGACTATGTGTCTCCCTATACCTTATAGCTGAAATATTAAGGACCTAATAAAGGACTACATGTCTCCCTATACCTTATAGCTGAAATATTAATGACCTAATAAAGGACCACGTGTCTCCCTTATAGCTGAAATATTAAGGACCTAATAAAGGACTACGTGTCTCCCTATACCTTATAGCTGAAATATTAAGGACCTAATAAAGGGCTACGTGTCTCCCTTATAGCTGCAATATTAAGGACCTAATAAAGGACTACGTGTCTCCCTATACCTTATAGCTGAAATATTAAGGACCTAATAAAGGACTACGTGTCTCCCTTATAGCTGAAATATTAAGGACCTAATAAAGGACCACTTGTCTCCCTATACCTTATAGCTGAAATATTAAGGACCTAATAAAGGACCACGTGTCTCCCTTATAGCTGAAATATTAAGGAACTAATAAAGGACTACGTGTCTCCCTTATAGCTGAAATATTAAGGACCTAATAAAGGACTACGTGTCTCCCTATACCTTATAGCTGAAATATTAAGGACCTAATAAAGGACTACGTGTCTCCCTTATAGCTGAAATATTAAGGACCTAATAAAGGACTACGTGTCTCCCTATACCTTATAGCTGAAATATTAAGGACCTAATAAAGGACTACGTGTCTCCCTTATAGCTGAAATATTAAGGACCTAATAAAGGACTACGTGTCTCCCTATACCTTACAGCTGAAATATTAAGGACCTAATAAAGGACTACGTGTCTCCCTTATAGCTGAAATATTAAGGACCTAATAAAGGACTACGTGTCTCCCTATACCTTATAGCTGAAATATTAAGGACCTAATAAAGGACTACATGTCTCCCTTATAGCTGAAATATTAAGGACCTAATAAAGGACTACGTGTCTCCCTTATAGCTGAAATATTAAGGACCTAATAAAGGACTACGTGTCTCCCTATACCTTATAGCTGAAATATTAAGGACCTAATAAAGGACTATGTGTCTCCCTTATAGCTGAAATATTAAGGACCTAATAAAGGACTACGTCTCCCTTATAGCTGAAATATTAAGGACCTAATAAAGGACCACGTGTCTCCCTATACCTTATAGCTGAAATATTAAGGACCTAATAAAGGACTACGTGTCTCCCTTATAGCTGAAATATTAAGGACCTAATAAAGGACTACGTGTCTCCCTATACCTTATAGCTGAAATATTAAGGACCTAATAAAGGACTATGTGTCTCCCTTATAGCTGAAATATTAAGGACCTAATAAAGGACTACGTGTCTCCCTTATAGCTGAAATATTAAGGACCTAATAAAGGACTATGTGTCTCCCCTATAGCTGAAATATTAATGACCTAATAAAGGGCTACGTGTCTCCCTTATAGCTGAAATATTAAGGACCTAATAAAGGACTACGTGTCTCCCTATACCTTATAGCTGAAATATTAAGGACCTAATAAAGGACTACGTGTCAACCTATACCTTATAGCTAAAATATTAAGGACCTAATAAAGGACTACGTGTCTCCCTTATAGCTGAAATATTAAGGACCTAATAAAGGACCACGTGTCTCCCTTATAGCTGAAATATTAAGGACCTAATAAAGGACTACGTGTCTCCCTTATAGCTGAAATATTAAGGACCTAATAAAGGACTACGTGTCTCCCGTATAGCTGAAATATTAAGGACCTAATAAAGGACTACGTGTCTCCCTTATAGCTGAAATATTATGGACCTAATAAAGGACTACGTGTCTCCCTTATAGCTGAAATATTAAGGACCTAATAAAGGACTACGTGTCTCCCTTATAGCTGAAATATTAAGGACCTAATAAAGGACTACATGTCTCCCTTATAGCTGAAATATTAAGGACCTAATAAAGGACTACGTGTCTCCCTTATAGCTGAAATATTAAGGACCTAATAAAGGACTACGTGTCTCCCTATACCTTATAGCTGAAATATTAAGGACCTAATAAAGGACTACGTGTCTCCCTATACCTTATAGCTGAAATATTAAGGACCTAATAAAGGACCACGTGTCTCCCTTATAGCTGAAATATTAAGGACCTAATAAAGGACTACGTGTCTCCCTTATAGCTGAAATATTAAGGACCTAATAAAGGACCACTTGTCTCCCTACACCTTATAGCTGAAATATTAAGGACCTAATAAAAGACCACGTGTCTCCCTATACCTTATAGCTGAAATATTAAGAACCTAATAAAGGACTACGTGTCTCCCTTATAGCTGAAATATTAAGGACCTAATAAAGGACTACGTGTCTCCCTACACCTTATAGCTGAAATATTAAGGACCTAATAAAGGACCACGTGTCTCCCTATACCTTATAGCTGAAATATTAAGGACCTAATAAAGGACTACGTGTCTCCCTAAACCTTATAGCTGAAATATTAAGGACCTAATAAAGGACTACGTGTCTCCCTTACAGCTGAAATATTAAGGACCTAATAAAGGACTACATGTCTCCCTTATAGCTGAAATATTAAGGACCTAATAAAGGACTACGTGTCTCCCTTATAGCTGAAATATTAAGGACCTAATAAAGGACTACGTGTCTCCCTTATAGCTGAAATATTAAGGACCTAATAAAGGACTACGTGTCTCCCTTATAGCTGAAATATTAAGGTCCTAATAAAGGACTACGTGTCTCCCTTATAGCTGAAATATTAAGGACCTAATAAAGGACTACGTGTCTCCCTTATAGCTGAAATATTAAGGACCTAATAAAGGACTACGTGTCTCCCTTATAGCTGAAATATTAAGGACCTAATAAAGGACCACGTGTCTCCCTATACCTTATAGCTGAAATATTAAGGACCTAATAAAGGACTACGTATCTCCCTATACCTTATAGCTGAAATATTAAGGACCTAATAAAGGGCTACGTGTCTCCCTTATAGCTGAAATATTAAGGACCTAATAAAGGACTACGTGTCTCCCTTATAGCTGAAATATTAAGGACCTAATAAAGGACCACGTGTCTCCCTTATAGCTGAAATATTAAGGACCTAATAAAGGACTACGTGTCTCCCTATACCTTATAGCTGAAATATTAAGGACCTAATAAAGGACCACGTGTCTCCCTTATAGCTGAAATATTAAGGACCTAATAAAGGGCTACGTGTCTCCCTTATAGCTGAAATATTAAGGACCTAATAAAGGACTACGTGTCTCCCTTATAGCTGAAATATTAAGGACCTAATAAAGGACTACGTCTCCCTTATAGCTGAAATATTAAGGACCTAATAAAGGACCACGTGTCTCCCTTATAGCTGAAATATTAAGGACCTAATAAAGGACTACGTGTCTCCCTATACCTTATAGCTGAAATATTAAGGACCTAATAAAGGGCTACGTGTCTCCCTATACCTTATAGCTGAAATATTAAGGACCTAATAAAGGACCACGTGTCTCCCTTATAGCTGAAATATTAAGGACCTAATAAAGGGCTACGTGTCTCCCTATACCTTATAGCTGAAATATTAAGGACCTAATAAAGGACTACGTGTCTCCCTATACCTTATAGCTGAAATATTAAGGACCTAATAAAGGACTACGTGTCTCCCTTATAGCTGAAATATTAAGGACCTAATAAAGGACTACGTGTCTCCCTATACCTTATAGCTGAAATATTAAGGACCTAATAAAGGACTACGTGTCTCCCTTATAGCTGAAATATTAAGGACCTAATAAAGGACTACGTGTCTCCCTTACAGCTGAAATATTAAGGACCTAATAAAGGACTACATGTCTCCCTATACCTTATAGCTGAAATATTAAGGACCTAATAAAGGACTATGTGTCTCCCTATACCTTATAGCTGAAATATTAAGGACCTAATAAAGGACTACATGTCTCCCTATACCTTATAGCTGAAATATTAAGGACCTAATAAAGGACCACGTGTCTCCCTTATAGCTGAAATATTAAGGACCTAATAAAGGACTACGTGTCTCCCTTATAGCTGAAATATTAAGGACCTAATAAAGGACTACGTGTCTCCCTATACCTTATAGCTGAAATATTAAGGACCTAATAAAGGACTACGTGTCTCCCTTATAGCTGAAATATTAAGGACCTAATAAAGGACTACGTGTCTCCCTATACCTTATAGCTGAAATATTAAGGACCTAATAAAGGACTACGTGTCTCCCTTATAGCTGAAATATTAAGGACCTAATAAAGGACTACGTGTCTCCCTATACCTTACAGCTGAAATATTAAGGACCTAATAAAGGACTACGTGTCTCCCTTATAGCTGAAATATTAAGGACCTAATAAAGGACTACGTGTCTCCCTATACCTTATAGCTGAAATATTAAGGACCTAATAAAGGACTACATGTCTCCCTTATAGCTGAAATATTAAGGACCTAATAAAGGACTACGTGTCTCCCTTATAGCTGAAATATTAAGGACCTAATAAAGGACTACGTGTCTCCCTATACCTTATAGCTGAAATATTAAGGACCTAATAAAGGACTATGTGTCTCCCTTATAGCTGAAATATTAAGGACCTAATAAAGGACTACGTCTCCCTTATAGCTGAAATATTAAGGACCTAATAAAGGACCACGTGTCTCCCTATACCTTATAGCTGAAATATTAAGGACCTAATAAAGGACTACGTGTCTCCCTTATAGCTGAAATATTAAGGACCTAATAAAGGACTACGTGTCTCCCTATACCTTATAGCTGAAATATTAAGGACCTAATAAAGGACTATGTGTCTCCCTTATAGCTGAAATATTAAGGACCTAATAAAGGACTACGTGTCTCCCTTATAGCTGAAATATTAAGGACCTAATAAAGGACTATGTGTCTCCCCTATAGCTGAAATATTAATGAACTAATAAAGGGCTACGTGTCTCCCTTATAGCTGAAATATTAAGGACCTAATAAAGGACTACGTGTCTCCCTATACCTTATAGCTGAAATATTAAGGACCTAATAAAGGACTACGTGTCAACCTATACCTTATAGCTAAAATATTAAGGACCTAATAAAGGACTACGTGTCTCCCTTATAGCTGAAATATTAAGGACCTAATAAAGGACCACGTGTCTCCCTTATAGCTGAAATATTAAGGACCTAATAAAGGACTACGTGTCTCCCTTATAGCTGAAATATTAAGGACCTAATAAAGGACTACGTGTCTCCCGTATAGCTGAAATATTAAGGACCTAATAAAGGACTACGTGTCTCCCTTATAGCTGAAATATTATGGACCTAATAAAGGACTACGTGTCTCCCTTATAGCTGAAATATTAAGGACCTAATAAAGGACTACGTGTCTCCCTTATAGCTGAAATATTAAGGACCTAATAAAGGACTACATGTCTCCCTTATAGCTGAAATATTAAGGACCTAATAAAGGACTACGTGTCTCCCTTATAGCTGAAATATTAAGGACCTAATAAAGGACTACGTGTCTCCCTATACCTTATAGCTGAAATATTAAGGACCTAATAAAGGACTACGTGTCTCCCTATACCTTATAGCTGAAATATTAAGGACCTAATAAAGGACCACGTGTCTCCCTTATAGCTGAAATATTAAGGACCTAATAAAGGACTACGTGTCTCCCTATACCTTATAGCTGAAATATTAAGGACCTAATAAAGGACCACTTGTCTCCCTACACCTTATAGCTGAAATATTAAGGACCTAATAAAAGACCACGTGTCTCCCTATACCTTATAGCTGAAATATTAAGAACCTAATAAAGGACTACGTGTCTCCCTTATAGCTGAAATATTAAGGACCTAATAAAGGACTACGTGTCTCCCTACACCTTATAGCTGAAATATTAAGGACCTAATAAAGGACCACGTGTCTCCCTATACCTTATAGCTGAAATATTAAGGACCTAATAAAGGACTACGTGTCTCCCTAAACCTTATAGCTGAAATATTAAGGACCTAATAAAGGACTACGTGTCTCCCTTACAGCTGAAATATTAAGGACCTAATAAAGGACTACATGTCTCCCTTATAGCTGAAATATTAAGGACCTAATAAAGGACTACGTGTCTCCCTTATAGCTGAAATATTAAGGACCTAATAAAGGACTACGTGTCTCCCTTATAGCTGAAATATTAAGGACCTAATAAAGGACTACGTGTCTCCCTTATAGCTGAAATATTAAGGTCCTAATAAAGGACTACGTGTCTCCCTTATAGCTGAAATATTAAGGACCTAATAAAGGACTACGTGTCTCCCTTATAGCTGAAATATTAAGGACCTAATAAAGGACTACGTGTCTCCCTTATAGCTGAAATATTAAGGACCTAATAAAGGACCACGTGTCTCCCTATACCTTATAGCTGAAATATTAAGGACCTAATAAAGGACTACGTATCTCCCTATACCTTATAGCTGAAATATTAAGGACCTAATAAAGGGCTACGTGTCTCCCTTATAGCTGAAATATTAAGGACCTAATAAAGGACTACGTGTCTCCCTTATAGCTGAAATATTAAGGACCTAATAAAGGACCACGTGTCTCCCTTATAGCTGAAATATTAAGGACCTAATAAAGGACTACGTGTCTCCCTATACCTTATAGCTGAAATATTAAGGACCTAATAAAGGACCACGTGTCTCCCTTATAGCTGAAATATTAAGGACCTAATAAAGGGCTACGTGTCTCCCTTATAGCTGAAATATTAAGGACCTAATAAAGGACTACGTGTCTCCCTATACCTTATAGCTGAAATATTAAGGACCTAATAAAGGACTACGTCTCCCTTATAGCTGAAATATTAAGGACCTAATAAAGGACCACGTGTCTCCCTTATAGCTGAAATATTAAGGACCTAATAAAGGACTACGTGTCTCCCTATACCTTATAGCTGAAATATTAAGGACCTAATAAAGGGCTACGTGTCTCCCTATACCTTATAGCTGAAATATTAAGGACCTAATAAAGGACCACGTGTCTCCCTTATAGCTGAAATATTAAGGACCTAATAAAGGGCTACGTGTCTCCCTATACCTTATAGCTGAAATATTAAGGACCTAATAAAGGACTACGTGTCTCCCTATACCTTATAGCTGAAATATTAAGGACCTAATAAAGGACTACGTGTCTCCCTTATAGCTGAAATATTAAGGTCCTAATAAAGGACTACGTGTCTCCCTTATAGCTGAAATATTAAGGACCTAATAAAGGACTACGTGTCTCCCTTATAGCTGAAATATTAAGGACCTAATAAAGGACTACGTGTCTCCCTTATAGCTGAAATATTAAGGACCTAATAAAGGACCACGTGTCTCCCTATACCTTATAGCTGAAATATTAAGGACCTAATAAAGGACTACGTATCTCCCTATACCTTATAGCTGAAATATTAAGGACCTAATAAAGGGCTACGTGTCTCCCTTATAGCTGAAATATTAAGGACCTAATAAAGGACTACGTGTCTCCCTATACCTTATAGCTGAAATATTAAGGACCTAATAAAGGGCTACGTGTCTCCCTTATAGCTGAAATATTAAGGACCTAATAAAGGACTATGTGTCTCCCTTATAGCTGAAATATTAAGGACCTAATAAAGGACTACGTGTCTCCCTTATAGCTGAAATATTAAGGACCTAATAAAGGACTATGTGTCTCCCTTATAGCTGAAATATTAAGGACCTAATAAAGGACTACGTGTCTCCCTATACCTTATAGCAGAAATATTAAGGACCTAATAAAGGACCACGTGTCTCCCTTATAGCTGAAATATTAAGGACCTAATAAAGGACTACGTGTCTCCCTTATAGCTGAAATATTAAGGACCTAATAAAGGACTACGTGTCTCCCTTATAGCTGAAATATTAAGGACCTAATAAAGGACTACGTGTCTCCCTATACCTTATAGCTGAAATATTAAGGACCTAATAAAGGGCTACGTGTCTCCCTATACCTTATAGCTGAAATATTAAGGACCTAATAAAGGACTACGTGTCTCCCTTATAGCTGAAATATTAAGGACCTAATAAAGGGCTACGTGTCTCCCTTATAGCTGAAATATTAAGGACCTAATAAAGGACTACGTGTCTCCCTTATAGCTGAAATATTAAGGACCTAATAAAGGACCACGTGTCTCCCTTATAACTGAAATATTAAGGACCTAATAAAGGACTACGTGTCTCCCTATACCTTATATAAAATTGGAGGGGATTTATCAGCGAGACACCTGTTTCCCTCGCGCTGAACGCTCTCCTGGGGTCACATGATGGCAGGTAGTTACAGCCTCGCCGCAGTTATTATCGTATTATTATCGTTCATAAAGCATCAGCTGGAAGCCGACGGACAGTTATTATCGTAATTACCGAGGTTAGCTAGTCAGCTATTTTCGTCCTAGTCAACACTGCTAGCTAGCCAGCAGCTAGCAGCTAGCCAACGTCTACCGTCTACCGAATAGCAGCACTGTTGGAGCGAGTGGTCGCATTTCGCTACGCAGGTAGTATTACATTTCATTACAGTACAACGGTTTGACTTGTCTGATCTTAGCTAGCTACATAGCCGTCTTTGTATCAAAGATAATTGTGTAGTTTAGAGTAATTATCGTAATTACCGAGGTTAGCTAGTCAGCTATTTTCGTCCTAGTCAACACTGCTAGCTAGCCAGCAGCTAGCAGCTAGCCAACGTCTACCGTCTACCGAATAGCAGCACTGTAGAAACTATTACATTAGTTTCTACATTACAACGGAACGACTTGATTAGTGTAGTGTTAGCTAGCTACATAGTTGTCGTTGCTGTCTTTGTATCCAAGGTAATTGTGTAGTTTAGAGTAATTATCGTATTACCGAGGTTAGCTAGCCAGCTATTTTCGTCCTAACGTAGGCAACACTGCTAGCAAGCCAGCAGCTAGCCAACGTCTACCGTCTACCGAATTGCAGCACTGTAGAAACTATTACATTACAACGGAACGACTTGATTAGTGTAGTGTTAGCTAGCTACATAGTTGTCTTTGCTGTCTTTGTATCCAAGATAATTGTGTAGTTTAGAGTAATTGTCAAGGTTACCTAGCCAGTTACCGAGGCTACCTAGCCAGCTACACTTTCAAACTAAGTCAACAACGCAGCCACTGCTAGCTAGCCTACTCCACCAGCCAGCAGCACTATCATTTTAGTCAATAAGATTTTTTGCAACGTAAGCTTAACTTTCTGAACATTCGAGACGTGTAGTCCACTTGTCATTCCAATCTCCTTTGCATTAGCGTAGCCTCTTCTGTAGCCTGTCAACTATGTGTCTGTCTATCCCTCTTCTCTCCTCTCTGCACAGACCATACAAACGCTTCACACCGCGTGGCCGCCGCCACTCTAACCTGGTGGTCCCAGCGCGCACGACCCACGTGGAGTTCCAGGTCTCCGGCAGCCTCTGGAACTGCCGATCTGCGGCCAACAAGGCAGAGTTCATCTCAGCCTATGCTTCCCTCCAGTCCATCGACTTCTTGGCACTGACGGAAACATGGATTACCACAGATAACACTGCTACTCCTACTGCTCTCTCCTCGTCTGCCCACGTGTTCTCGCACACCCCGAGAGCTTCTGGTCAGCGGGGTGGTGGCACTGGGATCCTCATCTCTCCCAAGTGGACATTCTCTCTTTCTCCCCTGACCCATCTGTCTATCGCCTCCTTTGAATTCCATGCTGTCACAGTTACCAGCCCTTTCAAGCTTAACATCCTTATCATTTATCGCCCCCCAGGTTCCCTTGGAGAGTTCATCAATGAGCTTGACGCCTTGATAAGTTCCTTTCCTGAGGATGGCTCACCTCTCACAGTACTGGGTGACTTTAACCTCCCCACGTCTACCTTTGACTCATTCCTCTCTGCCTCCTTCTTTCCACTCCTCTCCTCTTTTGACCTCACCCTCTCACCTTCCCCCCCTACTCACAAGGCAGGCAATACGCTTGACCTCATCTTTACTAGATGCTGTTCTTCCACTAATCTCATTGCAACTCCCCTCCAAGTCTCCGACCACTACCTTGTATCCTTTTCCCTCTCGCTCTCATCCAACACTTCCCACACTGCCCCTACTCGGATGGTATCGCGCCGTCCCAACCTTCGCTCTCTCTCCCCCGCTACTCTCTCCTCTTCCATCCTATCATCTCTTCCCTCTGCTCAAACCTTCTCCAACCTATCTCCTGATTCTGCCTCCTCAACCCTCCTCTCCTCCCTTTCTGCATCCTTTAACTCTCTATGTCCCCTATCCTCCAGGCCGGCTCGGTCCTCCCCTCCTGCTCCGTGGCTCGACGACTCATTGCGAGCTCACAGAACAGGGCTCCGGGCAGCCGAGCGGAAATGGAGGAAAACTCGCCTCCCTGCGGACCTGGCATCCTTTCACTCCCTCCTCTCTACATTCTCCTCTTCTGTCTCTGCTGCTAAAGCCACTTTCTACCACTCTAAATTCCAAGCATCTGCCTCTAACCCTAGGAAGCTCTTTGCCACCTTCTCCTCCCTCCTGAATCCTCCTCCCCCCTCCTCCTCCCTCTCTGCGGATGACTTCGTCAACCATTTTGAAAAGAAGGTCGACGACATCCGATCCTCGTTTGCTAAGTCAAACGACACCGCTGGTTCTGCTCACACTGCCCTACCCTGTGCTTTGACCTCTTTCTCCCCTCTCTCTCCAGATGAAATCTCGCGTCTTGTGACGGCCGGCCGCCCAACAACCTGCCCGCTTGACCCTATCCCCTCCTCTCTTCTCCAGGCCATTTCCGGAGACCTTCTCCCTTACCTCACCTCGCTCATCAACTCATCCTTGACCGCTGGCTACGTCCCTTCCGCCTTCAAGAGAGCGAGAGTTGCACCCCTGCTGAAAAAACCTACACTCGATCCCTCCGATGTCAACAACTACAGACCAGTATCCCTTCTTTCTTTTCTCTCCAAAACTCTTGAACGTGCTGTCCTTGGCCAGCTCTCCTGCCATCTCTCTCAGAATGACCTTCTTGATCCAAATCAGTCAGGTTTCAAGACTAGTCATTCAACTGAGACTGCTCTTCTCTGTGTCACGGAGGCGCTCCGCACTGCTAAAGCTAACTCTCTCTCCTCTGCTCTCATCCTTCTAGACCTATCGGCTGCCTTTGATACAGTGAACCATCAGATCCTCCTCTCCACCCTCTCCGAGTTGGGCATCTCCGGCGCGGCCCACGCTTGGATTGCGTCCTACCTGACAGGTCGCTCCTACCAGGTGGCGTGGCGAGAATCTGTCTCCGCACCACGTGCTCTCACCACTGGTGTCCCCCAGGGCTCTGTTCTAGGCCCTCTCCTATTCTCGCTATACACCAAGTCACTTGGCTCTGTCATATCCTCACATGGTCTCTCCTATCATTGCTATGCAGACGACACACAATTAATCTTCTCCTTTCCCCCTTCTGATAACCAGGTGGCGAATCGCATCTCTGCATGTCTGGCAGACATATCAGTGTGGATGACGGATCACCACCTCAAGCTGAACCTCGGCAAGACGGAGCTGCTCTTCCTCCCGGGGAAGGACTGCCCGTTCCATGATCTCACCATCACGGTTGACAACTCCATTGTGTCCTCCTCCCAGAGTGCTAAGAACCTTGGCGTGATCCTGGACAACACGCTGTCGTTCTCAACTAACGTCAAGGCGGTGACCCGTTCCTGTAGGTTCATGCTCTACAACATTCGCAGAGTACGACCCTGCCTCACACAGGAAGCGGCGCAGGTCCTAATCCAGGCACTTGTCATCTCCCGTCTGGACTACTGCAACTCGCTGTTGGCTGGGCTCCCTGCCTGTGCCATTAAACCCCTACAACTCATCCAGAACGCCGCAGCCCGTCTGGTGTTCAACCTTCCCAAGTTCTCTCACGTCACCCCGCTCCTCCGCTCTCTCCACTGGCTTCCAGTTGAAGCTCGCATCCACTACAAGACCATGGTGCTTGCCTACGGAGCTGTGAGGGGAACGGCACCTCCGTACCTTCAGGCTCTGATCAGGCCCTACACCCAAACAAGGGCACTGCGTTCATCCACCTCTGGCCTGCTCGCCTCCCTACCTCTGAGGAAGTACAGCTCCCGCTCAGCCCAGTCAAAACTGTTCGCTGCTCTGGCACCCCAATGGTGGAACAAACTCCCCCACGACGCCAGGTCAGCGGAGTCAATCACCACCTTCCGGAAACACCTGAAACACCACCTCTTTAAGGAATACCTAGGATAGGATAAAGTAATCCTTCTAACCCCCCCCCCCCCCCCCCCCCCCCCTTAAAAGAGTTAGATGCACTATTGTAAAGTGGTTGTTCCACTGGATATCATAAGGTGAATGCACCAACTTGTAAGTCGCTCTGGATAAGAGCGTCTGCTAAATGACTTAAATGTAAATGTAATAGCTGAAATATTAAGGACCTAATAAAGGACTATATGTCTCCCTATACCTTATAGCTGAAATATTAAGGACCTAATAAAGGACTACATGTCTCCCTATACCTTATAGCTGAAATATTAAGGACCTAATAAAGGACTACGTGTCTCCCTATACCTTATAGCTGAAATATTAAGGACCTAATAAAGGGCTACGTGTCTCCCTTATAGCTGAAATATTAAGGACCTAATAAAGGACTACATGTCTCCCTCATAGCTGAAATATTAAGGACCTAATAAAGGACTACGTGTCTCCCTATACCTTATAGCTGAAATATTAAGGACCTAATAAAGGGCTACGTGTCTCCCTTATAGCTGAAATATTAAGGACCTAATAAAGGACCACTTGTCTCCCTATACCTTATAGCTGAAATATTAAGGACCTAATAAAGGACCACGTGTCTCCCTATACCTTATAGCTGAAATATTAAGGACCTAATAAAGGACTACGTGTCTCCCTTATAGCTGAAATATTAAGGACCTAATAAAGGACTACGTGTCTCCCTATACCTTATAGCTGAAATATTAAGGACCTAATAAAGGACTACGTGTCTCCCTTATAGCTGAAATATTAAGGACCTAATAAAGGACTACGTGTCTCCCTTATAGCTGAAATATTAAGGACCTAATAAAGGACTACGTGTCTCCCTATACCTTATAGCTGAAATATTAAGGACCTAATAAAGGACTACATGTCTCCCTTATAGCTGAAATATTAAGGACCTAATAAAGGACTACGTGTCTCCCTTATAGCTGAAATATTAAGGACCTAATAAAGGAATACGTGTCTCCCTTATAGCTGAAATATTAAGGACCTAATAAAGGACTACGTGTCTCCCTTATAGCTGAAATATTAAGGACCTAATAAAGGACTACGTGTCTCCCTTATAGCTGAAATATTAAGGACCTAATAAAGGACTACGTGTCTCCCTATACCTTATAGCTGAAATATTAAGGACCTAATAAAGGGCTACGTGTCTCCCTTATAGCTGAAATATTAAGGACCTAATAAAGGACTACGTGTCTCCCTATACCTTATAGCTGAAATATTAAGGACCTAATAAAGGACTACGTGTCTCCCTATACCTTATAGCTGAAATATTAAGGACCTAATAAAGGACTACATGTCTCCCTTATAGCTGAAATATTAAGGACCTAATAAAGGACTACGTGTCTCCCTTATAGCTGAAATATTAAGGACCTAATAAAGGACTACGTGTCTCCCTTATAGCTGAAATATTAAGGACCTAATAAAGGACTATGTGTCTACCTTATAGCTGAAATATTAAGGACCTAATAAAGGGCTACGTGTCTCCCTTATAGCTGAAATATTAAGGACCTAATAAAGGACTACGTGTCTCCCTATACCTTATAGCTGAAATATTAAGGACCTAATAAAGGACTACGTATCTCCCTATACCTTATAGCTGAAATATTAAGGACCTAATAAAGGGCTACGTGTCTCCCTTATAGCTGAAATATTAAGGACCTAATAAAGGACTACGTGTCTCCCTTATAGCTGAAATATTAAGGACCTAATAAAGGACTACGTGTCTCCCTTATAGCTGAAATATTAAGGACCTAATAAAGGACCACGTGTCTCCCTTATAGCTGAAATATTAAGGACCTAATAAAGGACTACGTGTCTCCCTATACCTTATAGCAGAAATATTAAGGACCTAATAAAGGACCACGTGTCTCCCTTATAGCTGAAATATTAAGGACCTAATAAAGGACTACGTGTCTCCCTTATAGCTGAAATATTAAGGACCTAATAAAGGACTACGTGTCTCCCTTATAGCTGAAATATTAAGGACCTAATAAAGGACTACGTGTCTCCCTATACCTTATAGCTGAAATATTAAGGACCTAATAAAGGACTACGTGTCTCCCTATACCTTATAGCTGAAATATTAAGGACCTAATAAAGGACTATGTGTCTCCCTTATAGCTGAAATATTAAGGACCTAATAAAGGACCACGTGTCTCCCTTATAGCTGAAATATTAAGGACCTAATAAAGGACTATGTGTCTCCCTTATAGCTGAAATATTAATGACCTAATAAAGGACTACGTGTCTCCCTTATAGCTGAAATATTAAGGACCTAATAAAGGACTACGTGTCTCCCTATACCTTATAGCTGAAATATTAATGACCTAATAAAGGGCTACGTGTCTCCCTATACCTTATAGCTGAAATATTAAGGACCTAATAAAGGACCACGTGTCTCCCTTATAGCTGAAATATTAAGGACCTAATAAAGGGCTACGTGTCTCCCTTATAGCTGAAATATTAAGGACCTAATAAAGGACTACATGTCTCCCTCATAGCTGAAATATTAAGGATCTAATAAAGGACTACGTGTCTCCCTATACCTTATAGCTGAAATATTAAGGACCTAATAAAGGACTACATGTCTCCCTTATAGCTGAAATATTAAGGACCTAATAAAGGACTACGTGTCTCCCTTATAGCTGAAATATTAAGGACCTAATAAAGGACTATGTGTCTCCCTTATAGCTGAAATATTAAGGACCTAATAAAGGACTACGTGTCTCCCTATACCTTATAGCTGAAATATTAAGGACCTAATAAAGGACTATGTGTCTCCCGTATAGCTGAAATATTAAGGACCTAATAAAGGACCACGTGTCTCCCTTATAGCTGAAATATTAAGGACCTAATAAAGGACTACGTGTCTCCCTTATAGCTGAAATATTAAGGACCTAATAAAGGACCACGTGTCTCCCTTATAGCTGAAATATTAAGGACCTAATAAAGGACTACGTGTCTCCCTTATAGCTGAAATATTAAGGACCTAATAAAGGACTACGTGTCTCCCTATACCTTATAGCTGAAATATTAAGGACCTAATAAAGGGCTACGTGTCTCCCTTATAGCTGAAATATTAAGGACCTAATAAAGGACTATGTGTCTCCCCTATAGCTGAAATATTAATGACCTAATAAAGGGCTAAGTGTCTCCCTTATAGCTGAAATATTAAGGACCTAATAAAGGACTACGTGTCTCCCTATACCTTATAGCTGAAATATTAAGGACCTAATAAAGGACTACGTGTCAACCTATACCTTATAGCTGAAATATTAAGGACCTAATAAAGGACTACGTGTCTCCCTATACCTTATAGCTGAAATATTAAGGACCTAATAAAGGACTACGTGTCTCCCTTATAGCTGAAATATTAAGGACCTAATAAAGGACCACGTGTCTCCCTTATAGCTGAAATATTAAGGACCTAATAAAGGACTACGTGTCTCCCTTATAGCTGAAATATTAAGGACCTAATAAAGGACTACGTGTCTCCCGTATAGCTGAAATATTAAGGACCTAATAAAGGACTACGTGTCTCCCTTATAGCTGAAATATTATGGACCTAATAAAGGACTACGTGTCTCCCTTATAGCTGAAATATTAAGGACCTAATAAAGGACTACGTGTCTCCCTTATAGCTGAAATATTAAGGACCTAATAAAGGACTACATGTCTCCCTTATAGCTGAAATATTAAGGACCTAATAAAGGACTACGTGTCTCCCTTATAGCTGAAATATTAAGGACCTAATAAAGGACTACGTGTCTCCCTATACCTTATAGCTGAAATATTAAGGACCTAATAAAGGACTACGTGTCTCCCTATACCTTATAGCTGAAATATTAAGGACCTAATAAAGGACCACATGTCTCCCTTATAGCTGAAATATTAAGGACCTAATAAAGGACTACGTGTCTCCCTATACCTTATAGCTGAAATATTAAGGACCTAATAAAGGACTATGTGTCTCCCTTATAGCTGAAATATTAAGGACCTAATAAAGGACTACGTGTCTCCCTATACCTTATAGCTGAAATATTAAGGACCTAATAAAGGACTACGTGTCTCCCTTATAGCTGAAATATTAAGGACCTAATAAAGGACTACGTGTCTCCCTTACAGCTGAAATATTAAGGACCTAATAAAGGACTACATGTCTCCCTATACCTT
Source organism: Salvelinus namaycush (assembly GCF_016432855.1). Lineage (NCBI taxonomy): Eukaryota > Metazoa > Chordata > Actinopteri > Salmoniformes > Salmonidae > Salvelinus > Salvelinus namaycush. Next base: position 586,347 of record NW_024057675.1, on the reverse strand, counting down.
ATAGCTGAAATATTAAGGACCTAATAAAGGACTATGTGTCTCCCTATACCTTATAGCTGAAATATTAAGGACCTAATAAAGGACTACATGTCTCCCTATACCTTATAGCTGAAATATTAATGACCTAATAAAGGACTACGTGTCTCCCTTATAGCTGCAATATTAAGGACCTAATAAAGGACTACGTGTCTCCCTTATAGCTGAAATATTAAGGACCTAATAAAGGACTACATGTCTCCCTTATAGCTGAAATATTAAGGACCTAATAAAGGACTACGTGTCTCCCTTATAGCTGAAATATTAAGGACCTAATAAAGGACTACGTGTCTCCCTATACCTTATAGCTGAAATATTAAGGACCTAATAAAGGACTACGTGTCTCCCTATACCTTATAGCTGAAATATTAAGGACCTAATAAAGGACCACGTGTCTCCCTTATAGCTGAAATATTAAGGACCTAATAAAGGACTACGTGTCTCCCTTATAGCTGAAATATTAAGGACCTAATAAAGGACCACTTGTCTCCCTACACCTTATAGCTGAAATATTAAGGACCTAATAAAAGACCACGTGTCTCCCTATACCTTATAGCTGAAATATTAAGAACCTAATAAAGGACTACGTGTCTCCCTTATAGCTGAAATATTAAGGACCTAATAAAGGACTACGTGTCTCCCTACACCTTATAGCTGAAATATTAAGGACCTAATAAAGGACCACGTGTCTCCCTATACCTTATAGCTGAAATATTAAGGACCTAATAAAGGACTACGTGTCTCCCTATACCTTATAGCTGAAATATTAAGGACCTAATAAAGGACTACGTGTCTCCCTTACAGCTGAAATATTAAGGACCTAATAAAGGACTACATGTCTCCCTTATAGCTGAAATATTAAGGACCTAATAAAGGACTACGTGTCTCCCTTATAGCTGAAATATTAAGGACCTAATAAAGGGCTACGTGTCTCCCTATACCTTATAGCTGAAATATTAAGGACCTAATAAAGGACCACGTGTCTCCCTTATAGCTGAAATATTAAGGACCTAATAAAGGACTACGTGTCTCCCTTATAGCTGAAATATTAAGGACCTAATAAAGGACTACGTGTCTCCCTTATAGCTGAAATATTAAGGTCCTAATAAAGGACTACGTGTCTCCCTTATAGCTGAAATATTAAGGACCTAATAAAGGACTACGTGTCTCCCTTATAGCTGAAATATTAAGGACCTAATAAAGGACTACGTGTCTCCCTTATAGCTGAAATATTAAGGACCTAATAAAGGACCACGTGTCTCCCTATACCTTATAGCTGAAATATTAAGGACCTAATAAAGGACTACGTATCTCCCTATACCTTATAGCTGAAATATTAAGGACCTAATAAAGGGCTACGTGTCTCCCTTATAGCTGAAATATTAAGGACCTAATAAAGGACTACGTGTCTCCCTTATAGCTGAAATATTAAGGACCTAATAAAGGACCACGTGTCTCCCTTATAGCTGAAATATTAAGGACCTAATAAAGGACTACGTGTCTCCCTATACCTTATAGCTGAAATATTAAGGACCTAATAAAGGGCTACGTGTCTCCCTATACCTTATAGCTGAAATATTAAGGACCTAATAAAGGACCACGTGTCTCCCTTATAGCTGAAATATTAAGGACCTAATAAAGGGCTACGTGTCTCCCTTATAGCTGAAATATTAAGGACCTAATAAAGGACTACGTCTCCCTTATAGCTGAAATATTAAGGACCTAATAAAGGACCACGTGTCTCCCTTATAGCTGAAATATTAAGGACCTAATAAAGGACTACGTGTCTCCCTATACCTTATAGCTGAAATATTAAGGACCTAATAAAGGGCTACGTGTCTCCCTATACCTTATAGCTGAAATATTAAGGACCTAATAAAGGACCACGTGTCTCCCTTATAGCTGAAATATTAAGGACCTAATAAAGGGCTACGTGTCTCCCTATACCTTATAGCTGAAATATTAAGGACCTAATAAAGGACTACGTGTCTCCCTATACCTTATAGCTGAAATATTAAGGACCTAATAAAGGACTACGTGTCTCCCTTATAGCTGAAATATTAAGGTCCTAATAAAGGACTACGTGTCTCCCTTATAGCTGAAATATTAAGGACCTAATAAAGGACTACGTGTCTCCCTTATAGCTGAAATATTAAGGACCTAATAAAGGACTACGTGTCTCCCTTATAGCTGAAATATTAAGGACCTAATAAAGGACCACGTGTCTCCCTATACCTTATAGCTGAAATATTAAGGACCTAATAAAGGACTACGTATCTCCCTATACCTTATAGCTGAAATATTAAGGACCTAATAAAGGGCTACGTGTCTCCCTTATAGCTGAAATATTAAGGACCTAATAAAGGACTACGTGTCTCCCTATACCTTATAGCTGAAATATTAAGGACCTAATAAAGGGCTACGTGTCTCCCTTATAGCTGAAATATTAAGGACCTAATAAAGGACTACGTGTCTCCCTTATAGCTGAAATATTAAGGACCTAATAAAGGACTATGTGTCTCCCTTATAGCTGAAATATTAAGGACCTAATAAAGGACTACGTGTCTCCCTATACCTTATAGCAGAAATATTAAGGACCTAATAAAGGACCACGTGTCTCCCTTATAGCTGAAATATTAAGGACCTAATAAAGGACTACGTGTCTCCCTTATAGCTGAAATATTAAGGACCTAATAAAGGACTACGTGTCTCCCTTATAGCTGAAATATTAAGGACCTAATAAAGGACTACGTGTCTCCCTATACCTTATAGCTGAAATATTAAGGACCTAATAAAGGGCTACGTGTCTCCCTATACCTTATAGCTGAAATATTAAGGACCTAATAAAGGACTACGTGTCTCCCTTATAGCTGAAATATTAAGGACCTAATAAAGGACCACGTGTCTCCCTTATAACTGAAATATTAAGGACCTAATAAAGGACTACGTGTCTCCCTATACCTTATATAAAATTGGAGGGGATTTATCAGCGAGACACCTGTTTCCCTCGCGCTGAACGCTCTCCTGGGGTCACATGATGGCAGGTAGTTACAGCCTCGCCGCAGTTATTATCGTATTATTATCGTTCATAAAGCATCAGCTGGAAGCCGACGGACAGTTATTATCGTAATTACCGAGGTTAGCTAGTCAGCTATTTTCGTCCTAGTCAACACTGCTAGCTAGCCAGCAGCTAGCAGCTAGCCAACGTCTACCGTCTACCGAATAGCAGCACTGTTGGAGCGAGTGGTCGCATTTCGCTACGCAGGTAGTATTACATTTCATTACAGTACAACGGTTTGACTTGTCTGATCTTAGCTAGCTACATAGCCGTCTTTGTATCAAAGATAATTGTGTAGTTTAGAGTAATTATCGTAATTACCGAGGTTAGCTAGTCAGCTATTTTCGTCCTAGTCAACACTGCTAGCTAGCCAGCAGCTAGCAGCTAGCCAACGTCTACCGTCTACCGAATAGCAGCACTGTAGAAACTATTACATTAGTTTCTACATTACAACGGAACGACTTGATTAGTGTAGTGTTAGCTAGCTACATAGTTGTCGTTGCTGTCTTTGTATCCAAGGTAATTGTGTAGTTTAGAGTAATTATCGTATTACCGAGGTTAGCTAGCCAGCTATTTTCGTCCTAACGTAGGCAACACTGCTAGCAAGCCAGCAGCTAGCCAACGTCTACCGTCTACCGAATTGCAGCACTGTAGAAACTATTACATTACAACGGAACGACTTGATTAGTGTAGTGTTAGCTAGCTACATAGTTGTCTTTGCTGTCTTTGTATCCAAGATAATTGTGTAGTTTAGAGTAATTGTCAAGGTTACCTAGCCAGTTACCGAGGCTACCTAGCCAGCTACACTTTCAAACTAAGTCAACAACGCAGCCACTGCTAGCTAGCCTACTCCACCAGCCAGCAGCACTATCATTTTAGTCAATAAGATTTTTTGCAACGTAAGCTTAACTTTCTGAACATTCGAGACGTGTAGTCCACTTGTCATTCCAATCTCCTTTGCATTAGCGTAGCCTCTTCTGTAGCCTGTCAACTATGTGTCTGTCTATCCCTCTTCTCTCCTCTCTGCACAGACCATACAAACGCTTCACACCGCGTGGCCGCCGCCACTCTAACCTGGTGGTCCCAGCGCGCACGACCCACGTGGAGTTCCAGGTCTCCGGCAGCCTCTGGAACTGCCGATCTGCGGCCAACAAGGCAGAGTTCATCTCAGCCTATGCTTCCCTCCAGTCCATCGACTTCTTGGCACTGACGGAAACATGGATTACCACAGATAACACTGCTACTCCTACTGCTCTCTCCTCGTCTGCCCACGTGTTCTCGCACACCCCGAGAGCTTCTGGTCAGCGGGGTGGTGGCACTGGGATCCTCATCTCTCCCAAGTGGACATTCTCTCTTTCTCCCCTGACCCATCTGTCTATCGCCTCCTTTGAATTCCATGCTGTCACAGTTACCAGCCCTTTCAAGCTTAACATCCTTATCATTTATCGCCCCCCAGGTTCCCTTGGAGAGTTCATCAATGAGCTTGACGCCTTGATAAGTTCCTTTCCTGAGGATGGCTCACCTCTCACAGTACTGGGTGACTTTAACCTCCCCACGTCTACCTTTGACTCATTCCTCTCTGCCTCCTTCTTTCCACTCCTCTCCTCTTTTGACCTCACCCTCTCACCTTCCCCCCCTACTCACAAGGCAGGCAATACGCTTGACCTCATCTTTACTAGATGCTGTTCTTCCACTAATCTCATTGCAACTCCCCTCCAAGTCTCCGACCACTACCTTGTATCCTTTTCCCTCTCGCTCTCATCCAACACTTCCCACACTGCCCCTACTCGGATGGTATCGCGCCGTCCCAACCTTCGCTCTCTCTCCCCCGCTACTCTCTCCTCTTCCATCCTATCATCTCTTCCCTCTGCTCAAACCTTCTCCAACCTATCTCCTGATTCTGCCTCCTCAACCCTCCTCTCCTCCCTTTCTGCATCCTTTAACTCTCTATGTCCCCTATCCTCCAGGCCGGCTCGGTCCTCCCCTCCTGCTCCGTGGCTCGACGACTCATTGCGAGCTCACAGAACAGGGCTCCGGGCAGCCGAGCGGAAATGGAGGAAAACTCGCCTCCCTGCGGACCTGGCATCCTTTCACTCCCTCCTCTCTACATTCTCCTCTTCTGTCTCTGCTGCTAAAGCCACTTTCTACCACTCTAAATTCCAAGCATCTGCCTCTAACCCTAGGAAGCTCTTTGCCACCTTCTCCTCCCTCCTGAATCCTCCTCCCCCTCCCCCCTCCTCCTCCCTCTCTGCGGATGACTTCGTCAACCATTTTGAAAAGAAGGTCGACGACATCCGATCCTCGTTTGCTAAGTCAAACGACACCGCTGGTTCTGCTCACACTGCCCTACCCTGTGCTTTGACCTCTTTCTCCCCTCTCTCTCCAGATGAAATCTCGCGTCTTGTGACGGCCGGCCGCCCAACAACCTGCCCGCTTGACCCTATCCCCTCCTCTCTTCTCCAGGCCATTTCCGGAGACCTTCTCCCTTACCTCACCTCGCTCATCAACTCATCCTTGACCGCTGGCTACGTCCCTTCCGCCTTCAAGAGAGCGAGAGTTGCACCCCTGCTGAAAAAACCTACACTCGATCCCTCCGATGTCAACAACTACAGACCAGTATCCCTTCTTTCTTTTCTCTCCAAAACTCTTGAACGTGCCGTCCTTGGCCAGCTCTCCTGCCATCTCTCTCAGAATGACCTTCTTGATCCAAATCAGTCAGGTTTCAAGACTAGTCATTCAACTGAGACTGCTCTTCTCTGTGTCACGGAGGCGCTCCGCACTGCTAAAGCTAACTCTCTCTCCTCTGCTCTCATCCTTCTAGACCTATCGGCTGCCTTTGATACAGTGAACCATCAGATCCTCCTCTCCACCCTCTCCGAGTTGGGCATCTCCGGCGCGGCCCACGCTTGGATTGCGTCCTACCTGACAGGTCGCTCCTACCAGGTGGCGTGGCGAGAATCTGTCTCCGCACCACGTGCTCTCACCACTGGTGTCCCCCAGGGCTCTGTTCTAGGCCCTCTCCTATTCTCGCTATACACCAAGTCACTTGGCTCTGTCATATCCTCACATGGTCTCTCCTATCATTGCTATGCAGACGACACACAATTAATCTTCTCCTTTCCCCCTTCTGATAACCAGGTGGCGAATCGCATCTCTGCATGTCTGGCAGACATATCAGTGTGGATGACGGATCACCACCTCAAGCTGAACCTCGGCAAGACGGAGCTGCTCTTCCTCCCGGGGAAGGACTGCCCGTTCCATGATCTCACCATCACGGTTGACAACTCCATTGTGTCCTCCTCCCAGAGTGCTAAGAACCTTGGCGTGATCCTGGACAACACGCTGTCGTTCTCAACTAACGTCAAGGCGGTGACCCGTTCCTGTAGGTTCATGCTCTACAACATTCGCAGAGTACGACCCTGCCTCACACAGGAAGCGGCGCAGGTCCTAATCCAGGCACTTGTCATCTCCCGTCTGGACTACTGCAACTCGCTGTTGGCTGGGCTCCCTGCCTGTGCCATTAAACCCCTACAACTCATCCAGAACGCCGCAGCCCGTCTGGTGTTCAACCTTCCCAAGTTCTCTCACGTCACCCCGCTCCTCCGCTCTCTCCACTGGCTTCCAGTTGAAGCTCGCATCCACTACAAGACCATGGTGCTTGCCTACGGAGCTGTGAGGGGAACGGCACCTCCGTACCTTCAGGCTCTGATCAGGCCCTACACCCAAACAAGGGCACTGCGTTCATCCACCTCTGGCCTGCTCGCCTCCCTACCTCTGAGGAAGTACAGCTCCCGCTCAGCCCAGTCAAAACTGTTCGCTGCTCTGGCACCCCAATGGTGGAACAAACTCCCCCACGACGCCAGGTCAGCGGAGTCAATCACCACCTTCCGGAAACACCTGAAACACCACCTCTTTAAGGAATACCTAGGATAGGATAAAGTAATCCTTCTAACCCCCCCCCCCCCCCCCCCCTTAAAAGAGTTAGATGCACTATTGTAAAGTGGTTGTTCCACTGGATATCATAAGGTGAATGCACCAACTTGTAAGTCGCTCTGGATAAGAGCGTCTGCTAAATGACTTAAATGTAAATGTAATAGCTGAAATATTAAGGACCTAATAAAGGACTATATGTCTCCCTATACCTTATAGCTGAAATATTAAGGACCTAATAAAGGACTACATGTCTCCCTATACCTTATAGCTGAAATATTAATGACTTAATAAAGGACCACGTGTCTCCCTTATAGCTGAAATATTAAGGACCTAATAAAGGACTACGTGTCTCCCTATACCTTATAGCTGAAATATTAAGGACCTAATAAAGGGCTACGTGTCTCCCTTATAGCTGAAATATTAAGGACCTAATAAAGGACTACATGTCTCCCTCATAGCTGAAATATTAAGGACCTAATAAAGGACTACGTGTCTCCCTATACCTTATAGCTGAAATATTAAGGACCTAATAAAGGACCACGTGTCTCCCTATACCTTATAGCTGAAATATTAAGGACCTAATAAAGGACTACGTGTCTCCCTTATAGCTGAAATATTAAGGACCTAATAAAGGACTACGTGTCTCCCTATACCTTATAGCTGAAATATTAAGGACCTAATAAAGGACTACGTGTCTCCCTTATAGCTGAAATATTAAGGACCTAATAAAGGACTACGTGTCTCCCTTATAGCTGAAATATTAAGGACCTAATAAAGGACTACGTGTCTCCCTATACCTTATAGCTGAAATATTAAGGACCTAATAAAGGACTACATGTCTCCCTTATAGCTGAAATATTAAGGACCTAATAAAGGACTACGTGTCTCCCTTATAGCTGAAATATTAAGGACCTAATAAAGGACTACGTGTCTCCCTTATAGCTGAAATATTAAGGACCTAATAAAGGACTACGTGTCTCCCTTATAGCTGAAATATTAAGGACCTAATAAAGGACTACGTGTCTCCCTTATAGCTGAAATATTAAGGACCTAATAAAGGACTACGTGTCTCCCTATACCTTATAGCTGAAATATTAAGGACCTAATAAAGGGCTACGTGTCTCCCTTATAGCTGAAATATTAAGGACCTAATAAAGGACTACGTGTCTCCCTATACCTTATAGCTGAAATATTAAGGACCTAATAAAGGACTACGTGTCTCCCTATACCTTATAGCTGAAATATTAAGGACCTAATAAAGGACTACATGTCTCCCTTATAGCTGAAATATTAAGGACCTAATAAAGGACTACGTGTCTCCCTTATAGCTGAAATATTAAGGACCTAATAAAGGACTACGTGTCTCCCTTATAGCTGAAATATTAAGGACCTAATAAAGGACTACGTGTCTCCCTTATAGCTGAAATATTAAGGACCTAATAAAGGACTACGTGTCTCCCTTATAGCTGAAATATTAAGGACCTAATAAAGGACTACGTGTCTCCCTTATAGCTGAAATATTAAGGACCTAATAAAGGACTATGTGTCTACCTTATAGCTGAAATATTAAGGACCTAATAAAGGGCTACGTGTCTCCCTTATAGCTGAAATATTAAGGACCTAATAAAGGACTACGTGTCTCCCTATACCTTATAGCTGAAATATTAAGGACCTAATAAAGGACTACGTATCTCCCTATACCTTATAGCTGAAATATTAAGGACCTAATAAAGGGCTACGTGTCTCCCTTATAGCTGAAATATTAAGGACCTAATAAAGGACTACGTGTCTCCCTTATAGCTGAAATATTAAGGACCTAATAAAGGACTACGTGTCTCCCTTATAGCTGAAATATTAAGGACCTAATAAAGGACCACGTGTCTCCCTTATAGCTGAAATATTAAGGACCTAATAAAGGACTACGTGTCTCCCTATACCTTATATCAGAAATATTAAGGACCTAATAAAGGACCACGTGTCTCCCTTATAGCTGAAATATTAAGGACCTAATAAAGGACTACGTGTCTCCCTTATAGCTGAAATATTAAGGACCTAATAAAGGACTACGTGTCTCCCTTATAGCTGAAATATTAAGGACCTAATAAAGGACTACGTGTCTCCCTATACCTTATAGCTGAAATATTAAGGACCTAATAAAGGACTACGTGTCTCCCTATACCTTATAGCTGAAATATTAAGGACCTAATAAAGGACTATGTGTCTCCCTTATAGCTGAAATATTAAGGACCTAATAAAGGACCACGTGTCTCCCTTATAGCTGAAATATTAAGGACCTAATAAAGGACTATGTGTCTCCCTTATAGCTGAAATATGAATGACCTAATAAAGGACTACGTGTCTCCCTTATAGCTGAAATATTAAGGACCTAATAAAAGGACTACGTGTCTCCCTATACCTTATAGCTGAAATATTAATGACCTAATAAAGGGCTACGTGTCTCCCTATACCTTATAGCTGAAATATTAAGGACCTAATAAAGGACCACGTGTCTCCCTTATAGCTGAAATATTAAGGACCTAATAAAGGGCTACGTGTCTCCCTTATAGCTGAAATATTAAGGACCTAATAAAGGACTACATGTCTCCCTCATAGCTGAAATATTAAGGATCTAATAAAGGACTACGTGTCTCCCTATACCTTATAGCTGAAATATTAAGGACCTAATAAAGGACTACATGTCTCCCTTATAGCTGAAATATTAAGGACCTAATAAAGGACTACGTGTCTCCCTTATAGCTGAAATATTAAGGACCTAATAAAGGACTATGTGTCTCCCTTATAGCTGAAATATTAAGGACCTAATAAAGGACTACGTGTCTCCCTATACCTTATAGCTGAAATATTAAGGACCTAATAAAGGACTATGTGTCTCCCGTATAGCTGAAATATTAAGGACCTAATAAAGGACCACGTGTCTCCCTTATAGCTGAAATATTAAGGACCTAATAAAGGACTATGTGTCTCCCTTATAGCTGAAATATTAAGGACCTAATAAAGGACTATGTGTCTCCCTTATAGCTGAAATATTAAGGACCTAATAAAGGACTACGTGTCTCCCTTATAGCTGAAATATTAAGGACCTAATAAAGGACTACGTGTCTCCCTTATAGCTGAAATATTAAGGACCTAATAAAGGACTACGTGTCTCCCTTATAGCTGAAATATTAAGGACCTAATAAAGGACTACGTGTCTCCCTATACCTTATAGCAGAAATATTAAGGACCTAATAAAGGACTACGTGTCTCCCTATACCTTATAGCTGAAATATTAAGGACCTAATAAAGGACTACGTGTCTCCCTATACCTTATAGCTGAAATATTAAGGACCTAATAAAGGGCTACGTGTCTCCCTTATAGCTGAAATATTAAGGACCTAATAAAGGACTACGTGTCTCCCTATACCTTATAGCTGAAATATTAAGGACCTAATAAAGGGCTACGTGTCTCCCTTATAGCTGAAATATTAAGGACCTAATAAAGGACTACGTGTCTCCCTTATAGCTGAAATATTAAGGACCTAATAAAGGACTACGTGTCTCCCTATACCTTATAGCAGAAATATTAAGGACCTAATAAAGGACCACGTGTCTCCCTTATAGCTGAAATATTAAGGACCTAATAAAGGAACACGTGTCTCCCTATACCTTATTGCTGAAATATTAAGGACCTAATAAAGGACTACGTGTCTCCCTTATAGCTGAAATATTAAGGACCTAATAAAGGGCTACGTGTCTCCCTTATAGCTGAAATATTAAGGACCTAATAAAGGGCTACATGTCTCCCTTATAGCTGAAATATTAAGGACCTAATAAAGGACTACGTGTCTCCCTTATAGCTGAAATATTAAGGACCTAATAAAGGACTACGTGTCTCCCTATACCTTATAGTATAACTAATGGGGATCCATAATAAACCCCAGGAAGAGTAGCCGCTGCCTTGGCAAGAACTAATGGGGATCCCTAATAAACCCCAGGAAGAGTAGCCGCTGCCTTGGCAGGAACTAATGGGGATCCATAATAAACCCCAGGAAGAGTAGCCGCTGTCTTGGCAGGAACTAACTGGGATCCCTAATAAACCCCAGGAAGAGTAGCTGCTGCCTTGGCAGGAACTAATGGGGATCCATAATAAACCCCAGGAAGAGTAGCCGCTGCCTTGGCAGGAACTAATGGGGATCCCTAATAAACCCCAGGAAGAGTAGCCGCTGCCTTGGCAGGAACTAATGGGTATTCATAATAAACCCCAGGAAGAGTAGCTTCTGCCTGGGCAGTAGCTAATGGGGATCCCCAATTAAATACAAATACATAACAGCCCTTACAGTAGACCGGGGCAGCTCTAGCAGGGCAGAAATTTGACGAACTGACTTGTTGTAAAGGTGCCATCCTATGACGGTGCCATGTTGAAAGTCACTGAGCTCTTCAATAAGGCCATTCTACTCCCAATGTTTGTCAAAGGAGATTGCATGGCTGTGTGCTCGATTTTATACACCTGTCAGCAACAGGTGTGGCTGAAATAGCCGAATCCACTAATTTAAAGGGGTGTCCACATACTTTTGTATACATAGTATATTATTAAACATACTTTACAAACATGGGTATTTTGTAGACACACTTCCTCTCTGCTTACCTCATGTCAAAATAAAAGTCCCCCACCAGTTATTCCTTTTTTGTGCACACCTGCAGGACAAAAGAAGCTATACTTACTGGTGTTAATCAGATCTTTTTCAGTCTCCTCCTCCTCTCCTTCCTCCTCCTCTTTCACTCCCAAAACGTCTTCCGCCTCCTCTTTTATTGAGATAGCCTCCTCTTCCTCTTTCACGCTAGAAGGTTCTTCCTCTTCTTTCACTATAACATCCTCCTCCTCTTCCTTTTTTATTCTGAAATCTTCTACCCACTCCTCTTCCACTGTGACAGCCTCTATCCCATCTTCCACTCCAAATGTAACATGATCTTCCTCCTTTATCGTTCTGGAAACTTCTTCCTCTCCTTTTACTGTAATATCCTCCTCTTCCTCTTTCACGACAATGTTCAGCCCCAGAGTTTCTTTCTCCGTCCAGCAGACATTCTCTTCTTTAGCAGGGGAGGAGTAGTTTAGTGAGCTCATGGTTGGGGTTGTTAACTAGTTAGCTAGTTTGCATTAGCGACTAGCTTAGTGCTAGGCTGAGTAACAATTTCAACAAATTGAACAAGCAAATTACTTTTAAAGTTAACTGGTATATACGTTAACAGGATTGTGTTTAAAAAGAACTTCAATATTTCGGTTTTATGTTGGCTAGCAAGCTGCCGAAGGGGTTGAATCGGTAGCTTTGTTGTTGTTGTTGTTGAAGACGTGTCCCGTCCACTAGATTATACGTCACCCAAGAAGCGCCACCTGAAAGACTCACATCGCCTGCTGCTGACTTGTGGGTAACGGAGTTTAGAAACAAACGCAAACAATATTTTCCTATACACAGACTTAGACCTGAATATGAATATGTACATTATGAACTAGAATAGTAATTGTTTAAAAAAAAGCTAGCTAAGCCAAATATTGACAATATAATGTAAATTGGCTTCCATGAGTGTGCAGCACTAATTACATAGGTCCATTATCTTCAACACTTACTGTTGACATGACTCTAATTGCCTCCAATTACCAAAGGCCCCACCCCTTCCCTCCACACCTGTTCCCACTCCCTTAATCACCTCTCATCTACCCTTTTCAATCCTGTTCCCCATATAAGCATTATGATTCTTCCTGAGCACTAGTAATCTGTCATGCTTGGTGTTGCCATAGTAATCTGTCACGCTTGGTGTTGCCATAGTAATCCGTCATGCTTGGTGATGCCATAGTAATGGTTAATGCTTGGTGTTGCCATAGTATTGGGTCATGCTTCATTATGCCATAGTAATGTGTCATACCCCATAATGATGACTCAAAAACAGGTTTTTAGACATACACTGCTCAAAAAAATAAAGGGAACACTTAAACAACACAATGTAACTCCAAGTCAATCACACTTCTGTGAAATCAAACTGTCCACTTAGGAAGCAACACTGATTGACAATAAATTTCACATGCTGTTGTGCAAATGGAATAGACAACAGGTGGAAATTATAGGCAATTAGCAAGACACCCCCAATAAAGGAGTGGTTCTGCAGGTGGTAACCACAGACCACTTCTCAGTTCCTATGCTTCCTGGCTGATGTTTTGGTCACTTTTGAATGCTGGCGGTGCTTTCACTCTAGTGGTAGCATGAGACGGAGTCTACAACCCACACAAGTGGCTCAGGTAGTGCAGCTCATTCAGGATGGCACATCAATGCGAGCTGTGGCAAGAAGGTTTGCTGTGTCTGTCAGCGTAGTGTCCAGAGCATGGAGGCGCTACCAGGAGACAGGCCAGTACATCAGGAGACGTGGAGGAGGCCGTAGGAGGGCAACAACCCAGCAGCAGGACCGCTACCTCCGCCTTTGTGCAAGGAGGAGCACTGCCAGAGCCCTGCAAAATGACCTCCAGCAGGCCACAAATGTGCATGTGTCTGCTCAAATGGTCAGAAACAGACTCCATGAGGGTGGTATGAGGGCCCGACGTCCACAGGTGGGGGTTGTGCTTACAGCCCAACACCGTGCAGGACGTTTGGCATTTGCCAGAGAACACCAAGAGTGGCAAATTCGCCACTGGCGCCCTGTGCTCTTCACAGATGAAAGCAGGTTCACACTGAGCACATGAGCACATGTGACAGACGTGACAGAGTCTGGAGACGCCGTGGAGAACGTTCTGCTGCCTGCAACATCCTCCAGCATGACCGGTTTGGCGGTGGGTCAGTCATGGTGTGGGGTGGCATTTCTTTGTGGGGCCACACAGCCCTCCATGTGCTCGCCAGAGGTAGCCTGACTGCCATTAGGTACCGAGATGAGCTCCTCAGACCCCTTGTGAGACCATATGCTGACACATGCACATTTGTGGCCTGCTGGAGGTCATTTTGCAGGGCTCTGGCAGTGCTCCTCCTTGCACAAAGGCGGAGGTAGCGGTCCTGCTGCTGGGTTGTTGCCCTCCTACGGCCTCCTCCACGTCTCCTGATGTACTGGCCTGTCTCCTGGTAGCGCCTCCATGCTCTGGACACTACGCTGACAGACACAGCAAACCTTCTTGCCACAGCTCGCATTGATGTGCCATCCTGGATGAGCTGCACTACCTGAGCCACTTGTGTGGGTTGTAGACTCCGTCTCATGCTACTAGAGTGAAAGCACCGCCAGCATTCAAAAGTGACCAAAACATCAGCCAGGAAGCATAGGAACTGAGAAGTGGTCTGTGGTCACCACCTGCAGAACCACTCCTTTATTGGGGGTGTCTTGCTAATTGCCTATAATTTCCACCTTTTGTCTATTCCATTTGCACAACAGCATGTGAAATTTATTGTCAATCAGTGTTGCTTCCTAGGTGGACAGTTTGATTTCACAGAAGTGTGATTGACTTGGAGTTACATTGTGTTGTTTAAGTGTTCCCTTTATTTTTTTGAGCAGTGTATTTTAAAACAACATAAATACCTTATTAACATAAGTATTCAGACCCTTTGCTATGAGACTCACAATTGAGCTCATGTGCATCCTGTTTCCATTGATCATCCTTGAGATGTTTCTACAACTTGATTGGATTCCACCTGTGGTAAATTGAATTGATTGGACATGATTTGGAAAGACACACCCCTGTCTATATAAGGTCCCACAGTTGACAGTTCAGCAAAAACCAAGCCATGAGGTCGAGGGGATTGTGGCGTAGCACAGATGTGGGGAAGGGTAACAAAAAAAATTCTGCAGCATTGAAGGTCCTTAAGAACACAGTGGCCTACATCATTCTTAAATGAAAGAAGTTTGGAACCACCAAGACTCTGCCTAGAGCTGGCCGCTGGGAGGTGACCAAGAACCCCATGGTCACTCTGACAGAGCTCTATAGTTCCTCTGTGGAGATGGGAGAAACTTCCAGAAGGAAACCATCTCTGCAGCACTCCACCAATCAGGCCTTTATGGCAGAGTGGCCAGACGGAAGCCACTCCTCAGTAAAAGGCACATGGCAACCCGCTTGGAGTTTTCTAAAAGGCACCTAAAGGACTTTCAGACCATGAGAAACAAGATTCTCTGGTTTAATGAAACCAAGATTGAACTCTTTGGCATGAATACCAAGTGTCACGTCTGGAGGAAACCTGGCACCATCCCTACAGTGAAACATGGTGGTGGCAGCATCATGCTGTGGGGATGTTTTTCAACGGCAGGTACTGGGAGACTAGTCAGGATCGAGGGAAAGATGAACGGAGCAAAGTACAGAGAGATCCTTGATGAAAACCTGCTCCAGAGTGCTCAGGACCTCAGACTGGGGCGAAGGTTCACCTTCCAACAGGACAACAACCCTAAGCACACAGCCAAGACAACGCAGGAGTGGTTTCAGGACAAGTCAGAGCCCAGAATTCAACCCGATCTAACATCTCTGGAGAGACCTGAAAATAGCTGGAAAGCGACGCTCCCCATCCAACCTGACAGAGCTTGAGAGGATCTGCAAATAATAATGGGAGGAACTCCCTAAATACAGGTGTGCCAAGATTGTAGCGTCATACCCAAGAAGACTCAAGACTGTAATCGATGCCAAAGGTGCTTCAACCAAGTACTGAGTAAACGGTCTGAATACTTATGTAAATGTAATATTTCAGTTTTTTTATTTAAAAAAACTGTTTTTGCTTTGTCGTTATGGGGTATTGTGTGTAGAAACAAGACGTTTGTCCTCTACAAATAGAAGACAAATTGTGCAAGCTACTTTTAAGTCTGTTATAGATTATGGGGATATTCTCCACATGCATGCTATTGCATCCACACGTAAACCGCTGGATGCTACTTATTATTGCGCACTTAGGTTTATTACGGGAGCTAGCTACAGAACTCACCTCTGTGTTTTATATCATAATGTGGGTTGGACTTCGCTGTCCATGAGACGAGAACAACATGGATTCAGTCAAACAAAGCTGCTTACCTATTGCAGATTCAGTCTTCCCAGCCTGGTGCAGGTCTACAATTTTGTTTCTGGTGTCCTTTGACAGCTCTTTTGTCTTGGCCATAGTGGAGTTTGGAGTGTGACTGTTTGAGGTTGTGGACAGGTGTCTTTTATACTGATAACAAGTTCAAACAGGTGCCATTAATACAGCCTCTTAAAGAAGAAGTTACAGGTCTGTGAGAGCCAGAAATCTTGCTTGTTTGTAGGTGACCAAATACTTATTTTCCACCATAATTTGCAAATAAATTCATTAAAAATCCTACAATGTGATTTTCTGGATTTTTTTTCTTCTCATTTTGTCTTTCATAGTTGAGAGAATGCAAAGATTGTGCAAAGCTGTCAAGGCAAAGGGTGGCTACTTTGAAGAATCTCAAAAATAAAATATATTAGGATTTGTTTAAAACTTTTTTGGTTACTACATGATTCCATATGTGTTATTTCATAGTTTTGCCCTGAAGCAAGGATATGCATATTCTTGGTACCATTTGAAAGGAAAGACTTTGAAGTTTGGAAATCTGAATAGAATGTAGGAGAATATAACACAATAGATCTGGTAGAAGAAAATACAAAGAAAAAAAACCCAGTTTTTTTCTACCACCATCTTTGAAATGCAACAGAAAGGTCCCAGTTCTAGCCATCACTCTGGATGTAATTCCGATGGTGTCCACAAGATGGCATCAGTGGATGTGCAAAGTTTGAGACTCATAACTTAAAGTATGAGCGAACTACATGACATTTAGTGTGAAATAGCCCAGGTACATTTGGGCAAATCGTGACGGAGACATTTGCATTCATATTACATTTTTTCTGCAAGAACATCGTCAAATCTGTATACTTGGACTTTAATTTAGCTTTTCTAGTATTAGTAGCCATTTTATAAGTTCAACATTTGCAAAACAACCAGTTTTCATAACTTCATAACTTCATAATATTCTTATAATTTTTGTCCAAAAGGAAAAGACATGCTGTCGCACAAGGTTAATCATTGGCTATCTAGCTAGCTTTGTTTGACCCCGATTGGTGCTTATTTGACAAAGATACAGTCAATCAAAACAGAGATGCTTGTTCTAGGTCCCAAGAAACAAAGAGATCTTATGTTGAATCTGACAATTAATCTTGATGGTTGTAAAGTCGTCTCAAATACAACTGAAGGACCTCGGCGTTTATCTGGACCCTGATCTCTCTTTTGACGAACATATCAAGACTGTTTCAAGGACAGCTTTTTTCCATCTACGTAACATTGCAAAAATCTGAAACTTTCTGTCCAAAAATGATGCAGAAAAATGTATCCATGTTTTTGTTATATCTAGGTTAGACTACTGCAATGCTCTACTTTCCGGCTACCCGGATAAAGCACTAAATAAACTTCAGTTAGTGCTAAACACGGCTGCTAGAATCCTGACTAGAACCAAAATAATTGATCATATTACTCCAGTACTAGCCTCCCTACACTGGCTTCCTGTTAAGGCAAGGGCTAATTTCAAGGTTTTACTGCTTACCTACAAAGCATTACATGGGCTTGCTCCTACCTATCTTTCCGATTTGGTCCTGCCGTACATACCTACACGAACGCTACGGTCACAAGACGCAGGCCTCCTAATTGTCCCTAGAATTTCAAAACAAACAGCTGGAGGCAGGGCTTTCTCCTATAGAGCTCCATTTTTATGGAATGGTCTGCCTACCCAAGTGAGAGACGCAGACTCGGTCTCAACCTTTAAGTCTTTACTGAAGACTCATCTCTTCAGTAGCTCCTATGATTGAGTGTAGTCTGGCCCAGGAGGGTGAAGGTGAATGGTTCAAAAGGTCTGGGATTAGAAATAAATAAAAATATAGGACAAAACACATCACGACAAGAGAGACGCCACAAAACGACATAAAGAGAGACCTAAGAACAACATAGCAAGGCAGAAGCACATGACAACAGCATGGTAGCAACACCACATGGTACAAACATTATTGTGCACAGACAACAGCACATAGGCAAGAAGGTAGAGACAACAATACATCAAGCGAAGCAGCCACAACTGTCAGTAAGAGTGTCCATGATTGAGTCTTTGAATGAAGAGATGGAGATAAAACTGTCCAGTTTGAGTGTTTGTTGCAGCTCGTTCCCGTCGCTAGCTGCAGCGAACTGAAAAGACGAGCGACCCAGGGATGTGTGTGCTTTGGGAACCTTTAACAGAATGTGACTGGCAGAACGGGTGTTGTATGTGGAGGATGAGGGCTGCAGTAGGTATGTCAGATAGTGGGGAGTGAGACCTAATAGGATTTTTATAAATAAGCATCAACCAGTGGGTCTTGCGCCAGGTATACAGAGATGACCAGTTTACAGAGGAGTATAGAGTGGAGTGTGGCCTAAGAGGGTTTTTATAAATAAGCATCAACCAGTGGGTCTTGCGCCAGGTATACAGAGATGACCCGTTTACAGAGGAGTATAGAGTGCAGTGACGTGTCCTATAAGGAGCATTGGTGGAACATCTGATGGCCGAATGGTAAAAAACATCTAGCCGCTTGAGAGTGCCCTTACCTGTCTATCTATAAGTGATGTCTCTGTAATCTAGCAGGGTAGGATGGTCATCTGAATCAGGGCTAGTTTGGCAGCTGGGGTGAAAGAGGAGCGATTACAATAGAGGAAACCAAGTCTAGATTTCACCTTAGCCTGCAGCTTTGATATGCGCTGAGAGGAGGACAGTGTACCGTCTAGTCATACTCCCAAGTACTTGTATGAGGTGACTACCTCAAGCTCTAAACCCTCAGAGGTAGTAATCACACCGGTGGGGAGGGGCAGTATTCCTACCAAACCACATGACCTTTGTTTTGGAGGTGTTCAGAACAAGGTTAAGGGTAGAGAAAGCTTATTGGACACTAAGAAAGCTTTGTTGTAGAGTGTTTAACACTAAATCTGGGGAGGGGCCAGCTGAGTATAAGACTATCATCTGCATATAAATGGATGAGAGAGCTTCCTACTGCCTGAGCTATGTTGTTGATGTAAATTGAGAAGAGCTTGGGGCCTAGGATTGAGCATTGGGGTACTCCCTTGGTGACAGGCAGTGGCTGAGACAGCAGATGTTCTGACTTTATACACTGCACTCTTTGAGGTAGTTAGCAAACCAGGCCAAAGAGCCCTCAGAGACACCAATACTCCTTAGCCGGCCCACAAGAATGGAATGGTCTACCATATCAAAAGCTTTGGCCAAGTCAATAGAAATAGCAGCACAACATTGCTTAGAATCAAGGGCAATGGTGACATCATTTAGAACCTTTAAAGTTGCAGTAACACATCCATAACCTGAGCGGAAAACAGATTGCATGTAGATGTATATAATGAACAGACTAGGTCTATACTGCTCCTACATGGTATAACAATACATCATGTAGATCTATATAATGAACAGACTAGGTCTATACTGCTCCTACATGGTATAACAATACATCATGTAGATGTATATAATGAACAGACTAGGTCTATACTGCTCCTACATGGTGTAACAATACATCATGTAGATGTATATAATGAACAGACTAGGTCTATACTGCTCCTACATGGTGTAAAAACACATCATGTAGATGTAAAGAATGAACAGACTAGGTCTATACTGCTACTACATGGTGTAACAATACATCATGTAGATGTATATAATGAACAGCCTAGGTCTATACTGCTCCTACATGGTGTAACAATACATCATGTAGATGTATATAATGAACAGACTAGGTCTATACTGCTCCTACATGGTGTAACAATACATAATGTAGATGTATATAATGAACAGACTAGGTCTATAGTGCTCCTACATGGTATAACAATACAGCTGCATTGATCCTCTGGGAAGAATACACTTGGTTTCATAGTCTCCTTTGAGTTTTAACTCTGAAAATTAGAAACTAACAAAGGTATCTTTACTTTTACCCAAGTATGACAATTGGGTACTTTATCCACCACTGGCAATAGACTACATGACTGCTACACTATTTAATAAATCCATATGGCTCTTTGTTTTTTAACGATGATAAACTTTTTTGTAAGGACCTGATTTATATTTTTCCCATAAAAACACATGGCCAGGGTTGACCTATTTTAAGAAATACCATTGGTTGGTGTATAGAATATCTAAGATATTTGATAGGCTGAGGCAGAAGTTGTGCCAGGATGTATTCACTGCCAACTGGGGAGGTTAGCATAGGGTTAATGTTATCTGATGGGAGCAGCTACAAATTAGCGGTCAGTCACATGTAAGTAAATCAACACTTTTCATTGGCTGATATGCATTTTGTGTGTGAAAACTATTTAACTTTAAATGCTTGCTTATGTTCGCAAATATGGCCCCAGCCTCTATATTCGATCATGTGATTTCATGTCCTCTTTCCACAATGAGAGCAGTGGTATGGCTTTTATCATGTGTCCTCTGGTGTGACTTCAGGCTCCCTAACAAGGTAAAAGTAATTCCACATTGAGAGCAGTTGAAAGGTTTCTCTCCTGTGTGTATTCTTTCATGTGTTTTAAGGCTCACTAACCACCTAAAACTCTGTTCACAATGAGAACAGTGGTAAGGCTTTGCTCCCGTGTGTATTCCTTTATGCTTATTCAGGTACCTTAACCGGGTAAAACTCTTTCCACACTGGAAGCATTGGAAAGGCTTCTCCCCTGTGTGTATCCTCTCATGCTCTTTGAGATGCCATGACTGGATAAATCTCTTTTCACACTGCAAGCATTGGAAGGGCTTTTCTCCCGTGTGAATTCTCTTATGTTCTTTCAGCTTCTCTAACCGTGTAAAAGCATTCCCACACTGGGAGCATTGGAAAGGCTTCTCTCCTGTATGTGTCCTCTCATGTGTTTTCAGGGTCACTAACCACCTAAAGCTCTGTCCACAATGACAACAGTGGTAAGGCTTCTCTCCTGTGTGTATTCCTTTATGCCTATTCAGGTCCCTTAACCGGGTAAAACTATTGCCACACTGGGAGCATTGGAAAGGCTTCTCTCCTGTGTGTATTATCTTATGCTCTTTCAAATGTGATGACTGGATAAATCTCTTTCCACACTGAGAGCATTGGAAAGGCCTCTCTACAGAGTGTGTTCTCTTATGCTTTTTCAGGTCACCTGATGAGAAAAATCTATTTCCACATTGGGAGCAGTGGTGTGGTTTCACTGGTTTGGGCATCTCTGGGTCTGGTTCCCCTGAAGTACTCCCGCTGTCAGAGTAAGAGGCTGGTCTCTCTCCTGCCAAAGACAGAGCATTTGGTTAAACAGAGAGACCAAAATGAAACCTCCATATGATTCAACTATCTTCTTATGAGGTTTAATCCAGACTAGATACCTCATTATTTACATTTGACTAATTTAGCACAACGCTCTTATCCAGAGAGAATTACAGAAGCAATTAGGGTTAAGTGCCTTGCAAATGGACATATTTTTCCCCTAGTTGGCTCTGGGATTCGAACCAGGGACTTATCATAAGCTCCTAGTTCCGAGTGGGAAAATTTCACTTGATTGACCCTCTAAATCGGAATTACAAGTGGGAAAATGTTACTCGAGTTGTGACGTTTTACCACTGACCTTTGACCTTTTCAACCAAAATCCATTTTTGACAATGACAACCTTCTCAATATTTATAATGTGGCCAACGTCAATGCTAAGCAAGCTAGCTAACTTTATTATTAGCTAAATGTTAAATCTTATTGGGTTGAAGAATTGTTTTGACATTAAAAGCACTTGAAAACGTCGGACTTCCCACTTCCCAGTTTCCCAGGAGGACATGAATGCACAATAGTTCCACCATGTCAGAGAAAATTAAGGTGCTGATTGTAAAAAGGATTTAATAAATTTTGTACGAATATAAATCAAATGTGGAATGCCACGAGTGGACGTTCATTATATTTGGTATTTTATTAGGAAAAAAAGCCGATACCGATTAATTGGCCGATTTTTATATATGTATATTTGTAATATTGACAATTACAACAATACTGAATAAACACTTTTATTTTAACTTAATATAATGCATATAAAATCTATTTAGTCTAAAATAAATAATGAAACATGTTCAATTTGGTTTAAATAATGCAAAAACACAGTGTTGGAGAAGAAAGTAAAAGTGCGATATGTGCCATGTAAAAAAGCTAACGTTTAAGTTCCTTGTTCAGAACATGAGAACATATGAAAGCTGGTGGTTCCTTTTAACATGAGTCTTCAATATTCCCAGGTAAGAAGTTTTAGGTTGTAGTTATTATAGGAATTATAGGACTCCCTCTCTCATTTGTATTTGTATTCATTTGTATTTCATATAGCTTTGACTATTGGATGTTCTTATAGGCACTATAGTATTGCCAGCCTAATCTCGGGAGTTGATAGGCTTGAAGTCATAAACAGCACAATGCTTGAAGCACAGCGAAGAGCTGCTGGCAAAACGCAGGAAATTGCTGTTTGAATGAACGCTTACGAGCCTGCTGCTGCCTACCACCGCTCAGTCAGACTCCTCTATCAAATATCAAATCATAGACTTTACTATAATATAATAAACACACAGAAATAAAGCCTTAGGTCATTAATATGGTCAAATCCGGAAACTATCACCTCGAAAACAAAACTTTTATTCTGTCAGTGAAATACGGAACCGTTCCGTATTTTATCTAACGGGTGTTATCCCTAAGTCTAAATATTGCTGTTACATTGCACAACCTTCAATGTAATGTCATAATTATGTTAGGAAGAAATGGTCTTCACACAGTTCGCAACGAGCCAGGCGGCCCAAACTGCTACATATACCCTGACTCTGCTTGCACAGAACGCAAGAGAAGTGACAATTTCCCTAGTTAAAATAAATTCATGTAAGCAGGCAATATTAACTAAATATTAATATGAACTAAATATGCAGGTTTAAAAAAGATATACTTGTGTATTGCTTTTAAGAAAGGCATTGATGTTTATGGTTAGGTACACATTGGTGCAACGACAGTGCTTTTTTCGCGAATGTGCTTTTGTTAAATCATCACCCGTTTGGCGAAGTAGGCTGTGATTCGATGATAAATTAACAGGCACCACATTGATTATATGCAGCGCAGGACAAGCTAGTTAAACTAGTAATATCATCAACCATGTGTAGTTAACTAGTGATTATGTTAAGATTGATTGTTTTTTATAAGATAAGTTTATTGCTAGCTAGCAACTTGCCATGGCTCCTTGCTGCTCCTTGCTGCACAGGTGGTCAGCCTGCCACGCAGTCTCCTCATGGAGTGCAATGTAATCGGCATCCAAAAATTACGATTACCAATTATGAAAATTTGAAATCGGCCCTAATTAATCGGCCATTCCGATGAATCGGTCGACCTCTAGTTTGGTCACATAATTTCTCAATTTGCAGTAAGTAAACCAGTCAGATGTACAGCCAGACTTATTAGCCACTCCTTTTGCCCCATCTCTTTCAACCATACAGTTTTTCAATTCCTCATCAATCCATATACATCTACATGACGTATTGTTACACCATGTAGGAGCAGTATAGACCTAGTCTGTTCATTATATACATCGACATAATGTATTGTTGCACCATGTAGGAGCCGTATAAACCTAGTCTGTTCATTATGGCCAAAAGTTTGGAGAATGAAACAAATATTAATTTTCACAAAGTCTGCTGCCTCAGTTTGTATGATGGCAATTTGCATACACTCCAGAATGATATTAAGAGTGATCAGATGAATTGCAATGAATTGCAAAGTCCCTCTTTGCCATGTAAATGAACTGAATCCCCAAAAAACATTTCCACTGAATTTCAGCCCTGCCACAAAAGGACCAGCTGACATCATGTCAGTGATTCTCTCATTAACACAGGTGTGAGTGTTCAAAAGGAGGGTGGTGCTTGGAATCATTGTTCTTCCTCTGTCAATCATTGTTACCTGCAAGGAAACACGTGCCGTCATCATTGCTTTGCACAAAAAGGGCTTCACAGGCAAGGATATTGCTGCCAGTAAGATTGTACCTAAATCAACCATTTATCGGATCATCAAGAACTTCAAGGAGAGCGGTTCAATTGTTGTGAAGAAGGCTTCAGGGAGCCCAAGAAAATCCAGCAAGCGCCAGGACCGTCTCCTAAAGTTGATTCAGCTGCGGGATCGGGGCACCATCAGTACAGAGCTTGCTCAGGAATGGCAGCAGGCAGGTGTGAGTGCATCTGCACGCACAGTGAGGCAAAGACTTTTGGAGGATGGCCTGGTGTCAAGAAGGGCAGCAAAGAAGCCACTTCTCTCCATGAAAAACATCAAGGACAGACTGATATTCTGCAAAAGGTACAGGGATTGGACTGCTGAGGACTGGGGTAAAGTCATTTTCTCTGATGAATCCCCTTTCCGATTGTTTGGGGCATCCGGAAAAAAGCTTGTCTGTGCCACAGCCCAGGCAGGCAAATCATAAACTAATCTCCACTGGAAAAAAGTATCTAGACATTTTTACCCAATGCTTTTAGTCTAACATTTGGTTTGCAACATTTGTACAAACTATATGCCTCTCCAACAATGTTGCAATTCAGAAATGCGATCTACAGCCTGCCTTGGAGAATAAACATCACCGGATGAGAGCAACCTTTTCTGAGCCACTCGAAATCAAGCATCATCATCACTATTACGTATATATTTAAAGAAATTTCAATAGAAAAAAAGGAAATTGCATCTGGTTTGCTGTCATTCCAGCTTCAGAGTTTGATGTGATTGTGTTAACTAGCTAGCAAGGGAGAAGCACGTTAGCCAGCCTGCATAGCAACCATTTCTGTTTAGAACAAACAACCAGTGTGCTTGGCTAGAAACTATGCCAACAGAAGGGCCAACCAGTGTGCTTGGCTAGAAACTATGCCAACAGAAGGGCCAACCAGTGTGCTTGGCTAGAAACTATGCCAACAGAAGGGACAACCAGTGTGCCTGGCTAGAAACTATGCCAACAGAAGGGACAACCAGTGTGCTTGGCTAGAAACTATGCCAACAGAAGGGACAACCAGTGTGCTTGGCTAGAAACTATGCCAACAGAAGGGACAACCAGTGTGCTTGGCTAGAAACTATGCCAACAGAAGGGACAACCAGTGTGCTTGGCTAGAAACTATGCCAACAGAAGGGCCAACCAGTGTGCTTGGCTAGAAACTATGCCAACAGAAGGGCCAACCAGTGTGCTTGGCTAGAAACTATGCCAACAGAAGGGACAACCAGTGTGCTTGGCGAGAAACTATGCCAACAGAAGGGCCAACCAGTGTGCTTGGCTAGAAACTATGCCAACAGAAGGGCCAACCAGTGTGCTTGGCTAGAAACTATGCCAACAGAAGGACCAACCAGTGTGCCTGGCTAGAAACTATGCCAACAGAAGGGACAACCAGTGTGCTTGGCTAGAAACTATGCCAACAGAAGGGACAACCAGTGTGCTTGGCTAGAAACTATGCCAACAGAAGGGACAACCAGTGTGCTTGGCTAGAAACTATGCCAACAGAAGGGCCAACCAGTGTGCTTGGCTAGAAACTATGCCAACAGAAGGGCCAACCAGTGTGCTTGGCTAGAAACTATGCCAACAGAAGGGACAACCAGTGTGCTTGGCTAGAAACTATGCCAACAGAAGGGCCAACCAGTGTGCTTGGCTAGAAACTATGCCAACAGAAGGGCCAACCAGTGTGCTTGGCTAGAAACTATGCCAACAGAAGGGACAACCAGTGTGCTTGGCGAGAAACTATGCCAACAGAAGGGCCAACCAGTGTGCTTGGCTAGAAACTATGCCAACAGAAGGGCCAACCAGTGTGCTTGGCTAGAAACTATGCCAACAGAAGGACCAACCAGTGTGCCTGGCTAGAAACTATGCCAACAGAAGGGCCAACCAGTGTGCTTGGCTAGAAACTATGCCAACAGAAGGGCCAACCAGTGTGCTTGGCTAGAAACTATGCCAACAGAAGGGCCAACCAGTGTGCTTGGCTAGAAACTATGCCAACAGAAGGGACAACCAGTGTGCTTGGCTAGAAACTATGCCAACAGAAGGGCCAACCAGTGCTTTTGTCTCTAAACCTCAGAAAATATAACTAAATACTGTCTTATTTCCGGACTACAGTGCATTCGGAAAGTATTCAGACCCCTTCCCTTTTACCACATTTTGTTACGTTACAGCCTTATTCTAAAATGGATTAAATTATTTATTTTCCTCATCAATCTACACACAATACCCCATAGACACTAACAATCAAAGGGCAAAACAATTCAATGAGTTAAATTCAGAATTGACCAAAGTTAGCTCGCTAACTCTATCTCGCTACGTAATATACCCCTCAGACGGGATACAACAGTTGAACTAAATGTATTGGGCATTTATAAATTATAGTCTCCAAGAATCAATGGATATGCCTTTATTAGGCCAAACGTAGACCCCTTTAATTAATTATTAGCCCAAACGTATACCACGGGAGGTGGTAGCATCTAACGATTGGATTTAAGCATTTCCTGGGCACCGCTCGGTGGTGTAAGGGACGACCTTTTAAAGAAACACTGCATACTGACTATGGATATTCATTCTGACATGGAATACGTGCTGCTACAGTGATACAGATTTGGTCATAAATAATCCAACGTATTCGCTATGGAACGCAGTAATCCAACGCATTCGCTATGGAATGCCAGAGACCCAATCTTATTAATAAATTAAATAATGAATAAAGGGGTCTAAGTTCGAGCAAGGCATATATATCATTACTTTAAAAATCCCCAAATGTATGGAACAATCACAGATTAGCTCCTTCAACAATTCCTACAGTACTGAACAACATATTCACGTGTAGAACTTCAGTAGAATGCCCCTTTAAAAACCCCACATTAGGTCAAGAACTGTATAGCTTGTGCCCCTATTTTAAGACGGTACTCACTGGTGTTATTCGGATCTTCAGGCTCGTCCTCCTCCTCATCCCCGTCTTCTTTTACTCCCAAAACGTCTTCCTCTTTTGAGATAGCCTCCTCTTCCACTCCAACAGGTTCTTCCTCTTCTTCCATTATAACAGCCTCCTTTTCATTTAATGTGATAGCCTCCTCTTCCTCTTTTACTCCAAAAGGTTCTTCCTCTTCTTTCACTGTAACATCCTCTTCTTCTTTCAATGTGATAGCCTCCTCTTCCTCTTTTTTAATTCTGAAAGCGTCTACCACCTCCTCTTCCATTGTGTCAGCCTCTACCCCCTCTTCCTCTTTCACTGTGACAGCCTCTATCCCCTCTTCCTTTTTCACCCCAAAAGGCTTGTTCACTTCTTGGACTGTAACATCCTCTTCCTCCTTTTTTATTCTGAAAGCGTCTACCAACTCCTCTTTTACTGTGACAGCCTCTATCCCCTCTTCCTCTGTGACAGCCTCCATCCCCTCTTCCTCTTCCTCTGTGACAGCCTCTATCCCCTCTTCCTCTTTCACTGTGACAGCCTCTGTCCCCTCTTCCTCTTTCACTGTGACAGCCTCTATCCCCTCTTCCTCTGTGACAGCCTCTATCCCCTCTTCCTCTTCCTCTGTGACAGCCTCTATCCCCTCTTCCTCTTTCACTGTGACAGTCTCTGTCCCCTCTTCCTCTTTCACTGTGACAGCCTCTATCCCCTCTTCCTCTGTGACAGCCTCTATCCCCTCTTCCTCTTCCTCTGTGACAGCCTCTATCCCCTCTTCCTCCTTCACTGTGACAGCCTCTGTCCCCTCTTCCTCTTTCACTGTGACAGCCTCTATCCCCTCTTCCTCTTTCACTGTGACAGCCTCTGTCCCCTCTTCCTCTTTCACTGTGTCAGCCTCTATCCCCTCTTCCTCTTTCACTCCAAAAGGTTCTTTCTCGTCTTTCACTGTAACATAATTTTCTTCTTTCAATGTGATAGCCTCTTCTTCTTCCCTTTTCACTCTGAAAGCTTCTTCCTCTACTTTCACTGTAATATCCTCCTCTTCTTTTATGACAATGTTCAGACCCAGAGCTTCTTTCTCCATCCAGCAGACCTGTTCTTTAGCAGGGGGGGAGTAACTTAGTGAACTCATGGTCGGGGATTTTAGCTAGCTAGCTAGTTAGCATTTGCGACTAGCCTGGTGCTGGTATACCTTTTTTGACAAATTGGTCAATTTTACAAGCAAATTACTTTCACGTTAATACGTACACATAATTGTCTTTAAAACACGGATTAATATACACAAGAATGGTCTAAAGAGCTTCAATGTTTCGCGTTTATGTTGACTAGCAAGCTACCAAAATGGTTGAATAAGTAGCCTTGTTGGTCTTTGAAGAAGCGTCCAGTCCCGTCCACTAGATTATACGTCACGCAAGAAGCACCACATGAAATATTCACATCGCCGTCTGTTGACTGGATTTTCTGATTTTCTGTGCTAAACTGACCAAGACACTCCACCAACAAATTAAATCAAATTTTATTGGTCAAATGCACACTTTTTTTTCTGGTGTAGCAAAATGCTTATGTTCCTAGCGCAACAGTGCAGTAATATCGAACAATATATAACAATACATGCAAATCTTAAAAGTAAAATAATGGAATTAAGAAATATAGAAATATTAGGATGAGCAATGTCAGAGCCCGGAATTAAATATATATGTATATGATGGTGTGTATAGACATTATGTAGAGGTTCCTGATGTTAGCATTGCCAAAGCAAGTGGAATAAACAATTACGAATTAACAGTTAACTCTCCCATCTCGATAGTCTTCACAGTTCCACTCACAGATTGTACGTGTGCTCCTGCAGGCCTGTTTGAGGGACAACTGGACAGAAACACATAAAGTATTCTTGGACTTCAGCTGAGACCATCCTCTCTACAAGTACATAGGAGGGGCCATTTTAAAAAGGGTCTTGACAAAAATAAAAACAGTTTGGGTAGAGGGGGGGGGGGGGGGGTCATCTTAAAAGTAGAGAGCCTGTACCAATCCCAAAATCATCCCCTAAAACCTATGCCCTTGTGGACGTCTGAGGGGGATTTGATTCGGATAAGCAATATGGTGTAACTGTAACCTGGGGGGGGGGGGTCAAAGTGGATCATCTCAGATCCCCATAAGTGTTTAGGGCTTAGGTTTTAGGGGGGTGATCTGGGATTGGCCCTTGGCCAATCTCATTAAAATGCAAATCAATTTATAACATTTTTGACATGCGTTTTTCTGGATTTTTTTGTTGTTATTCTGTCTCTCACTGTTCAAATAAACCTACCATTAAAATTATAGACTGATCATTTCTTTGTCAGTGGGCTAACGTACAAAATCAGCAGGGGATCAAATAGTTTTTTCCCTCACTGTACACTAAGGACCCAGGGAAGAGTTGCAGGGTAGAGGATAACAGAATAATGTGCCTATTTGAAAGATAGATTAAATTTAAAAAAATCTAACTCATGACGTAATACTAGAAAAGTCTGCTCTAGGGCAGAAAGGTTGGAGACCCCTGCTCTAGGGCAGAAAGGTTGGAGACTCCTGCTCTAGGGCAATACGGTGGGATACCCCTGCTCTAGGGCAGAAAGGTGGGAGATCCCTCCTCTAGGGCAGAAAGGTTGGAGACCCCTGCTCTAGGGCAGAAAGGTGGGAGACCCCTGCTCTAGGGCAGAAAGGTAGGAGACCCCTGCTCTAGGGCAGAAAGGTTGGAGACCCCTGCTCTAGGGCAGAAAGGTGGGAGACCCCTGCTCTAGGGCAGAAAGGTTGGAAACCCCTGAAGAATGGGTCTGTGTTCTATGATTGGACAGTTCAGATGGCTGATCCTTTTTACTGGAGAATGGGTCTGTGTTCTATGATTGGGTGTTTGGGGTCTCTGGTTGGCTTTTAGTGTATTGATGTGTATAGATAGTTGTTGTAACCACAGGGCTGATCTATAAAAAGAGACCTTGGTCTGTAAATGTTAAATAAATAAAAACGTGTATTGATGTGTATAGTTGTTGTAACCACAGGGCTGATCTATAAAAAGAGATCAGCCCTGTGGTCTGTAAATGCTAAAGAAATTAAAAAGCATTGATGTGTATAGTTTTTGTAACTACAGGGGCATCTATAAAATATACCTTGGTCTTAGCATGACTAAAGGTTAAATAAAAAATAAAAAATACAACAACAAATCAGTGTCCTCAGTCCTGGTACCTTCAGTCTGGCGTCAGACCCTATCAACAGATATAAGAACATTCCAGAACATTCAGTATCAAGTCAAGTGACCATCGACCCATACACAAATAAAGTGTCACAATTAAGATCAGTGGAAATCATGTCTATTACAGACAGGGAACACATAGAAATAAGCTAAGCATTGTGTTAATTACTCTTAACTGAATATAAACTGCATTCATCTTAAATGTCCCCAATACAGCTTGTTTTTGTTTTCTGTTGCAAAACCTTCCACTATGGTGTGCACTAATGAATATGACCCTGAATTAAATCTCCACATGATAAAATTGTCTTCCTGTGAGGTTGAATCCAAATCAGATCCCTCGACCTGAGGTCAAGTTTATTACTATGACAAAGACAAACTGTGTGACTGTCACCTGTCTTTGTGATTGTCTCCACTCCCCTCCAGGTGTCGCCCTTTGTCTGTTACCAGTTATCCCGTGTATTTATACCGGTGTTCTGTTTGTCTGTTACCAGTTCTTTTTGTTTCTCCAAGCCTACCAGTGGTTTTCTCTCTGCCACTATTGTTCCTGTTTTCACCTTTCTGCCCGCCCTGACTGCACCTTTGCCCCACTACTCTGGATTATCGACCCCTGCCTGCCTTGACCTGTCGTTTGCCTGCCCTTGTTGCTGAAATAAACATTGTTACTTCGACAGTCTGCATTTGGGTCTTACCTGAAACGTGATAGCGACAGCTAAAAGGGGTAGCTTAGTGAGCTCATGGTCGAATGTGAGCTAGCTAGCTAGCATTTGCGTCTGCTCATTTATACAGCTAGCTAACAAACAACGTAAATGTGAAATTAAATGGGGTAACTAGTATATACGATGGAAGTGTGTTAAACACAGCGGATAATATATACGGAAAGCGTTCTAAAGAGGTACAATGTTTTGGTCATGTTGACTAGCTGTTCTTGTTGAAGTATTGAAATTCTCACAAAATAATGTTAACGTTCTCGGAACTATTTGAGAACAATCCCAATGGCAAACCATTCAGAGAACGTTCCTAGAACGTGAACAAACATTTAATTAAATATAATCATGTTTTAACTTTTAGGAAACGTTCTGTTACAGTAATGAAATACCAAGAAAACTGTTATTTTGTCAAGTTCCTTAAATACGCGGAGAATGTTCCAAAGCCAATCAACTATACTGCACCATTCCCAGAACGTTGTTGAAAGTTTGAATGCAAAATAACCATAACACGACCACGCTCTTAGAAACATATGGTTCTCAGAACATTGTTTTACCTTGGAAATGTCCATTGTTATCCACACGGATTCCAGGATGGTAAGAGGTAACAGAAAGGATGGTAAGAGGTAACAGAAAGCGTTGTAATCCAGGTGAGGTGTAACAGGTTCCAATAGATCAAATGTATTTATAAAGCCCTTTTTACATCAGCCGATGTTAAAGTGCTGTACAGACACCAAGCCTAAAACCCCAAACAGCAAGCAATGCAGATAGATGTAGAAGCACGGTATCCAAGTGATATAGATGGCAAAAAGGGCAAATCCCAAAGTGAAAAAAAATAGCATAAAATAGCAGTTTGTCAAAGTAAAAGTTGTCTGACTCTAGCTAATGTTACCTGACCATCAATCCAGCTAGCTAGCCTTCACCAGGCTAGTTAAGGGCCATGGGCCACCAACAAGTAACTTTAGTTAGACAGGGATCTTATATTAAAAGCCACCAAGCTTTGAGCTAAAGCTAGCAAGAAGAAGAAAAAACAAGAAACACAACTTTTGTCAGTTGAAAGATAATGCTGGGCTTACCTGTGATGTTGTACAAAACCATTTAAGTCAATCATTAATTTTGTGGAAATCCGTGTCAATGGTCTTTCATAGATAAACTGACTTGCTAAGTCATTTGACTAAGTTTCTGATAAAGGCTGTGTTTAGTTCATTTGTAACCATCTACAAACATACTCCACGTGTGAGCTTATTACTTCCTGTTTATGACCTGTTGCTACAGTGGTTTACTTCTGTCTGCAATGCTGGATGGGCTGATGGTGAAACGGGGAGTAAGAAACTATATATATATATTTGATCCGAGTTCCGTAGCGATTAGCAAAGGTACTCTGACTGTCACCAAAGTGCTGCGAACTTGCTTTCATGTCGGGGGTTGTTGTTGGACGGCCCACGTGTCCCAGAGCCTGTGGGCTGTGCCAGAGACCGGGGGGAACGTGAGGTGTGCTCACTCAATTCATTTATTTTTATTTTTAAAGGAGCTAAACATCTCAATTCATATAAAAGGAGACACACGTTGCTGTTCAGAAGTTGGAACTAGAGGTACATTTCCACTGTTGAACCGCAATGACAAACATTTTGTGACAATTGCCTTCGTTTATGGCACTAATTGTTTTCTTGGTCTGTTATCTTTACAGGACCACACTATTCCCTTAAAGCCTGTAAGATACATATCGAATGTAAACAATAGAGCAACCGCATCACTGGTAAATGGCACTTGAGAGTGCTCGAGTAACAACACACAGATGAACACACAACACACAGAGCCCGAGTTCGAAAATTACCATGTAAATCGCAGAGAACATACACATTCAAACTGACATAATGGTAGTCTACAATCAAACCAATTTATTCCAAATTCAAATGTCTTGAGATTGTAGTTTGTTCTTTTTCACTTTCATCAAATGGGATAAACAGTTTATAAACGGTTCATTCTGATCATCACTGAACTACATCACTAGACACAGGTTTCTTCATTAAAAGCAAAAAAAATTACCAGGCAAGTTAATTAAGAAAAAAAAATCTTATTTACAATGATGACTTCTCTCCTGTGTGTAAAGGCTTCTCTCCTGTGTGTAAAGGCTTCTCTACCGTGTGTAAAGGCTTCTCTACCGTGTGTAAAGGCTTCTCTACCGTGTGTAAAGGCTTCTCTACCGTGTGTAAAGGCTTCTCTACCGTGTGTAAAGGCTTCTCTACCGTGTGTAAAGGCTTCTCTACTGTGTGTGTTCTGTTATGTGATTTCAGGTAATCTAACCTGTTAAAACTCTTTCCGCACAGGGAGCAGTGGTAAGGCTTCTCTCCAGTGTGTATTCTCTTATGCTTTTTCAGACAACTTGATTGAGAAAAACTCTTTCCACAAACGGAGCAATGATAAGGCTTCTCCCCAGTGTGCGTTCTTGTGTGGGATTTCAGGTGGGATGACTGGGTAAAACTCTTTCCGCACAGGGAGCAGAGGAAAAGCTTCTCTCCAGGTTTTTCTCCTGTATGTATTTTTTCATGCTCTTTCAGGTACTTTGCTAAGGAAAATCTCTTTCCACACTGGGAGCAATGGTAAGGCTTTTCTTCTGTGTGCGTCCTTTCATGCTGTTTTAGGATCCCTACCTTGGTAAACCGCTTTTCACACTGAGAGCAGTGGAAAGGTTTTTCTCCTGTGTGTACTATTTTATGTTCTTTCAGGTGTGCTAACCGGGTGAAAGCCTTTTCACACTGAGAGCATTGGTAAGGCTTCTCGCCTGTGTGTATTATTTGATGTTGTTTTAGATTCTGTAACCAGGTAAAACACTGTCCACACTGGGAGCATTTGTGAGGCTTCTCTCCTGTATGTATCCTCTCATGTTTCTTTAGGTCCCCTAACTGGTTAAAGCGCTTTCCACAGTAGGAACAGTGGTGTCGTCTTGCTGGTTCGGACGTCTCTGGCTCTGGTTCCTCTGAGTCTGGTCTCTCTCCTGCCAAAGACAGAGTGTTTATTTAAAGTAGAACTGACAGCATTTCAACTCATTTGCAGATATGAAACAAACAGACAATCATAATCAGTCAAAATTATAAAATTCCCAGCTTATGCTACAAAACCAACTTTATGAGAGGTTTTTAAAAATAGGTTATTTTGACTCAACATTCCATGACGTACACTAAGGCATTGTCGGCAGAATAGATGGATACAGTTCAATGCATGAATAATATAATTCACCAATACATTTCTTAGTAGTCAAAAAAATATTGCTCTCAGGTTGTAAATCCCAGCTGGCCTGATACACTGTTTGCTGCCTCCATTCAGGATGCACTGTTTCAGCTTCAATGACTCAGTATTTTGGACAAAAACCAGACGAATGTAACTAAGTCTGGGAATGTCAATACAATCAGACGAGCAAAAGGGCAATGATCACAAGTCAGTCATAATGTGGCTAATAGGCTAGCGTATCTATTTATGTAGCTAAAAACACGGAGCGTAACGCTAGCTAGCTAACAGGAGCTAAAAACACGGAGCTTAACGCTAGCTAGCTAACAGGAGGATGTCATGTGATGTCATTGGAGGACTTGGGTGAGTGACTGACTTTCCCCCCCCCTCGTATAGTTTTTGGGTGGCTACAGAGCTAGAGATGCAGGTGTCATTTGGTTAGCTAGCAAGAACGACTGTTATCCAGTTAGCATATATCTCTTGGGTTCGCAAATTCACTCTGGCTATTTACTCCAATTTCAGAGCACTCTCGTCTGAGTGTACCAGAGCGCTGAATAACTGATGAATTTACGAACGTGAAACACCCGTTGAATGAATATATATATATATATTTTGTGTAATTTATTTATTTATTTAACCTTTATTTAACTAGGCAAGTCAGGTAAGAACAAATTCTTATTTACAATGACGGCCTACACCGGCCAAACCGAGGACGAGGACGACGCTGGGCCGACGCTGGGCGCCGCCCTATTGGACTCCCAATCTCGCCGGTGTCAGTAAATGTTGTTAAAAGTTACACTGGGGTTGATATCCTTGACCAGTTTTTTTACTGCAGTTCTTCACCCCCTTGATTGCTGAATCATTAACCCATATTTTTAACCTGACGATGATTTCTAGTACTATCCCAAGATTTGGGAGGTGGCCCATGTATCAATTATTATCTGGAATAGCCTGCCATAGAACCTGAGGGGGGCTGAAACTTCAGACATTTAAAAGAGATCTTAAAAACATATTTTTAGCTTTGCTTTTCCTCAGGGTGCTTTTCAGTTTGTGTCATTCTTCTTTTTTTTTTTTTTTTTACTTCTGTAGTAAATGTTTCAGCTTTTATCATTCATTTGTTTTTTTCCCCTGTAAAGCACATTGCGTTGCATTCCATGTCTGAAATGTTCTGTATAAATAAAGCTTGATTTGATCAAAACCCTTTCCATGTTTGACCCATAGAAATAGAACGAATAGAACAGACATTCCTATTCAAGTCAATGATGTCATAATGGGTAAACTGGCAGCCATTGCAAGTGTACCAATTGAAGGTAGTAAAAGCAGGAAGTTTCCCTACAATCTGTGCTGTGATTTGTTGAGTTAAATTGCATGATTTGTTGAGCCTTCCACTCTCCGCACGTAAAGCCAGGGCACGCCTGCTCCCCTCCCCCGGCTAAAGCGTCACAATACCAGGCAGCTGCTGTTAGTGTACCCATGAGTTGACCAGTGAAATTGCCATGTTTGGAGGTTCCGAGTCCCTTCTATTCATTCTATTTTGATGTTTTGACCGGTCTGTCTCTGACTCCCTGGCTGTGACTGAGATGCTCCATCAAGAATGTTCCTCGGCTGACCATCCAAAATGCAAACTGTTCAACAACCCTGATCCATGATGTCATTCATGAATTCTACATTTTCTGTAATTGTATTTATTGATATATTTTGTCTTCTGGAATTTCCTGATGTATACGCAATTCAACCTTTGAGGATCAAACAGCCCCCCCTCTCTCTCTCTCCCACCAGAGAGGAAGAGGGGGGAAGTTGGCCCGGTTTTATGACTTAACGACGGGTCGTAAACTTTCTGTCTCTTGCTCTGCAGTATGGAGAAGTTGAAAAAATCCTTTGTTACAATTGAGAGAGATTTTGCCAAAACTTCAACATCAAAACACTAAACATTGGAACGTCAGTTTCGGAATCCAAACAATTGGAATGGTAGGCGAGGATCTAAACAATAAATCCTGTCAAACGTGTATTTTGTGATATCATTAAGGATGGTATTACTAAATGACTATCTCTGAAAATGTACGCATTCGAGGTGTCAGGTTTGCATCTAAATGTTGTAAAACTTTTTATAAATATGAAACTATTTGTGAAAAGATAGAAATGTGATTTTAGCCTTCTAAAATGAGAACTGTTTTTTTTTTTGCTAAACTTGTGGCAGTCAGTGGCCACGCCCCAAATGAGGTCAGAATTCGTGTCATCATGATGGAACGCCCCTTTTTACAGAGTGCTTAAAAGGACTCCCTGAAGAATTAACATATCAGACCAGAGAACATGACGACCACGTTGAAATGGTTGGAATTTAAATGAGAGCAGACAGCATGGAGAAGTGGCTACACGGCTGACAAATGGTTCTAAAACTACAAGACCAGATTTTTTTTAAACTTCTTTAAATTTATTTTTTACTTTATTTAACTAGGCAAGTTAGTTCACTTCTTTGGGGTAGGGGGCAGTATTTTCACGTCCGGATGAAAAGCGTGCCCAGAGTAAACTGCCTGCTACTCATGCCCAGATCCTAGGATATGCATAGTATTAGTAGATTTAGATAGAAAACAGTCTGAAGTTTCTAAAACTGTTTGAATGATGTCTGTGAGCATAACAGAACTCATATGGCAGGCAAAAACCTGAGAAAAAATCCAACCAGGAAGTGGGAAATCTGAGGTTTGTAGGTTTTCAACTCTTTGCTTATCCAAGATACAGTGGAAATTGGGTCATGTTGCACTTCCTAAGGCTTCCACTAGATGTCAACAGTCTATAGAACCTTGTTTGATGCTTCTACTGTGAAGTGGGGGCAAATGAGAGGCGATTGAATAAGGTCTCTCCCAGAGTGCCACGAGCTGACCATGCGCTGACCATGCGCGTTCATGTGAGAGTTAGCTGCGTTCCATCACATTTCTGAAGACAAAGGAATTCTCTGGTTGGAACATTATTGAAGATTTATGTTAAAAACATCCTAAAAATTGATTATATACATCGTTTGACATGTTTCTACAGACTAACGGAACTTTTTGGACTTTTCGTCTGTATTTTCCGCTGGACTTGCACGCGCGTCGTGAGTTTAGATTGTGTACTGAACGCGCGAACAACAAGGAGGAATTTGGACATAAATGATGGACATTATCGAACAAAACAAACATTTATTGTCGAACTGGGATTCCTGGGAGTGCATTCTGATGAAGATCATCAAAGGTAAGTGAATATTTATAATACTATTTCTGACTTATGTTGACTCCAACATGGCGCATATCTCTTTGGGTTGATTTGGGTTTGATTTTCATCAACATTTATGATGACAATTTCTGTAAATTGATGTGGCTCTGCAAAAACACCGGATGTTTTGGAACTACTGAACATAACGCGCCAATGTAAACGGAGATTTTTGGATATAAATATGAACTTTACCGAACAAAACATACATGTATTGTGTAACATGAAGTCCTATGAGTGTCATCTGATGAAAATCATCAAAGGTTAGTGATTAATTTTATCTATATTTCTGCTTTTTGTGACTCCTCTCTTTGGCTGGAAAAATGGCTGTGTTTTTCTGTGAAAAGGCACTCACCTAACATAATCGTTTGGTTTGCTCGTCGTAAAGCCTATTTGAAATCGAACACTGTGGCTGGATTTACAACAAGTGTATCTTTAAAATGGTGTAAAATAGATGTATGTTTGAGGAATTTTAATTATGGGATTTCTGTTGTTTTGAATTTGGCGCCCTGCAGTTTCACTGGCTGTTGACGAGGTGAGACGCTACCGTCCCACATACCCTAGAGAGGTTTAGAACAAATTCTTATTTACAATGACAGCTTAACCCGGACAAACCCGGACGACGCTGGGCCAATTGCACGCCGCCCTATGGGACTCCCAATCACGGCCGGATTAAGCACATTAATCCGCTTTACAAGGGGTGTAGAGCCTAACTGGCATATATAAGCAGCGCGTGATTTTCATGTTTGGGGACTATAGCTACTGAAACAGATGTCGTTTTGCTATGTTTTTGGGGAAGAACATTGTTTGCATCCATGAGCTAGCTAGCTTTTTTTAATGACCAGCACTGTAGGTGCGCGAGACAACTTTACCAGCATCATAACATACGTATTGATTAAACGTTGTGACACATGAAATTCGAGTGATAGTGTAATAAATGTGTAATAACTACGTAAAAAAATGCTGGACGCGTTAAATTATTATGTGACGTGCAGTCATATTCAGGTCCTGATTGGCCAACAAGCTTATTTGACACGTCAAATTGTGTAATTTGATGACAAATAGAGTTAAATAGTATCTTTTTTGACATGCAAGGACCCAAACGGCGTTCCATTGAAATCCTGGTTGAGAATTAAACGACTGAACAAATGAACAACGAAACAGCACATCTAGTAAGTGAAAAAAAAAGGTTTTTACTATGTTTTACTGGTAACGGGGACATACGTAAATGGCAACAAAATAACTTTTTGGTCAGTGTGGTGTGTGTGTGTAACCTTTATTTAACTAGGCAAGTCAGTTAAGAACAAATTCTTATTTAAAATGACGGCCTACCCCGGCCAAACCCGGACGATGTGGGCCAATTGTGCACCGCCCTATGGGACTCTCAATCAAGGCCGGATGTGATACAGCCTGGATTCGAACCAGGGACTGTAGTGACTCCTCTTGCACTGAGAAGCAGTGCCTTAGACTGCTGAGTCCATGTGTGTGTGTTAACTATTTAACAGTACTAGAATGATAAAAAGGCCGCTAAAATTTTCAATATAGGTTATCGTATCGTTTTTTGGGGCAAGGAAAATATCGGATATCGGCCAAAAATGTCATATCGGTGCATCACTACTACACGCTGGCAAATCAAGGCAAAAGTAAAAATCTCTGGATTAACTAGCTAATTTTAGCTAGATTTAGCAATGAATAAACTGCCTAAATGTCTTTAAATTGACAATTCTGTGACACAATAGATGTTTGCAAAGGTGTCAGCTAGAGACGACCCTTACAAAAAAATATTGCAGTTTTGAAACTGTAGTAAAAGTGCAGTTATACTGCACTGTAACTGCTGTTACACTGCAAAATTACTGCAGTATAAAAACATGTTTTCGATGCAGTATTTGCAGCATACTACCTGCCCTCCAGAACACCTACAGCACCCGATGTCACAGGAAGGCAAAAAAGATCATCAAGGACAACAACCACCCGAGCCACTGCCTGTTCTCCCCACTACCATCCAGAAGGCGAAGTCAGTACAGGTGCATCAAAGCTGGGACCGAGAGACTGAAAAACCGCCTCTATCTCAAGGCCATCAGAATATTAAACAGCCATCACTAACACAGAGAGGCTGGTGCCTGCATACAGACTTGAAATCATTGGCCACTGTTATAAATGTCACACTAGTCACTTTAATAATTCCACTTTCAATGTTTACATATCTTGCATTACTCATCTCATATGTATATACTGTATTCTATACTGTCTATTGCATCTTAGCCTATGCGCTCTGACATCGATGTGCAGGATCTTGCAGGGATTTCTAGTCTTGCATAATGTCGATTAGCATTTTCGAATGAGAGTAAATAAAGCTGAATATATTGATAAAAGTCACCTTGTCCGAGATAACGTTAAACTGTCATCAAAACGTCACGCCTGGGTAAGTCTACACAACACACAGCCCTTATTTTAAGCATTTCTAAAATTCCATATGGGAAAAATGTATGGCGGATCACTGTTTGATCGCTAGGTTTTATGGGTAACATGACACCTCCACTGTGGGGCCCTATACTTATCGTGGACATCGCCATTGTATGCACTGAGTCTCGTTAGTAGAAATGCCACGCAGCCATGTTAGAAGTTTGAAAACGGAAATGTGTGTTGTAATTTACACGTCAGTTAGGCCGATAGCTCGTTTAAAAAAAGTTGTCAGCAAACACTCTATAGTTTTAGAACCTGCTTAAACTATTGTTCTTATCATTTGGATGGTCAGTCCTTGTATTCATAGCTATTTTATGGAATTTGAGTTGTTACATATCGGTGTCTCCAGCACCCAACCTTTAACTGTTCACCAAAACGAGTGTCATGGCGGCCATTTTGTTATTGTTTGAATCACGGATTGCCACTTCGAAAATCCACTTCAGTTCAACAACTGGCTGAGTTCGTGCTCCTGTTTTTAAGATAGTAACGTTACTCACTGGTGTCAATCAGATCTCCAGTCTCATACTCTTCTTCCTCGTCCTCCTCTTTCATTGTGACAGTAACCTCTTCCTCATCTTTCACTCTGGAAGCTTCTTCATCGCCTTTCACTGTGACATCCTTCTCTTCCTCCTCTTCTTTCACGACAACATTAAGCCACATACCCTGTTTCTCAGTCCAGCAGACATCCTCTTCTTTTGAATGGGGAGAGTATTTTAGTGAGCTCATGGTCCGGAATGTTATTATAAGATAGCCAACTTAGATAGTTAGCATAAGCGACTAGCCTAATGCTAATTTAACCAGTTACGTACAATATGAAGCGGGGGATGGGTAACTAGTAGACACGACAGACGTCTGTTAAAACACAGTGATTAATATACACCGAAAACGTCTAAATAGCTCCAATGTTTAAGCTTTGTTGGTTAGCAAGCTATCTAGGTGACTGATTAGTTGTCGTTGTAGAAGAGGTGTCCCGTCCACTAGATTATACGTCACACTTTGGCAGCTTCGCCTGTAAAACTCATATCGCCATCTGCTGACTGGAGTAGATAATGCAGTTTACGGCTTTTTTTTTTCTTTCAGGAAATACGTTTATTTTAATTTATTTAATTTGCGTTTACACAGGCAGCCCAATTCTGCATTTTTACCCCCACTAATTGGTATTTTGATCTTTTCAAATCAGATACTTTTCAGATCAAAATTCCAATGAGTGAAAAAAAGTCTGAACGCAGCCAACTTCTTCTACATGGTGTAACAATACAT
The DNA here is from genome assembly GCF_016432855.1 of Salvelinus namaycush. Classification (NCBI taxonomy): domain Eukaryota; kingdom Metazoa; phylum Chordata; class Actinopteri; order Salmoniformes; family Salmonidae; genus Salvelinus; species Salvelinus namaycush. The sequence continues at coordinate 545,303 of NW_024057675.1, read as the reverse complement.
TATGTAGATGTATAGTTCAGGTCAAAAGTTTGGACACACCTACTCATTCAAGGGTTTTTCTTTATTTTTACTGTTTTCTACATTTTAGAGTAATAGTGAAGACATCAAAACTATGAAATAACACATGGAATCATGTAGTAACCAAAAAAGTGTATATCAAAATATATTTTAGATTCTTCAAAGTAGCCACCCTTTGCCTTAATGACAGTTTTGCACACTCTTGGCATTCTCTCAACCAGCTTCATGGGGAATTATTTTTCCAAGAGTCTTGCAGGAGTTCCCACATATGCTGAGCACTTGTTGGCTGCTTGTCCTATACTCTGCGGTCCAACTTATCCCAAACTATCTCATTTGGGTTGAAGTCGGGTGATTGTGGAGGCCAGGTCATCTGATGCAGCATTCCAACACTCTCCTTCTTGGTCAAATAGCCCTTACACAGCATGGAGGTGTGTTATTGGTCATTGTCCTGTTGAAAAACAAATGATAGTCCCACTAGGCTCAAACCAGATGGGATGGCGTATCACTGCAGAATGCTGAGGTAGCAATGCTGGTTAAGTGTGCCTTGAATTCTAAATAAATCACTGACAGTGTCACCTGCAAAGCACGCCCACACCATCACACCTCCTCCATGCTTCACAGTGGGAACCACACATGCGGAGATCATCCGTTTACCTACTATAAGTCTCACAAAGACACGACTGTTGGAACCAAAAATCTCAAATTTGGACTCATCAGACCAAAGGACAGATTTCCACTGGTCTAATGTCAAGTACTCATGTTTCTTCGCCCAAGCAAGTCTCTTCATCTTATTGGTATCCTTTAGTCGTGTTTTTTTTGCAGCAATTCGACCATGAAGGACTGATTCACGCAGTCTCCTCTGAACAGTTGATGTTAAGATGTGTCTGTATCTTGAACTCTGTGAAGCATTTATTTGGGCTGCAAATGCTGAGGCTGGTAACTCTTATGAACTTATACTCTGCAACAGAGGTAACTCTGGGTCCTTTCCTGTGGCAGTCCTCATGAGAGCCAGTTTCATCATAGAGCTTGATGGTTTTTGCGACTCCACTTGAAAAAACGTTCAAAGTTCTTGACATTTTCCGGATTGCCTTACCTTCATGTCTTAAAGTAAGGCTGGACTGTCGTTTCTCTTGCTAATTTGAGTTGTTCTTGCCATTATATGGACTTGGTCTTTTACCAAATAGGGCTATCTTCTGTATTTTTTTTTTTTTAAATGTTCACCTTTATTTAACCAGGTAGGCAAGTTGAGAACAAGTTCTCATTTACAATTGCGACCTGGCCAAGATAAAGCAAAGCAGTTCGACAAATACAACAACACAGAGTTACACATGGAATAAACAAACATAAAGTCAATAATACAGTAGAAAAATAAGTCTATATACAATGTGAGCAAGTGAGGTGAGATAAGGGAGGTGAAGGCAAAAAAAAGGCCATGGTGGCGAAGTAAATACAATATAGCAAGTAAAACACTGGAATGGTAGATTTGCAGTGGAAGAATGTAGAGATAGAAATAATGGGGTGCAAAGGAGCAAAATAAATAAATAAATACAGTAGGGAAAGAGGTAGTTGTTTGGGCTAAATTATAGATGGGCTATGTACAGGTGCAGTAATCTGTGAGCTGCTCTGACAGCTGGTGCTTAAAGCTAGTGAGGGAGATAAGTGTTTCCAGTTTCAGAGATTTTTGTAGTTCGTTCCAATCATTGGCAGCAGAGAACTGGAAGGAGAGACGGCCAAAGGAAGAATTGGTTTTGGGGGTGACCAGAGAGATATACCTGCTGGAGCGTGTGCTACAGGTGGGTGATGCTATGGTCACCAGCGAGCTGAGATAAGGGGGGACTTTACCTAGCAGGGTCTTGTAGATGACCTGGAGCCAGTGGGTTTGGCGACGAGTATGAAGCGAGGGCCAGCCAACGAGAGCGTACAGGTCGCAGTGGTGGGTAGTATATGGGGCTTTGGTGACAAAACGGATGGCACTGTGATAGACTGCATCCAATTTATTGAATAGGGTATTGGAGGCTATTTTGTAAATGACATCACCGAAGTCGAGGGTTGGTAGGATGGTCAGTTTTACAAGGGTATGTTTGGCAGCACGAGTGAAGGATGCTTTGTTGCGGAATAGGAAGCCAATTCTAGATTTAACTTTGGATTGGAGATGTTTGGTGTGATTCTAGAAGAAGAGTTTACAGTCTAACCAGACAGCTAGGTATTTGTAGTTGTCCACATATTCTAAGTCAGAGCCCACCCCTACCTAGAGCCCACCCCTACCTTGTCACAACACAACTGATTGTCTCAAATGCATTAAGAAGGAAAGAAATTCCACAAATTAACTTTTAACAAGGCACACCTTTTAATTGAAATGCATTCCAGGTGACTACGTCATGAAGCTTGTTGAGAGAATGCCAAGAGTGTGCAGGGCTGTAATCAAGGCAAAGGGTGGCTATTAAGAATCTCAAATCTAAAATATATTTTGATATGTTTAACACTTTTTTGGTTACTATGTGTTATTTCATAGTTTTGATATCTTCACTATTATTCTACAATGTAGAAAATAGTACAAATAAAGAAAAACCCTTGAATGAGTAGATGGGTCCAATTTTTTGACTGGTACTGTATATAATGAACAGACTAGGTCTATACTGCTCCTACATGGTGTAACAATACATCATGTAGATGTATATAATGAACAGACTAGGTCTATACTGCTCCTGCATGGTGTAACAATACATCATGTAGATGTATATAATGAACAGACTAGGTCTATACTGCTCCTACATGGTGTAACAATACATCATGTAGATGTATATAATGAACAGACTAGGTCTATACTGCTCCTACATGGTGTAACAATACATCATGTAGATGTATATAATGAACAGACTAGGTCTATGCTGCTCCTACATGGTGTAACAATACATCATGTATATATATATATATATATATATATATATATATATATATATATATATATATAAAGAACGTCCACTAGTGGCATTCCACATACTATTCAGACAAAAATGTACTGGATTAATCCAATCTTTTTTACAAATCCGCACAGGTTCTCTCTGACATGGTAGAATGATACTGATGGAAACATTCATGAGGTAGTAAATGTTTTTAATAATACTGATAGAAATATTCATGAGGTAGTAAATGTTTTTAATAATACTGATAGAAATATTCATGAGGTAGTAAATGTTTTTAATAATACTGATAGAAATATTCATGAGGTAGTAAATGTTTTTAATAATACTGATAGAAATATTCATGAGGTAGTAAATGTTTTTAATAATACTGATAGAAATATTCATGAGGTAGTAAATGTTTTTAATAATACTGATAGAAATATTCATGAGGTAGTAAATGTTTTTAATAATACTGATAGAAATATTCACGAGGTAGTAAATGTTTTTAATAATACTGATGGAAATATTCCCGAGGTAGTAAATGTTTTTAATGTGAACAACGTATCAATGTTATCCTCAGAACAACGCCATCACATTTTCATACACTTCTAGATTGATGACTAGTACACACATTAACTCAATTAAACAACTACATTCAAGAGGTTTTCAAGGTTAAAATTAACATTTTTAAATATCTTGTATTCAATCAAATCAATTATCAAAATAAATTACACAATTTAAAAGAGGGCTGAACATACTGATTTTGAGACTAACCTGGATAAATAAAGACCACATCGACACTAGAAGAGGTTTATCATTGAGACTAACCTGGATAAATAAAGACATCAACACTATAAGAGGTTTATCATTGAGACTAACCTGGATAAATAAAGACCACATCAACACTAGAAGAGGTTTATCATTGAGACTAACCTGGATAAATAAAGACCACATCAACACTAGAAGAGGTTTATCATTGAGACTAACCTGGATAAATAAAGACCACATCAACACTAGAAGTGGTTTATCATTGAGACTAACCTGGATAAATAAAGACCACATCAACACTAGAAGAGGTTTATCATTGAGACTAACCTGGATAAATAAAGACAACAGCAACACTAGAAGAGGTTTATCATTGAGACTAACAAGGATAAATAAAGACAACAGCAACACTAGAAGAGGTTTATCATTGAGACTAACCTGGATAAATAAAGACAACAGCAACACTAGAAGAGGTTTATCATTGAGACTAACTAGGGTATTAGAAATTCATCAAAACACAATCATGTTGAAGTAAAGATCCAACAGGGCCTAAAATGTACTTCTTTGGGTCCACCAGCGACTGTGGCAGGTAGATAAAAAAATAAAAAATACAAACCACTCAGATTTTTTACCAGGCCAAAATGGGCTAAAACTACACCAACAAAACACACAAAGACGGATGAACATGCTTTGTAATGTTTCTAAAAGAATACATGTATTATTAGTAAGAAGTAATGTGGTATATTGTTTAATTTAAAAAAATGTGACCTGAGTCCAATTAGTCATAGTTGTCACGGCCGTTGAAAGAAGAGGACCAAAGTGCAGCGTGGTGAGCGTACATTTCCTTTTATTATCGAATGTCGCCAATAAAACAAGAAACAAAATAAACGACCGTGAAGCTTACGAATCAGAGACAACGATAGACAGCTGTCCCTGATTGAGAACCATACCAGGCCAAAACATAGAAACACAAAATCATAGAAGTAAAGAACATAGAATGCCCACCCAAATCACACCCTGACCAAACCAAATAGAGACATAAAAAGGCTCTCTACGGTCAGGGCGTGACAATAGTGTTATTACTGATATACAGTGCATTCAGAATGTATTCAGACCCTTTCACTTTTCCCACATTTTGTTATGTTACAGCCTTGTTCTAAATTCAATAAAATGATCTGTTTAATAAAATTAGAAAACAGATATCACATGCAGCTAGGTCTGTAACAATGCTCCCTAAAAACACGACTTCCATGCGGAAGTGACTTTTCCGTAAGAGAGCATTTTCGCTATCCCTAACCCTTTTCCTAACCTTAACCTAATTATCGTAACCGGCAACATTAATTATCCCAACCTTCTGCATAAGTTCTCCAATCCTGGGGCCTCATTTATAAAACGGACTTACGATACATGCTGATCTTAAGTACGACTTACGCAGAAAACCACGTATAAGTAGTTATTTATAAAACTTTACTTTGACGTGGAAATGATCTTATCTCTGCGCAAAGTCTAGACTTGACGTAAATTATTTTCCTGCTGGTTATGTAGGGGTATTGCAGTTTGGGACGCATATGCATCCAAGCCTGTGGTGAACTTTTCCTGTAGTGAGCATTAGCTTTATGAACAATTTGTGAGGAATTATAAATTAAAGGTGTGAAGAATTAATTGCCAGACGCAAGGTGTTTTGAATTAAAAACAGGATGCGATGTTCTATAAATAGTGTGTTAAATTAGACAAAAGTAACCATGGCTGTTCTTGCGTTATTGGAAGACATCGAAAACCGTGCTTTTAGAAGGGAGAGAGACCGGAATGACTTTTTTTGCGCATGATGATCCATGGCTTATCGCTATCGTCTTCCAAGAAATGTTCTAGATTCGTGCGCGAATTTAGCACTTACTCTGGAAAGGAAGACACGCTGTAATCATGCCATACCCTTATTTGTCCAAGTACTGTCCACTCTGGGATTCGTCGCTACTGGGACATTCTAGAGCGAAATGAGTGACAGGTCGGGGTATATCACAGCCATCATTCAGCCGCATTCTGCCACAAGTGATCGAGGCGGTTCTACACGTATTGTCCACGAGATATATTCGTTTCCCATACAGCCGACGAACAGGCAAAGCCGAGTTTGTCCGCTCATTTAATTTCCCAGGGGTCATAGGTGCAGTTGACTGCAAGCATATTGCCTTACGCGCACCGTCTGTAGATGAATATGTATATGTTAACAGGAAGAATTTCCATTAATTGAATGTTAAGATCTGCGATGCCCGTATGCAACTACTCAATGTATACTCCAAGTGGCCAGGGTTAACGCACGACTCATTCATTATGCGCCACAGCAGAGTAGGCCTGCGTCTAGAAGCTGGTGAGAGTGGAGTCGGTTGGCTTCTCGTGAGTTATTTTTTTCCCCCCCAGTGTATAATAGCCTATTAACCGTGCAAAAATAATGTAACACAACGGTTTTACCCTATTAGGTGACCGGGGCTATCCACTGAAAAGGTGGCTTCTCACTCCATTTGCCGATCCCCGAACAGCAGAGGAAATACACTTCAATTTGGCGCACGGCAGAACAAGGTCGGTTGTGGAGCACGTGGCCCTGCTGAAGAGCAGGTGACGTTGCCTTGGTGCATCAGGTGGAAAACTCCTCCATAAGCCAGAGAAGCTAACTTCATTTAATAAAAATACAAAACTTAAATGTAGTTTTAAAATGGGTCAACTTAAAGCAACATATACCAACATTTTATTGAAATTGCACACACAAAAGGTTCTGGCCAAATAGCTGAAAACAGTTTTTAATTTGGCCCTACGGTTACTGATATGTCCCCTTGAAGCTTGTTCGTTTTGGCATTGCAACAAAATGTGAACAGATTTCAAGGGTACATCTCAGTAACTGTAGTGCCCATTAGTAGTGCAAGTTTGTTTGACAAGAACATTGGGGTGCAATTTCAAACCTAAATATAAAATGTTGGCATGATGCAGTGAGGAGGCGGCAGCTCATACAGAGATTGGTGGTAAGAAACAGATTAACAGATAATATACAAAGCATAGGTTTTTTATTCATGTTGTGGAAAACGTTCAACAATTGCATTATTTAAATGAATCAAAATCCCTACGTATTCTTCCGAGTTCAGTCCACAATCTGCCCACCCATTGTGTTCAACTCGTTCTGGGTTTGCAGGACTGACGTGGAGGCAGACGTGGATTTCATTTGACCTTTATTTAACTAGGCAACTCGTTCTGGGTTTGCAGGACTGACGTGGAGGCAGGCAGGCGTGGATTTAATTTGACCTTTATTTAACTAGGCAAGTCATTTAAGAACAAATTCTTATTTTCAATGACGGCCTAGGAACTAACTGCCTTGTTCAGGGGCAGAAAGGGCAGACCTTTTTTCTTGCAACCTTCCGGTTACTGGTCCAACGCTCTAACCACTAGGCTACCTGCCACCCCTATGGACCGTCTACACTTGTGGCCAAACATTCCCCCTCACTCCTTGCACCTGCAACGCTTTGGAACCGGGGCCTCATGGACTTGGACGGACCCTCGACACCTGTGGCCTAACCTCCCCCCTCACTCCTGGCATCTGCTGATTTGGGAGCCTCACGCACTTTATCCCTAGGTGGAGGGCGCACGGGCTGCAACGCAGCTTCCCCCGTTTCTATGTAAATAAAATAATGAAATAAATCAGTGCATGTCTTGTATATTAAGTTACAGACAACCAAGTTTCACATTCTCTTCATTACTTACTGTGATCCAGTGATGCAGCCGTGAGGGTTTCGTGCGCCGACTTCACCGTTTCCGTGCACAATCAAGTCCCCAAGTGGAAGAAACCTATTGATTTGGTGACCACCTGACCTTTCCTCTAGCGGCACCATCAGGTAGAGTTATTTAAAGCTTTGAATGGGTCGATTGGGTTCTGGAGGTGTGGTTACAGCTATTGCGCAGGGTTGGTGTGGCCTGTGGTTGGTGCGGCCTGTGGTGGTGGGGACCAATGTGATATATTTCCATGGGGCCTAAAATCCCTGGCGGCGCCCCTGAGTCCACCTAATAATACGTGTTGCCTGTCTTTGATCTCTTCTACCATCGCCGTGATCTCGTCTTCCAAAAAGTTAGCTTTTTCTCTTTTGGTCCTTTTTGGACTATTCCTGACTAAACCGTCATTTGTACTAGCATTCTATACAGGGACATCGCTGATTGTAAGGCACGTTCTGGTGCCATCATTTTTTAAAGTTAATTTGAGATTTATAGATCACAAGGTGCTTAAATTACAAAATTGCCTTCTTAGAACCTGGGTAAGCAATATGTAACAGTATAACTTTAGTATGTCCCCTCGCCCCGACCTCGGGCGCGAACCAGGGACCCTCTGCACACATCAACAACAGTCACCCACGAAGCGTCGTTACCCATCGCTCCACAAAAGCCGCGGCCCTTGCAGAGCAAGGGGAAACCCTACTTCAGGTCTCAGAGCAAGTGACGTAACCGATTGAAATGCTATTAGCGCGCACCACCGCTAACTAGCTAGCCATTTCACATCCGTTACACTCACCCCCCTTTCAACCTCCTCCTTTTCCGCAGCAACCAGTGATCCGGGTCAACAGAATCAATGTAACAGTATAACTTTAGTACGTCCCCTCGCCCCGACCTCGGGTGTGAACCAGGGACCCTCTGCACACATCAACAACAGTCACCCACGAAGCGTCGTTACCCATCGCTCCACAAAAGCCGCGGCCCTTGCAGAGCAAGGTGCAACACTACTTCAGGTCTCAGAGCAAGTGACGTAACCGATTGAAATGCTATTAGCGCGCACCACCGCTAACTAGCTAGCCATTTCACATCCGTTACATGTTTTTTTATGAATCGATTGTAAGCACACCGTCAGAAAATTATCTTACGAATAAGTTCAAGTATAAATCTAAGATTCTTTATATAAATGAGGCCCCTGCTACGAAAAAGTGACTTCCAGTCGTAGCTCTATGGTGTTTTTATGGAGTCCAGTAACAGTACATAGATGTAGATGTATATATATAATGAACATCCACTAACACAGTTAAAAATAATGGCTAACACTGTCACAAAAATTCATTTTATTTTTCAGATAATATGTTGCATTAATCAAATCCTTTTAATTCTCTGACATGGTGGAATAATGCTAATGTGAACATTCATGTGGTGGTGAATGTTTTTCATGTCAACATCGTATCAATGTTATCAGAACAACGTCATCACATTTGTATACTCCGTTAACTTGATGACTAGTACACAAATGAACTTAATGACAAAATTCAACAGGTTTCAAGGTTAGAATCAAGAAATGCACATTCTACAAATCTACAGTGCCTTCGGAGAGTATTCAGACTCCTTGACCTTTTCCATGTTTTGTTACATTACAGCCTTATTCTAAAATTGATTTAAATAGTTTTTTCCCCTCATCAATCTACACACAATATCCCATAATGACAAAGCAAAAATGTTTTTAGATTATTTTTTGCTTATTCATAAAATAAAATAAACTGAAATATTACATTTACATAAGTATTCAGACCCTTTACTCAGTACTTTGTTGAAGCACCTTTGGCAGCAATTACAACCACAAGTCTTCTTGGGTATAATACTACAAGCTTGTCACACCTGTATTTAGGGAGTTTCTCCCATTCTTCTCTGCAGATCTTCTTAATCTTAAACTATGCCAGGTTGGATGGGGAGTGTCACTGCACAGCTATATTCAGGTCTCTTCTGAGATGTTCAATCGGGTTTAAGTCCGGCCTCTGGCTGGACCACTCAAGGACATTCAGAGACTTGTTCCGAAGCCACTCCTGCGTTGTCTTTGCTGTGTGCTTAGGGTCGTTGTCCTGTTGGAAGGTGAATCTTCACCCCAGTCTGAGGTCCTGAGCACTCTGGAGCAGGTTTTCATCAAGGATCTTTCTGTACTTTGCTCTGTTCATCTTTACCTCAATCCTGACTAGTCTCCCACTCCCTGCTGCTGAAAAACATCCCCACAGCATGATACTGCCACCACCATGCTTCACCATAAGGATGGTGCCAGGTTTCCTCCAAATGTGATGCTTGGCATTCAGGCCAAAGAGTTCAATCTTGGTTTCATCAGACCAGAGAATCTTGTTTCTCGTGGTCTGAGTCTTTAGGTGCAGTTTGGCAAACTCCATGCAGGATTTAATGTGCCTTTTACTGAGGAGTGGCTTCCGTCTGGCCACTCTACCATAAAGGTCTGATTGGTGGAGTGTTGTAGAGATGGTTGTCCTTCTAGAAGTTTCTCCCATCTCCACAGAGGAACTATAGAGCTCTGTCAGAGTGACCATCAGGTTCTTGGTCACCTCCCTGACCAAGGCCCTTCTCCCCCGATTGCCGAATTTGGCCGGGCGGCCAGCTCTAGAAAGAGTCTTGGTGGTTCCATACTTCTTCCATTGAAGAATGATGGACACTGTGTTCTTGGGGACCTTCAATGATGCAGACATGTTTTGGTACCCTTCCCCAGATCTGTGCCTCAACACAATCCTGTGTCGGCGCTCTACGCACCATTCCTTCGACCTCGTGGCTTGGTTTTTGCTCTGACATGCATTGTCAACTGTGGGACCTTATATAGACAGGTGTGTGCCTTTCCAAATCATGTCCAATCAATTGAATTTACCACAGGTGGACTCCAATCTAGTTCTAGAAACATCTCAAGGATGATCAAAGGAAACAGGATGCACCTGAGCTCCATTTCGAGTCTCATAGCAAAGGGTCTGAATACTTATGTAAAAAAAGTAGTTGTTTTTTATTTTTAATAAAATTACTACAAATTCCAAAAACCTGTTTTTGCTTTGTCATTATGGGGTATTGTGTGTAGATTTCTGAAGAATGTTTTATATTTAATCAATTTTAGAATAAGGCTGTAACATAACAAAATGTCAAATGGTCTGAATACTTTCGAAGGTACTGTATTTTAATCATTTACATTTTGCAATATCCAAATCATGTATTCAATCAAATTCAATTTGCAACATCCCCAAAAATATATCCAATCAAATTTCTTTAGTAATATCCAAATCATATCAAATTCAAGAGGTTTCAAGGTTAGAATCAAGAAATGCACAATCTATCATTCTATTAATCTATTAATCTATTTAATCATTTACATTTTGAAATACCAATATCTAACTCTAGACTTGTATTTAATTAATCAATCAAAATACATAATCAAAAAACACATACAAAAATATATATTCTGATTTTAGATGTGATCATGTCTTGAGAAGAATAAACAAAATACAAAAGGTAGGCCTATTTTAGAGGAAGCTTTCATACATACAATATGATTTGATGTTGCATAAACCAAAACACAAATTATTAGTCAAAAAAATAAGTCAGAACCCACAGCTATTCTCTCATGTGATTTCAGGTCCTCTGACCGGGAAAATGTCTTTCCACAATGACATTATTGGAAAAGCTTCTCTCCAGTGTGTGTTCCTTCATGCCTTTTCATGTTTGCTAACTGGGTAAAACTCTTTCCACATTGGGAGCATTGGAAAGGCTTATCTCCTGTGTGTGTCCTCTCATGCTTTTTCAGTGTCCCTAACTCTGTAAAACTCTTTCCACACTGGGAGCATTGGAAAGGCTTCTCTCCTGTGTGTAATCTCTCATGCATTTTCAATGTCCCTGACCGGGCAAAAAAAATTCCACAGTGGGAGCATTGGAAAGGCTTCTCTCCTGTGTGCATTCTCTCATGCATTTTCAAGTTCCCTAACCGGGGAAAACTTTTTCCACACTGAGAGCATTGGGAAGGCCTTTCTACTAAGTGTGTTCTCTCATGTGCTTTCAGGTCCCCTAATGAGGAAAATGTATTTTCACACTGGGGGCATCGATATGGCTTCTCTCCAGTGTGTGTTCCTTCATGCCTTTTCATGTTCGCTAACTGGGTAAAACTCTTTTCACATTGGGAACATTGGAAAGGCTTCTCTCCTGTGTGCGTCCTCTCATGCTTTTTCAGTGTTCCTAACTCGGTAAAACTCTTTCCGCACAGGAAGCAGTGGAAAGGCTTCTCTCCTGTGTGTATTCTCTCATGCATTTTCAAGTTCCCTAACCGGGGAAAACTTTTTCCACACAGGGAGCATTGGAAAGGCTTATCTCCTGTGTGTGTCAGCTCATGTGATTTCAGGTCCCCTATCTGGGTAAATCTTTTTCCACAGTCTGAGCAGTGGTGGGGCTTCTCCCCTGTGTGCATTCTCTCGTGTGTTTGTAGATTCCTTAACTGGGTAAAACTCTTTCCACAATGGGAGCATTGAAAAGGCCTATCTACAGAGTGTGTTCTCTCATGTTTTTTCAGGTCCCCTGATGAGAAAAATCTCATTTCACACTGGGAGCATTGATATGGCTTCTCTCCAGTGTGTATTCTTTCATGCACTTTCAGGTTCCCTGCGTGTCTAAACCCTTTTCCACACTGGGAGCAGTGGAAAGGCTTCTCTCCTGTGTGTGTCATTTCATGTGTCTTCAAGTTCCCTAACTGAGTAAAACCTTTTCCACACTGGGAGCAGTGGAAAGGTTTATCTCCTGTGTGTGTGCGCTCATGTGATTTCAGATTCCCTAACCAGGTAAAACTCTTTCCACACTGAGAACATTGGAAAGTCTTCTCTCCTGTGTGTGTCAGTTCATGTGATTTCAGGTCCCCTATCTGGGTAAATCTCTTTCCACAGTCTGAGCAATGGTAGGGCTTCTCCCCTGTGTGCGTTCTCTCATGCTTTTGTAGATTCCCTAACTGGGTAAAACTCTTTCCACACTGAGAGCATTGGAAAGGCCTCTTTATAGAGTGTGTTCTCTCATGTTTTTTCAGGTCCCCTGACGAGGAAAATGTTATTTCACACTGTGAGCATTTATATGGCTTCTCTCCAGTGTGTCGTCTTTCATGCACTTTCAGGTTCCCTGCATGTCTAAACCCCTTTCCACACTGGGAGCAGTGGAAAGGTTTCTCTCCTGTGTGTGTCATCTCATGTGTTTTCAAGTTCCCTAACTGAGTAAAACTTTTTCCACACTGGGAGCAGTTGAAAGGCTTATCTCCTGTGTGTGTCCGCTCATGTGATTTCAGATTCCCTAACCAGGTAAAACACTTTCCACAGTCTGAGCAGCAGAAGGGCTTCTCCCCTGTGTGTGTTCTCTCATGCGTGTGTAGACTCCCTAACAGGGTAAAACTCTTTCCACACTGAGAACATTGGAAAGGCCTCTCTACTAAGTGTGTTCTCTCATGTTTTTTCAATTCCCCTGATGAGGAAAATGTATTTTCACACTGGGAGCATTGATATGGCTTCTCTCCCGTGTGTGTTCCTTCATGCCTTTTCATGTTCGCTAACTGGGTAAATCTCTTTCCACATTGGGAACACTGGAAAGGCTTCTCTCCTGTGTGTGTCCTCTCATGCTTTTTCAGTGTCCCTAACTCAGTAAAACTCTTTCCACACTGGGAGCAATTGAAAGGCTTATCTCCTGTGTGTGTGCGCTTATGTGATTTCAGACTCCCTAACCAGGTAAAACTCTTTCCACACTGGGAGCAGTGGTGTGGTTTTGCTGGTTTGGTCTTCTCTGGGTCTGAAGGACTCTTCCTGCTGTGAGAGTCTGGTCTTTTACCTGCTGAAGACAAACATAGTATTTGTTTAAACAGAGAGATCTAAATGAAACCTCTACATGATACAACTGTCTTTCTACAAGGTTTAATCTAGACTAGATCCCTCAATAAAATGCATAATCTTCAAGACCCTGGTGCTTGGTTACGGAGCAGCAGGGGGAACTGCCCCTCCCTTCCTTCAGGCTATGATGGATGGAAGAGATTAGCTGAACAACTTCTGTATCGTTTTTATTAAACAAAGATGTGCACAGGAAGACTGCAGAGAGACTGAAATGCCTCTTCTACAAGGCTGTAACACTGTGCCACCCTCCTGAGGGGAGGGCAGACCTAAACAGGAAGACTGCAGAGAGACTGAAATGCCTCTTCTACAAGGTTGTAACACTGTGGCACCCTCCTGAGGGGAGGGCAGACCTAAACAGGAAGACTGCAGAGAGACTGAAATGACTATTCTACAAGGTTGTAACACTGTGCCACCCTCCTGAGGGGAGGGCAGACCTAAACAGGAAGACTGCAGAGAGACTGAAATGACTCTTCTACAAGGTTGTAACACTGTGCCACCCTCCTGAGGGGAGGGCAGACCCAAACAGGAAGACTGCAGAGAGACTGAAATGCCTCTTCTACAAGGTGGTAACACTGTGCCACCCTCCTGAGGGCAGACCTAAAGACTCTGGCCTTAACACTTCCTTGTTTCATCCTTCCCTGGGTTAAAACATTAAATAAAGGCTGACTTGGGGGGGTTGAATAGACTTTATATTTGAATCACTTCAGGACACCCATGGGTTGATGTACCAATCACTAAGACCTGCTTTATGGTGACCTCCGACCTTATAGAGGGTACCTAGAGGTCAAAATCCAATAGGAAATTATCATCAGAATAGTGTTCTTTCAGAGGAGCTCCAAATGGAACCTATTGGTTGTGTGGAAAAAATGGCTTACTATAGCATTCCATCGAACTGGGGAGGGACGTGTACTGTAGGGTTTGTGGTGACAGCTATGACAACCGTTCTGAATAATGAGAGGGATCTGAAGGCTTTGTTTAAAGACTACAGACCTGGTGGAATGAGGAGAGATAAGAGATCTCTGGCCGGCATCACTCACACACCGGCCTCCAGGTTCTTTGGGGGTGTTTTGTTTCCTGGGTATGGAGTTGCATGCGTGCGTTAAATCAAATTTGAGACATCTCTAGACACAGAGAAAACTGGCAATGCTACTCGAAATGCCCTGGAAGAATTAAATGGGGGAAATGAAAGAATTGTGTAAGTCAGCGCTTCAAAACAGAGAGGTCCTTGACTATATTTTGGCAGGTCAAGGGGGCACATATGCAATCATTGGTGATGAATGTTGTACTTTTGTCCCAGATCACTCTTCTAATGTGACTGATCTTGCAGAATTCATTGCCACTGTTGCTAAAAATAATTCTCCAAAACAAGATTGAACGCTTGCAACTTGGTTTGAATCCCTGCTTGGAAATTAGGGATCCCAGATTGCCCAGTGGGCTGCAGTGTGTTTTTTGTTTCGTTTGTTTAATTGTGTTATTAACATGCTTTAAGGTGATTTGTGCCTCTCTGGCTGGTACGATTTCAGCAGCTGTCATGTTTTCTGCTCCTACAGAGAACAGTGAAACTATTGAGCTGCCAACTCTGGATTAGAGCCCCATTTCCCCCTGTAGATGCAGACGATGATTAATGGTTGAAGGTTGTTTTCTGTGGTTTTCTTTTGAGTTGAGGGTCAGGTCATCTAAACCCTTAAATCCATTTTACATTATGTTGGACACTGAGCTGATGAGCACCAACCTTGTGTAGAATTGTTAAACAACAGGGTTTTAGGTTGACGTCCCAGGGACAGTTAAGTGAAAAACACAGGTCAATCCAACCCGACTGTGGAAAGAGGAAACAATGGATAACATTGAGAAAGTTATTCACCTCTGAATCTACAGATCCCTTGTGTATGTATGTGTGTATTCTTTTTCATATACTCACTCACATTGGTTTTAACTTTCTGATTGTAGGTTTTTAGCTTTATTTAACTTGCCTAGTTAAAGAAATGTTAAATAAAAAATACAAAAAATTATTTATTATAATAACATTATAGAAACTCCTTTTGATAGAAGCTAAAATCTAAATGCTTACTTTAACATGTAATTATTGTTATCACACAAGTGATAAAAGGATGGAATGTAAACAGATGAAATTTACTTTGTGCATCTTATCTTTGGTGTCATAAACAATCCTTGGCTCCTGTCTGGGTCTGGTCAAGAGACGAGGGGGAGGGGCCCCTCCGGAGGAACATCCGTCAGAACGCCCAGAATATGTTCTTTAAGTTAAGATAGACGGAGCCAGTCACACGTGTGAACCGATCCAATGAATCATGTTTATGTAGGTTCAGATATCAGTATATAAGGCTCTACCCTCGACAACTACTGTGATTATTATTATTTGACCATGCTGGTCATTTATGAACATTTTGAACATCTTGGCCATGTTCTGTTATAATCTCCACCCGGCACAGCCAGAAGAGGACCCCTCATAGCCTGGTTCCTCTCTAGGTTTCTTCCTAGGTTTTGGCCTTTCTAGGGAGTTTTTCCTAGCCACCGTGCTTCTACACCTGCATTGCTTGCTGTTTGGGGTTTTAGGCTGGGTTTCTGTACAGCACTTTGAGATATCAGCTGATGTAAGAAGGGCTATATAAATAAATTTGATATCATTTGATATGTAAGGAAGGCCCTTTCACAGCTCACTTCAGACTGGTACTTACGCAGCAGGGACTGGGAAACTAGTCAGGATCGAGGGAAAGATAAACGGAGCAAAGTACAGAGAGATCCTTGATAAGGACCTCAGACTGTTCACCTTCCAACAGGACAACGACCCTAAGCACACAGCCAAGACAACGCAGGAGTGGCTTCGAGACAAGTCTCTGGATGTCCTTGAGTGGCCCAGCCAGAGGCCAGACTTGAAACCGATTGAACATCTCTGGAGAGACCTGAAAATAGCTGTGCAGCGATGCTCCTCATCTAACCTGACAGAGCTTAAGAGGATCTGCAGAGGTTGCGCAGACCGCTATAATCTGGCTCTCATGGAATGTCATGTTTACAGGCTGAACAGAGCTCTATAATAATAGATAATGTCATGTTTACAGGCTGTCCAGAGCTCTATAATAATAGATAATGTCATGTTTACAGGCTGACCAGAGCTCTATGTTTACAGGGTGTCCAGAGCTCTATAATAATAGATAATGTCATGTCTTTAGGCTGAGCAGAGCTCTATAATAATAGATAATGAGGACTACAGTATTTCAGTTAGGGCTGACCCCTATTAGTTGACTGGTCAATTGTTTGGTCATTAGGCTGTTGGTTGACCGAGATGGTTTTAGTCAAGCAGTAACACACATGTATATTTGCGTCCATCTCAATAAACTAATCCATTGCGAAGGCCTAGACTAAAAGCAAATGTATGCTTGATCCGAAAATGTGGTTGGTGGCTCCATATGGAGGGTGTGACGCAATTATGGAGCCTCCGGAGGCACGCAGAGGCCAAATCGAGCTCTGTACCGCATCGCCATGGCTCTGTATAGCTCTGCATTGACATGATTGGTTGACGGTAGGTGGGGGCGGTACCTCCTGTATAAACACAAACTCACTTCCTTCACAACAGCTCAGCACTGCGCCGCGAAGCAAGAAGTATGAATGCCCTGAGTTCCGCTGAGGCCGTATCACTGTAAATGCTGCACGGCCAATACAGACGTCGGATTGACCAAGCAGCCCAGATGCACAATGCACTTCTCTCTCCAGAACGCACTCTCTCCTGCCAATTTGTGCACATTGTTTCATAACTTCATTCTGTGAGTAGTTTGAGTTTTAGTGTCTATCATTTCCCCATTACAAGTACCACCAGTAGAAAATGTACTGTTAATTCCTATCATTTCTAATCTACAAAATGTGTTACTTTGGTTACGGTAATTTTTGAGAATGCATTCAATATTATTATTCCAGTCTTCCCGTTATCGTTGTCAGAGTGAATACATTGTTTGCAGAGTGCACAGCTTATGAAACACTTGTGAGAAACAAGTTTTGGTTTATTTAATTTAATTTATAAAGTTATGGCAATTTAGTCGTTGACTTTTGTTTGGAGCGTTCCTGTCAGTGTTGAGTAAGGACGCGCATGCATAAAAGTAGGCCTATAGGCTACCTGGTAGAGGTCGACTGATTATGATTTTTCAACGCCAATACCAATTATTTGAGGACCAAAAAAAGCCGATGACGATTATTTGTAGGCCCAAAAAAAGCCGATACCGATGAATCGGACGATTTATATACACTGCTCAAAAAAATAAAGGGAACACTTAAACAACACAATGTAACTCCAAGTCAATCACACTTCTGTGAAATCAAACTGTCCACTTAGGAAGCAACACTGATTGACAATAAATTTCACATGCTGTTGTGCAAATGGAATAGACAAAAGGTGGAAATTATAGGCAATTAGCAAGACACCCCCAAAAAAGGAGTGATTCTGCAGGTGGTGACCACAGACAACTTCTCAGTTCCTATGCTTCCTGGCTGATGTTTTGGTCACTTTTGAATGCTGGCGGTGCTCTCACTCTAGTGGTAGCATGAGACGGAGTCTACAACCCACACAAGTGGCTCAGGTAGTGCAGTTCATCCAGGATGGCACATCAATGCGAGCTGTGGCAAAAAGGTTTGCTGTGTCTGTCAGCGTAGTGTCCAGAGCATGGAAGCGCTACCAGGAGACAGGCCAGTACATCAGGAGACGTGGAGGAGGCCGTAGGAGGGCAACAACCCAGCAGCAGGACCGCTACCTCCGCCTTTGTGCAAGGAGGTGCACTGCCAGAGCCCTGCAAAATGACCTCCAGCAGGCCACAAATGTGCATGTGTCTGCTCAAACGGTCAGAAACAGACTCCATGAGGGTGGTATGAGGGCCCGACGTCCACAGGTGGGGGTTGTGCGTACAGCCCAGCACCGTGCAGGACGTTTGGCATTTGCCAGAGAACACCAAGATTGGCAAATTCGCCACTGGCGCCCTGTGCTCTTCACAGATGAAAGCAGGTTCACACTGAGCACATGTGACAGAGTTTGGAGATGCCGTGGAGAACGTTCTGCTGCCTGCAACATCCTCCAGCATGACCGGTTTGGCGGTGGGTCAGTCATGGTGTGGGGTGGCATTTCTTTGTGGGGCCGCACAGCCCTCCATGTGCTCGCCAGAGGTAGCCTGACTGCCATTAGGTACCGAGATGAGATCCTCAGACCCCTTGTGAGACCATATGCTGAAACATGCACATTTGTGGCCTGCTGGAGGTCATTTTGCAGGGCTCTGGCAGTGCACCTCCTTGCACAAAGGCGGAGGTAGCGGTCCTGCTGCTGGGTTGTTGGCCTCCTCCACGTCTCCTGATGTACTGGCCTGTCTCCTGGTAGCGCCTCCATGCTCTGGACACTACGCTGACAGACACAGCAAACCTTTTTGCCACAGCTCGCATTGATGTGGCATCCTGGATGAACTGCACTACCTGAGCCACTTGTGTGGGTTGTAGACTCCGTCTCATGCTACCACTAGAGTGAGAGCACCGCCAGCATTCAAAAGTGACCAAAACATCAGCCAGGAAGCATAGGAACTGAGAAGTGGTCTGTGGTCACCACCTGCAGAATCACTTCTTTTTTGGGGGTGTCTTGCTAATTGCCTATAATTTCCACCTTTTGTCTATTCCATTTGCACAACAGCATGTGAAATTTATTGTCAATCAGTGTTGCTTCCTAAGTGGACAGTTTGATTTCATAGAAGTGTGATTGACTTGGAGTTACATTGTGTTGTTTAAGTGTTCCCTTTATTTTTTTGAGCAGTGTATATATATATATATATATATATATATATATATATATATATATATATATATATATATATATATATATATTTGTAATAATGACAATTACAACAATACTGAGTGAAAACTTTTATTTTAACTTAATATAATACATAAATAAAATCTATTTAGTCTCAAATAAATAATGAAACATTTTCAATTTGGTTTAAATAATGCAAAAACTGTGTTGGAGAAGAAAGTAAAAGTGCAATATGTGCCATGTAAAAAAGCTAACGTTTAAGTTCCTTGCTCAGAACATATGAAAGCTGGTGGTTCAGTATTCCCAGTTCTTCAATATTCCCAGTTAAGAAGTTTGAGGTTGTAGTTATTATAGGAATTATGACGCGTCGACTATTTCTCTCTATACCATTTGTATTTCATATACCTTTGACTATTGGATGTTCTTATAGGCACTTTAGTATTGCCAGCCTAATCTCGAGAGTCGATAGGCTCGAAGTCATAAACAGCGCTGTGCATACCAGCATTGCTAAGAGCTGCTGGCAAAACGCAGTAATGTGCTGTTTGAATGAATGCTTACGAGCGTGCTGCTGCCAACCACCACTCAGTTAGACTGCTGTATCACATATCAAATCATAGACTTAATTATAATAAACACAGAAATACGAGCCTTTGGTCATTAATATGGTCAAATCAGGAAACTATCATTTCGAAAACTAAATGTTTATTATTTCAGTGAAATACGGAACCGTTCCGTATTTTATCGCACGTGTGGCAACCCTACGTCTAAATATTGCTGTCACATTGCACAACCTTCAATATTATGTCATAATTATATAAAATTCTGGCAAATTAATTACGGTCTTCACACAGTTCGCAACGAGCCAAACTGTTGCATATACCCTGACTCTGCATTGAACGCAAGAGAAGTGACACAATTTCCCTGGTTTATATTGCCTGCTAACATGAATTTATTTTAACTAACTATGCAGGTTTTTAAAAAATATATACTTCTGTGTATACATTTTAAGAAAGGCATTGATGTTTATGGTTAGGTACATTTGTGAAACGATTGTGCTTTTTTTCGCGAATGCGCTTTTGTGAACTCAACACCCGTTTGGCGTTGAAGTAGGCTGTGATTCGATGATAAATTAACAGGCACCGCATTGATTATATGCAACGCAGGACAAGCTAGTTAACCTAGTAATATCATCAACCATGTGTAGTTAACTAGTGATTATGTGAAGATTGATTGTTATTTATAAGTTTAATGCTAGCTAGCAACTTACCTTGGCTCCTTGCAGCCATAAGGTCCTTTTGACGCTGCACTCGCGTAACAGGTGTTCGGCCTGCCACGCAGTTTCCTCGTGGATTGCAATGTAAACGGCCATAATCGGCATCCAAAAAGTCTGATTACCGATTGTTATGAAAACTTGAAAATCGGCCATGCCGATTAATCAGTCGACCTCTAATACCTGGCGATTAATCAGTCGACCTCTAATACCTGGCTTGCGCGAAAATGTAGGCATATAAATGTGCCCATTTGGGGATGTGATAATATTTGTGATTGTCTTAACTCACTACCACTAATAACCTGTGGAGCTTCTCAAAGTAATGTTTTCTTCACCTCAAAAACAAGCAAACAAAGTCTGTTTTTACATCCATTGAGAATTACAATAGTTCCTCACTGTATTTGAAAAATCTTTCCAGCTCTTTCTCTTTCGATAACCACATAGAGTGAAAGGGAAAAATGTCATGCTCTGATCCAGCGGAAACGTCATAAAATAGACCTACCTGATTACTTCGTATCAGTTGTTTGACTTGGACTGAAATAGGTTCCTGGTACTCATTTTGGGTGCTGGTACTGTTTATATTTAGGTGCAGGAGCTCCACAATACTTTAGAGCTAATATTCTATGAGAGGAACAGGAGATCAAGCAGTAGAACATTTGAGGTGCCGGTACTCAGCTCCGATGAGCTCCTGCCCAAGTCAAGCACTGCTTCTTATCCCTTATGCAAATAGGTTACAGTTTACAGACATAGCTTACAGCTGTGTCTGTCCTGAGCTCACTGGCACTGAAAACTCTGAGGGGCTCAGAATCAGAATCTCAGAATATTTTATACAATGTTGCAAGCTTCCAGACAGACCCAAGTGAATAGCTTAAACAATGTTTCAAGTTCATTGCAGACAGGCCATGTGTAGCCAACGTGATTTATAGGATATATATATTTTTTTTTAATCAGGATTTGTTCTACCTGCAGGCTGCAATGTTTCTATTTGTTGGCTATTTTAGTTACTTTTAGGTTGATTATTTTCATTTATATTTAGATAGGATTTTGATTAACCACATAACAATGATTTAGAGACATGAACACGTTATTATAAATTAAATGAAACTGTTCCACGAAACTGTGCATATGAAAAACCATAATTGGCACGCAGATCGGTAGAAATGGTAAGATAAATTGGCATTTCTCATTCCATGAGAAAGTTTGCCAACTCCTCGTGTATTACCGGCAACTTTAGGAGAGTAATGGGAGAATCTGTGAAAGCCAGCAGAAAGAGGGAGGAGAAAAGTTGGGTCAGGTTATCTAGATCTCAGGCGGCTTCTTGAGGCATTTGTCTTAAAGCATCAGACCGTAAGTTTAAAGCATCAGACCGTAAGCTTAAAGCATCAGACAAGCTCACATACATAGGGTGTGTCTATATATGGGTAAAAAACACATTTACAAATTTCGACCAATCAATTGGACTTTCAGGCGACCAAGATTTTTTTTTTGTTGGTCGGAGACGGTCCTAATTCCAGTCAATGTCATTGGATGCATTTGATCCATTGTTAATGAACGTTTTGGTGGTGGCCCTACTCTGGACGTTACACACATCTTACAGTGTAGTTTAACAATTCCTACAGTACTGAACAACATATTTAAGTGTAGAACTTCAGTAGAATGCCCCATTTAAAACCACACATTAGTTCAACAACTGCAGAGTTTGTGTCACTGATAGATAGTACTCACGGGTGTTAATCAGATCTCCAACCTCCTCCTCTTCCTCCTCCAATGTGACAGTAATCTCCCCCTCCTTCACCTCAAAAACGTCTTCCTCTTCTTTCACTGTGATAGTCATCTCCCCCTCTTTCACCTCAAAAACGTCTTCCTCTTCTTTCACTGTGATAGTCATCTCCCCCTCCTTCACCTCAAAAACGTCTTCCTCTTCTTTCACCGTGATAGTCATCTCCTCCTCTTCCTCTTTCACGCCCAACACAGCATCGTCATTTTTATCTTCCTCCTCTTCTTTCACAGTAACATCCTCCTCCTCTTTCACTGTAACAGCCTCAACCTCTACAGCCTCATCTTCCTCCTCTTTCTCTGTCCAGCAGACCTCTTCTTCTTCAAAAGGGGGGGAGTAGCTTAGTGAGCTCATGGTCAGGGTTGTTAGCGAGGTAACGTTAGCTAAATATCATTAGCGACTAGGCTACTGCTAACTTAACCAGACAGCTAGTTGACTAACAAAAATGTAAATATGAAAATTAAGGGGTAACTAGTGGATACGACATACATGTATTTTTAACTCCCCGAAACGGTCTAAAAAAAACGTCAATGTTACGGTTGTATGTTGGCTAGCACGCTACCTAACAGTTAGCTGGTTGAATCAGTAACCGTGTTGTTCTCGTTGAAGAAGCGTCCCGTCCTCTAGAATATACGTCACACTAGCAACGGCGCATGAAATACGCATATCGCTATCTGTTGATTGGAGTTGGTAAAGCAGTAGCGGAAAATGTTTATTTTTCATTTAATTCATTAAATAATAATATTACGTAAAGAAGTACAAAGGAAACCACGTGTTGATTGATTAGTTCCACTTTTTTTTTTATGAGTGAGAAGTTAGAACATCTACTACACAATGTATTATTCATTTTTACTCAGATAAACATATGTTACATGATCCTTTTTACAATCTGACATGGTGGAATAATACTGATGGAACATTCATGAGGTAGTGACTGTTTTTAATGTCAACCGTTTTGATGACTAGTACTGTAGTGGCTAAAGGTTCCTAGATAAAAAATAAAATAAATAAAAGCCAAAGAAATTCGAATCTAATTTTATTGGTCACATACACATGTTTAGCAGATGTTATTGCGAGTGTAGCGAAAATGCTTGTGCTTCTAGTTCCGACAGTGCAACAAGTAATATTCCACAACAACTACCCAATACACCCAAATCTAAGTAAAGGAATGGAATAAGAATATATAAACTTATTTTACCTTTATTTAACTAGGCAAGTCAGTTAAGAACAAATTCTTATTTTCAATGACGGCCAAGGAACAGTGGGTTAACTGCCTTGTGCAGAGGCAGAATGACAAATGTTTACCTTGTCAGCTCGGGGATTCGATCTTGCAACCTTTCGGTTACTAGTCCAACGCTCTAACCACTAGGCTACCTGCAAATAAATATATTGATGAGCAATGACAGAGCGGCATAGGCAAGATGCAATAGATGGTATAAAATACAGTATATACTGTGTTGATATGTGTTAATAAAATTTAGACTACGTTACCCAGCAGGCTACGCGTGCGGGGGAATGGTTAAAGAATGCCTTGCATGGCTAAACATGGAGTTTTCTAGCTGAAGTATATGTTCATTAAAAGTAGTTAAACCTACGCCCCGGTTTGTCATTATATAAGGAACAAGCATAACATGGTGTCAGAAGTGGGAGTCGCTATGACGAGACAGAGAAAATAAAGAAATATCCGCGACGAAAATTGAACATTCTACCACAAGTCAAGTGACGTGAGTAGTTGAAGACGCTAGCTTGCAAGAACCAGGACAACGAGCCGCAGCAGCGAGAGCGAGGCTGCATTATAATCTGTTGACGAGCAACATACTGAAGTAAGAGAAATTGACACTGTTCCTGTTCTCCGTCATGGATAGGCTTAGTCCTCCTACTCCTATGCAGTTAACAGCCAATCTAGCTGACACTTGGAAACGTTTCAAGCAGAGATTCAATATCTACCTAGCAGCCAGTGGTGCAGGGGGAGATGATGACAAATTGAAAGCTTCCATTTTTCTGCATGTTATTGGAGAGGATGCATTAGGCATTTACAATAGCTTTCAGCAAGACGAGGCAAACTTGACATTGACTGTGCTAATGGCTAAATTTGAGGAGTACCTTGTACCAAGCCAGAACGTCACGTTTGAGAGATACACGTTTTTCTTTCATGATCAGAAACAGGGAGTCAGTTTTGACCAGTATTTGGCTGAGCTGATCACACTGAGCAAAACGTGTGAATTTGAAAATCTGAAAAAATCACTAGTGAAAGACAGGATAGTCTGTGGCATACTTGATAATGGACTCAAGGAGAGATTGCTGCGTGAGCAAGATTTAACTTTGGATAAAGCAGTGAATATGTGTGAAGCAGCTGAAACCACCAGAGCACAAGCTAAAGAGCTGTGCAGGGATGAGACGTCAGTGTATGCAATAAAAAGAGAGGAGCAATACACACAACGCCTTACAAAACAAAAACAAGCAAAAGAGAAAAATCAAAACACTACATGTGGAAAATGTGGATTTATCCACAAGCCAAAAAAATGCCCTGCATATGGCAATTCATGTAACAACTGTGGGAAAAATAATAATTTCTCAAAATGCTGCAAAGCTGAGGCTACAAAGAAAAAGGTTCACACAGTCGAGGAGATGGAAGAATTCTTTGTTGATTCTGTGAAAATATGCAATGCAGTAAATGCTGAATGGATTGTGCCATTGACTGTGAAACTATAATACCATTCAAGCTTGATTCTGGAGCACAGGTAAACCTGTTATCGCTGGATGACTACAAAACACTGAAGGGGAAGAGCAAAATACACCCGGTGAAAATAAAGGTTACTGGTTATACTGGGGAGAACGTACCAATCAAAGGTAGCTGCATAGTAACTTTACAGCATAAAGGAAAACAGTTCAGAGCACAGCTGCTGATTGTGGAAAAGAGTGTACAGCCTATTCTATGAATCAATGTATGTGAAAAGCTCAATTTGTTGAAAAGAGTGTATGTAGTGACATCACAGACTGAAAATGAACACGAATCAATACTGGCTGAGTATGAGGACGATTTTGAGGGTCTTAGATGTTTACCAGGAGAACACAATATATGTACTGATGACAAAATTACTCCAGTTGTGCATGCATGCAGAAAAGTTCCATTTGCACTGAGGAAAAAGCTCAAAGAGGAACTCGGACGCATGGAAAAGATGGAAGTCATCACAAAAATGGATGAACCTACAGACTGGGTAAGCTCACTGGTTATTTTGGTGAAAAAGAACGGCGATCTCAACAAAGCAATCAAGAGAGAGCATTTCAAGTTGCCAACCAGAGAAGAGATAATGTCTCAGTTTGCTGGAGCAAAGTGGTTCAGGAAGCTTGATGCCTCATCAGGATTCTGGTAAATTATGCTAGATGATGCAAGCTCAAGGCTATGCACATTCAACACACCTGAGGGCAGGTACAGATTTCTTCGTCTACCATATGGGATTCTCTCAGCGCCAGAGGTCTACCACAAGACAATCCACATGATCTTCGAGCACATTCCAGGAGTGGAGACTATGATGGATGACATCATCGTCTGGGGGTCCACAAAAGAAGAACACGATGCGAGAGTGAGACAAGTGCTGGACCTAACACGGAAAGTCAACCTAAAACTAAACAAGGACAAACGCAAGTTTGGTGTGAAAACACTTACCTTCGTGGGAGATGTACGTTCAGAGAACGGAGTCAAACCAGACCAGATGAAAACATCAGCCATCAACAACATGGAGCGCCCGAGGAACAAGGACGACGTGAGACGCTTCATGGGCATGATCACCTACTTTGCAAAGTTCATACCTCAACTGTCATCACAGTCCGCTCCACTCAGATGTCTTCTGGAACAGAAAAACGAATGGGAATGGTCCCATGAACAGGAAAACTGCTCTAAAAACCTAAAGACAATCACAGAAGAGCCAGTGCTCAGGTTCTGTGATCCAGAGAAAAGCACAAGGATTTCTGCAGACGCGTCACAGTTTGGCCTGGGAGCAGTTTTTCTGCAACAGCATGACGACACATGGCAACCCGTCGCTTATGCGTCCAGAGCCTTGACAGGCGCAGAGACAAGGTATGCACAAATAGAGAAAGAACTACTGGCAAGCACATACGCTTGCGAAAGGTTTCACCAATACGTCTACGGACGAGACTTCGAAGTAGAAACCGACCACAAACCATTGGTGTCAATCATGTCTAAGCCACTGAATGATTGTCCAATGAGAATCCAGAGAATGTTGATCAGACTGCAAAAGTATGACGTGAAGATGATCTATACCCCGGGAAAGTTCATGTTCGCCGCCGACACTCTTTCTCGAGCAGTCGACAAGAAGGAGAGCTTCGACACACAGAAAAACACTGAGATTCAGGCCTACGTCAACATGATCGTAGCATCACTTCCTGTGTCTTCTGAGAGAATGGAGCAGATCAAAAGAGAGACCGCAGCTGACCAAACAATGACAGAGTTGAGAGAAACAACACTGATAGGATGGCCTGCACAGAAAAACAACTGTCCAAGGAGAATACAGGAATTACTGGATGGGCAGAGCAGAGCTCACCGTTGTGGATGACATCGTGTTCAAAGGCAACAAGATTGTCATTCCCATGACACTCCAAAAACACACAAGGGCCACTTTGGTGAGGAAAAATGCAAATGACGAGCACGAGAAGTAATGTACTGGCCAAGAATGAACCAGGAATTCAGCCAGACCACTGCTTCATGTGAACTGTGTTTGACCTACAGGCCAAAGCAGCAAGCAGAGCCGCTAATGCCTCATCCAGTACCCAACAGACCCTACTATAAAATTGTCAAAGGTCTGATGAAAAAGGCACACGATGGAAAGGAGGATTTCCTAAAAAATCTGATGATCTACCGCAGCGCACCGCTGCAGAACGGACTTTCACCTGCACAAATGTTGATGGGACGTCGCATCAGAACCAACCTACCCATCCATGAGGACTTGCTAACACCCAGAGGTGCTCACAAAGTCATAACTCGCGAAGGAAAAACAGAAAGGCAAACAAAAACAGCAACATGACAAAAGTGCAAGACACTTACCTGAACTGAAACCTGGAGAGCATGTACGACTCCGAGACGACAGGAACCTGGATGCAGCAAGGACGCGTGCAGAGAGAAGTTGCACCGCGATCTTATAAGATCCAAATGGAGCATGGATCACAACCGAGACGAAACAGAGTGGATCTAAGGCTTCAGCCATTCACTCAAGGGACTGAGGATCATCAGGAGGATACTGCTGAAGCGTCAAATGCCTTTAGAAATGGACAATTCAGTCAGAACACCCTGACTGACAATACATGCTGTCCAACTGTTTCAGGAAGCACTTCAGCAGAACGACCAAAAAGCACTGTCAGAGCCCCTGAAAGGCTTATTGAGAACTGCTAAAAAATCATTTAAAAAAGGACTGAATGTTTTGTTTATGTGAAAAGAAATAGAGCCACAATAGAGTATTGTTGGACAGACTATATTTAGTTGAAAAAATATATTATTTTTAAGGAAAAAACATTTTGGGAAAGAAATGTGTGTTATTGAAAATTGCATGTTATGCAGGTTGAGTAAACACATGTGATGTGACATGTGTAGTTACATAGAAAAGTAGTTTTCTTTTAAAGGAAAGAAGATGTTGTTATGTGTTAATAACATGTAGACTACGTTACCCAGCAGGCTATGCGGGCAGGGAGATGGTTAAAGAATGCCTAGCATGGCTAAACATGGAGTTTTCTAGCTGAAGCATATGTTAATTAAAAGTAGTTGTCATTATATAAGGAACAAACATAACATATACATATGAGGTGAGTAATGCAAGATATATGTCAACATTATTAAAGTGGCAATATTTAAGGTGACATTTACAAATAAAGGTGCCAAATACAGGTTTAGTTCCAATGCTTTTCCATTGATGAAATAAGAGGTTACTGTTGCAGTCAAATTATATTTATTACTTACAGAATGAACCCAACAAGCACATTCGGTTCCTTGGAAGTTGTGGGACATGTGTTTTTGGTTTCCCATAGGGAACGAAGCAATACATTTCCTGACCGGTCAGACAGAGAGACGCTTACCTAGCTGGCTATCCAACACTGGAACTATTCCATGTCAAGGTAAGCTTTTGGTTTCCCATAGGGAACGAAGCAATACATTTCCTGACCGGCCAGACAGTGATGCTTACCTAGCTGGCTATCCAACACTGGAACTATTCCAAGTCAAGGTAAGCTTTTGGTTTTATACATTTATTGCAGCTGGTGTAACTGCTAAACTGCTTGCTAACTGTACTGCATGATTGTAGTGGATTTACTAACACGTTAGTTCTAATAGCTATGTTGACTTGACGTTAGCTGATATGGTGACAACGATGTAGACTGTGTGTAGCGGTTAGCTGCTATCCCAGCGGGCACACAAAGTCATTTTGACATCTTATTCTGGGTATATTCTGGTCACGACATCATCTTGTTTTATAAGTCTTTATTTTGATCAAAAAAATGTGTATTTTGCTTAACATCTTCCAAAATGACTCAAACCAGATGTAAGCTCTCGTGGCATTCGTTATTTAAAACAAATCTTAAAATATATAATTTTCTTTGGCACATGCACAGATAGGACTCTACCTGTGTAGAGCACATGCCCCTTTACCCTTCCTGTCTCTAAAGTGCCCTTTTGGGTGGCGGCATAATTTCACCTACAAATTGTTTTCTGTATAATTTTTTTTTTGTCCTTGTTCTGAATCCATTGCTTGCAAGTCTTCATTAAATTCTCATCTATGCTTCAGAACCGAAAGGTTGCTCCACGCGTCTTGATTTATCAGTCAATATCCGAATCGTTAGCACTGGGACGCAAAGGCTAGCGCCATTATCCAGATTAGTGACCAGAAAGAACTTGTTTCATTTCTTTGAGCTTTTTTGTCTGACAAAAACAGAGTAGGCCTACGTTCATCATCCAATATAGCACAGAGTTCAGGACTAAATACAGTTTTTACTACTGACTCATGATTGCTAGGACAAGAGGCTACCTGAGAAGTGTATGGATCATTGTCATATTTCAGATAGCCAGTAGCCACCCGAACTAGGTCTATGTGTCTAAAGATAAACAGCTGTAACATCGCACTGACTTCAATAGTATGGGGATGAAGATGTAACATATGCTGGTGAATTTATTAAGACATTTGTGAGGAAGAAAAAGGGCTTCGCCGGCTGACAACGAGCGCTCTGCAGGCAGGCTGTCCTCCAACGTGATGGCGGCGGTGCAGACAGAATATCCTTCCAACTGATCCTGCAACCTCTGCTACAAGTAGGTCATTTGATTCTGCTCTGGACTCCAGAGATGTGACACGATATATACCTAGTTGATTCTGCTCTGGACTCCAGAGATGTGACATGATATATCCCTAGTTGATTCTGCTCTGGACTCCAGAGATGTGACATGATATATCCCTAGTTGATTCTGCTCTGGACTCCAGAGATGTGACATGATATTTCCCTAGTTGATTCTGCTCTGGACTCCAGAGATGTGACATGATATATCCCTAGTTGATTCTGCTCTGGACTCCAGAGATGTGACATGATATATCCCTAGTTGATTCTGCTCTGGACTCCAGAGATGTGATAAGATATATCCCTAGTTGATTCTGCTCTGGACTCCAGAGATGTGACATGATATATCCCTAGTTGATTCTGCTCTGGACTCCAGAGATGTGACATGATATATCCCTAGTTGATTCTGCTCTGGACTCCAGAGATGTGATAAGATATATCCCTAGTTGATTCTGCTCTGGACTCCAGAGATGTGACATGATATATCCCTAGTTGATTCTGCTCTAGACTCCAGAGGTGTCCCAACCTCCAGGCCTGTTCATATTAACTCCTACCCAACCTCCAGGCCTGTTCATATTAACTCCTCCTACCCAACCTCCAGGCCTGTTCATATCAACTCCTAACCAACCTCCAGGCCTGTTCATATCAACACCTCCTACCCAACCTCCAGGCCTGTTCATATCAACTCCTACCCAACCTCCAGGCCTGTTCATATCAACACCTACCCAACCTCCAGGCCTGTTCATATCAACACCTCCCCAACCTCCAGGCCTGTTCATATCAACTGCTACCCAACCTCCAGGCATGTTCATAGCAACTGCTACCCAACCTCCAGGCCTGTTCATATCAACTGCTACCCAACCTCCAGGCATGTTCATAGCAACTGCTACCCAACCTCCAGGCCTGTTCATATCAACTCCTCCTACCCAACCTCCAGACCTGTTCATATCAACACCTCCTACCCAACCTCCAGGCCTGTTCATATCAACACCTCCTACCCAACCTCCAGGCCTGTTCATATCAACACCTCCTACCCAACCTCCAGGCCTGTTCATATCAACTGCTACCCAACCTCCAGGCCTGTTCATATCAACTCCTACCCAACCTCCAGGCCTGTTCATATCAACTCCTACCCAACCTCCAGACCTGTTCATATCAACACCTCCTACCCAACCTCCAGGCCTGTTCATATCAACTCCTCCTACCCAACCTCCAGGCCTGTTCATATCAACTCCTCCTACCCAACCGCCAGGCCTGTTCATATCAACACCTCCTACCCAACCTCCAGGCCTGTTCATATCAACACCTACCCAACCTCCAGGCCTGTTCATATCAACTCCTACCCAACCTCCAGGCCTGTTCATATCAACTGCTACCCAACCTCCAGGCCTGTTCATATCAACTCCTACCCAACCTCCAGGCCTGTTCATATCAACTCCTACCCAACCTCCAGACCTGTTCATATCAACACCTCCTACCCAACCTCCAGGCCTGTTCATATCAACTCCTCCTACCCAACCTCCAGGCCTGTTCATATCAACTCCTCCTACCCAACCTCCAGGCCTGTTCATATCAACACCTCCTACCCAACCTCCAGGCCTGTTCATATCAACACCTCCTACCCAACCTCCAGGCCTGTTCATATCAACACCTACCCAACCTCCAGGCCTGTTCATATCAACTCCTACCCAACCTCCAGGCCTGTTCATATCAACTCCTACCCAACCTCCAGACTTGTTCATATCAACACCTCCTACCCAACCTCCAGGCCTGTTCATATCAACTCCTCCTACCCAAATTCCAGGCCTGTTCATATCAACACCTCCTACCCAACCTCCAGGCCTGTTCATATCAACACCTACCCAACCTCCAGGCCTGTTCATATCAACTCCTACCCAACCTCCAGGCCTGTTCATATTAACACCTCCTACCCAACCTCCAGGCCTGTTCATATCAACACCTCCTACCCAACCTCCAGGCCTGTTCCTATCAACTCCTACCCAACCTCCAGGCCTGTTCCTATCAACTCCTACCCAACCTCCAGGCCTGTTCATATCAACTCCTACCCAACCTCCAGGCCTGTTCATATCAACTCCTACCCAACCTCCAGGCCTGTTCATATCAACACCTCCCCAACCTCCAGGCCTGTTCATATCAACTGCTACCCAACCTCCAGGCATGTTCATAGCAACTGCTACCCAACCTCCAGGCCTGTTCATAGCAACTGCTACCCAACCTCCAGGCATGTTCATAGCTACTGCTACCCAACCTCCAGGCCTGTTCATATCAACTCCTCCTACCCAACCTCCAGGCCTGTTCATATCAACTCCTCCTACCCAACCTCCAGGCCTGTTCATATCAACACCTCCTACCCAACCTCCAGGCCTGTTCATATCAACTCCTACCCAACCTCCAGACCTGTTCATATCAACACCTCCTACCCAACCTCCAGGCCTGTTCATATCAACTCCTCCTACCCAACCTCCAGGCCT
The DNA here is from genome assembly GCF_016432855.1 of Salvelinus namaycush. NCBI lineage: Eukaryota > Metazoa > Chordata > Actinopteri > Salmoniformes > Salmonidae > Salvelinus > Salvelinus namaycush. The sequence goes on along the minus strand of NW_024057675.1, from coordinate 513,296 downwards.
GTTCATATCAACTCCTCCTACCCACCCTCCAGGCCTGTTCATATCAACACCTCCTACCCAACCTCCAGGCCTGTTCATATCAACACCTACCCAACCTCCAGGCCTGTTCATATCAACTCCTACCCAACCTCCAGACCTGTTCATATCAGCTCCTACCCAACCTCCAGACCTGTTCATATCAACACCTCCTACCCAACCTCCAGGCCTGTTCATATCAACTCCTCCTACCCAACCTCCAGGCCTGTTCATATCAACACCTCCTACCCAACCTCCAGGCCTGTTCATATCAACACCTACCCAACCTCCAGGCCTGTTCATATCAACTCCTACCCAACCTCCAGGCCTGTTCATATTAACACCTCCTACCCAACCTCCAGGCCTGTTCATATCAACACCTCCTACCCAACCTCCAGGCCTGTTCCTATCAACTCCTACCCAACCTCCAGGCCTGTTCATATCAACTCCTACCCAACCTCCAGGCCTGTTCATATCAACTCCTACCCAACCTCCAGGCCTGTTCATATCATCTCCTACCCAACCTCCAGGCCTGTTCATATCAACTCCTACCCAACCTCCAGGCCTGTTCATATCAACACCTCCTACCCAACCTCCAGGCCTGTTCCTATCAACTCCTACCCAACCTCCAGGCCTGTTCATATCACCACCTCCTACCCAACCTCCAGGCATGTTCCTATCAACACCTACCCAACCTCCAGGCCTGTTCATATTAACACCTCCTACCCAACCTCCAGGCCTGTTCCTATCAACACCTCCTACCCAACCTCCAGGCCTGTTCATATCAACACCTCCTACCCAACCTCCAGGCCTGTTCATATCAACTCCTACCCAACCTCCAGGCCTGTTCATATCAACACCTCCTACCCAACCTCCAGGCCTGTTCATATCAACTGCTACCCAACCTCCAGGCCTGTTCATATCAACTCCTACCCAACCTCCAGGCCTGTTCATATCAACTCCTACCCAACCTCCAGACCTGTTCATATCAACACCTCCTACCCAACCTCCAGGCCTGTTCATATCAACTCCTCCTACCCAACCTCCAGGCCTGTTCATATCAACTTCTCCTACCCAACCTCCAGGCCTGTTCATATCAACACCTCCTACCCAACCTCCAGTCCTGTTCATATCAACACCTACCCAACCTCCAGGCCTGTTCATATCAACTCCTACCCAACCTCCAGGCCTGTTCATATCAACTTCTACCCAACCTCCAGGCCTGTTCATATCAACTCCTACCCAACCTCCAGACCTGTTCATATCAACACCTCCTACCCAACCTCCAGGCCTGTTCATATCAACTCCTCCTACCCAAATTCCAGGCCTGTTCATATCAACACCTCCTACCCAACCTCCAGGCCTGTTCATATCAACACCTACCCAACCTCCAGGCCTGTTCATATCAACTCCTACCCAACCTCCAGGCCTGTTCATATTAACACCTCCTACCCAACCTCCAGGCCTGTTCATATCAACACCTCCTACCCAACCTCCAGGCCTGTTCCTATCAACTCCTACCCAACCTCCAGGCCTGTTCCTATCAACTCCTACCCAACCTCCAGGCCTGTTCATATCAACTCCTACCCAACCTCCAGGCCTGTTCATATCAACTCCTACCCAACCTCCAGGCCTGTTCATATCAACACCTCCCCAACCTCCAGGCCTGTTCATATCAACTGCTACCCAACCTCCAGGCATGTTCATAGCAACTGCTACCCCACCTCCAGGCCTGTTCATATCAACTGCTACCCAACCTCCAGGCATGTTCATAGCAACTGCTACCCAACCTCCAGGCCTGTTCATATCAACTCCTCCTACCCAACCTCCAGGCCTGTTCATATCAACTCCTCCTACCCAACCTCCAGGCCTGTTCATATCAACACCTCCTACCCAACCTCCAGGCCTGTTCATATCAACTCCTACCCAACCTCCAGACCTGTTCATATCAACACCTCCTACCCAACCTCCAGGCCTGTTCATATCAACTCCTCCTACCCAACCTCCAGGCCTGTTCATATCAACTCCTCCTACCCAACCTCCAGGCCTGTTCATATCAACACCTCCTACCCAACCTCCAGGCCTGTTCATATCAACACCTACCCAACCTCCAGGCCTGTTCATATCAACTCCTACCCAACCTCCAGACCTGTTCATATCAGCTCCTACCCAACCTCCAGGCCTGTTCATATCAACTCCTACCCAACCTCCAGACCTGTTCATATCAACACCTCCTACCCAACCTCCAGGCCTGTTCATATCAACTCCTCCTACCCAACCTCCAGGCCTGTTCATATCAACACCTCCTACCCAACCTCCAGGCCTGTTCATATCAACACCTACCCAACCTCCAGGCCTGTTCATATCAACTCCTACCCAACCTCCAGGCCTGTTCATATTAACACCTCCTACCCAACCTCCAGGCCTGTTCATATCAACACCTCCTACCCAACCTCCAGGCCTGTTCATATCAACACCTCCTACCCAACCTCCAGGCCTGTTCCTATCAACTCCTACCCAACCTCCAGGCCTGTTCATATCAACTCCTACCCAACCTCCAGGCCTGTTCATATCAACTCCTACCCAACCTCCAGGCCTGTTCATATCAACTCCTACCCAACCTCCAGGCCTGTTCATATCAACTCCTACCCAACCTCCAGGCCTGTTCATATCAACACCTCCTACCCAACCTCCAGGCCTGTTCCTATCAACTCCTACCCAACCTCCAGGCCTGTTCATATCACCACCTCCTACCCAACCTCCAGGCATGTTCCTATCAACACCTACCCAACCTCCAGGCCTGTTCATATTAACACCTCCTACCCAACCTCCAGGCCTGTTCCTATCAACACCTCCTACCCAACCTCCAGGCCTGTTCATATCAACACCTCCTACCCAACCTCCAGACCTGTTCATATCAACACCTACCCAACCTCCAGACCTGTTCATATCAACTCCTACCCAACCTCCAGGCATGTTCCTATCAACTCCTACCCAACCTCCAGGCCTGTTCATATCAACTCCTACCCAACCTCCAGGCCTGTTCATATCAACTCCTACCCAACCTCCAGGCCTGTTCCTATCAACACCTCCTACCCAACCTCCAGGCCTGTTCCTATCAACACCTCCTACCCAACCTCCAGGCCTGTTCATATCACCACCTCCTACCCAACCTCCAGGCATGTTCCTATCAACACCTACCCAACCTCCAGGCCTGTTCATATTAACACCTCCTACCCAACCTCCAGGCCTGTTCCTATCAACACCTCCTACCCAACCTCCAGGCCTGTTCATATCAACACCTACCCAACCTCCAGACCTGTTCATATCAACTCCTACCCAACCTCCAGGCCTGTTCATATCAACTCCTACCCAACCTCCAGGCCTGTTCATATCAACTCCTACCCAACCTCCAGACCTGTTCATATCAACACTTCCTACCCAACCTCCAGGCCTGTTCATATCAACTCCTCCTACCCAACCTCCAGGCCTGTTCATATCAACACCTCCTACCCAACCTCCAGGCCTGTTCATATCAACACCTACCCAACCTCCAGGCCTGTTCATATCAACTCCTACCCAACCTCCAGGCCTGTTCATATTAACACCTCCTACCCAACCTCCAGGCCTGTTCATATCAACACCTCCTACCCAACCTCCAGGCCTGTTCCTATCAACTCCTACCCAACCTCCAGGCCTGTTCCTATCAACTCCTACCCAACCTCCAGGCCTGTTCATATCAACTCCTACCCAACCTCCAGGCCTGTTCATATCAACTCCTACCCAACCTCCAGGCCTGTTCATATCAACACCTCCCCAACCTCCAGGCCTGTTCATATCAACTGCTACCCAACCTCCAGGCATGTTCATAGCAACTGCTACCCAACCTCCAGGCCTGTTCATATCAACTGCTACCCAACCTCCAGGCATGTTCATAGCAACTGCTACCCAACCTCCAGGCCTGTTCATATCAACTCCTCCTACCCAACCTCCAGGCCTGTTCATATCAACTGCTACCCAACCTCCAGGCCTGTTCATATCAACTCCTCCTACCCAACCTCCAGGCCTGTTCATATCAACTCCTCCTACCCAACCTCCAGGCCTGTTCATATCAACACCTCCTACCCAACCTCCAGGCCTGTTCATATCAACTCCTACCCAACCTCCAGACCTGTTCATATCAACACCTCCTACCCAACCTCCAGGCCTGTTCATATCAACTCCTCCTACCCAACCTCCAGGCCTGTTCATATCAACTCCTACCCAACCTCCAGACCTGTTCATATCAACACCTCCTACCCAACCTCCAGGCCTGTTCATATCAACTCCTCCTACCCAACCTCCAGGCCTGTTCATATCAACTCCTCCTACCCAACCTCCAGGCCTGTTCATATCAACACCTCCTACCCAACCTCCAGGCCTGTTCATATCAACACCTACCCAACCTCCAGGCCTGTTCATATCAACTCCTACCCAACCTCCAGACCTGTTCATATCAGCTCCTACCCAACCTCCAGGCCTGTTCATATCAACTCCTACCCAACCTCCAGACCTGTTCATATCAACACCTCCTACCCAACCTCCAGGCCTGTTCATATCAACTCCTCCTACCCAACCTCCAGGCCTGTTCATATCAACACCTCCTACCCAACCTCCAGGCCTGTTCATATCAACACCTACCCAACCTCCAGGCCTGTTCATATCAACTCCTACCCAACCTCCAGGCCTGTTCATATTAACACCTCCTACCCAACCTCCAGGCCTGTTCATATCAACACCTCCTACCCAACCTCCAGGCCTGTTCATATCAACACCTCCTACCCAACCTCCAGGCCTGTTCCTATCAACTCCTACCCAACCTCCAGGCCTGTTCATATCAACTCCTACCCAACCTCCAGGCCTGTTCATATCAACTCCTACCCAACCTCCAGGCCTGTTCATATCAACTCCTACCCAACCTCCAGGCCTGTTCATATCAACTCCTACCCAACCTCCAGGCCTGTTCATATCAACACCTCCTACCCAACCTCCAGGCCTGTTCCTATCAACTCCTACCCAACCTCCAGGCCTGTTCATATCACCACCTCCTACCCAACCTCCAGGCATGTTCCTATCAACACCTACCCAACCTCCAGGCCTGTTCATATTAACACCTCCTACCCAACCTCCAGGCCTGTTCCTATCAACACCTCCTACCCAACCTCCAGGCCTGTTCATATCAACACCTCCTACCCAACCTCCAGACCTGTTCATATCAACACCTACCCAACCTCCAGACCTGTTCATATCAACTCCTACCCAACCTCCAGGCATGTTCCTATCAACTCCTACCCAACCTCCAGGCCTGTTCATATCAACTCCTACCCAACCTCCAGGCCTGTTCATATCAACTCCTACCCAACCTCCAGGCCTGTTCCTATCAACACCTCCTACCCAACCTCCAGGCCTGTTCCTATCAACACCTCCTACCCAACCTCCAGGCCTGTTCATATCACCACCTCCTACCCAACCTCCAGGCATGTTCCTATCAACACCTACCCAACCTCCAGGCCTGTTCATATTAACACCTCCTACCCAACCTCCAGGCCTGTTCCTATCAACACCTCCTACCCAACCTCCAGGCCTGTTCATATCAACACCTACCCAACCTCCAGACCTGTTCATATCAACTCCTACCCAACCTCCAGGCCTGTTCATATCAACTCCTACCCAACCTCCAGGCCTGTTCATATCAACTCCTACCCAACCTCCAGACCTGTTCATATCAACACTTCCTACCCAACCTCCAGGCCTGTTCATATCAACTCCTCCTACCCAACCTCCAGGCCTGTTCATATCAACACCTCCTACCCAACCTCCAGGCCTGTTCATATCAACACCTACCCAACCTCCAGGCCTGTTCATATCAACTCCTACCCAACCTCCAGGCCTGTTCATATTAACACCTCCTACCCAACCTCCAGGCCTGTTCATATCAACACCTCCTACCCAACCTCCAGGCCTGTTCCTATCAACTCCTACCCAACCTCCAGGCCTGTTCCTATCAACTCCTACCCAACCTCCAGGCCTGTTCATATCAACTCCTACCCAACCTCCAGGCCTGTTCATATCAACTCCTACCCAACCTCCAGGCCTGTTCATATCAACACCTCCCCAACCTCCAGGCCTGTTCATATCAACTGCTACCCAACCTCCAGGCATGTTCATAGCAACTGCTACCCAACCTCCAGGCCTGTTCATATCAACTGCTACCCAACCTCCAGGCATGTTCATAGCAACTGCTACCCAACCTCCAGGCCTGTTCATATCAACTCCTCCTACCCAACCTCCAGGCCTGTTCATATCAACTGCTACCCAACCTCCAGGCCTGTTCATATCAACTCCTCCTACCCAACCTCCAGGCCTGTTCATATCAACTCCTCCTACCCAACCTCCAGGCCTGTTCATATCAACACCTCCTACCCAACCTCCAGGCCTGTTCATATCAACTCCTACCCAACCTCCAGACCTGTTCATATCAACACCTCCTACCCAACCTCCAGGCCTGTTCATATCAACTCCTCCTACCCAACCTCCAGGCCTGTTCATATCAACTCCTCCTACCCAACCTCCAGGCCTGTTCATATCAACACCTCCTACCCAACCTCCAGGCCTGTTCATATCAACACCTACCCAACCTCCAGGCCTGTTCATATCAACTCCTACCCAACCTCCAGACCTGTTCATATCAGCTCCTACCCAACCTCCAGGCCTGTTCATATCAACTCCTACCCAACCTCCAAACCTGTTCATATCAACACCTCCTACCCAACCTCCAGGCCTGTTCATATCAACTCCTCCTACCCAACCTCCAGGCCTGTTCATATCAACACCTCCTACCCAACCTCCAGGCCTGTTCATATCAACACCTACCCAACCTCCAGGCCTGTTCCTATCAACTCCTACCCAACCTCCAGGCCTGTTCATATCAACTCCTACCCAACCTCCAGGCCTGTTCATATCAACTCCTACCCAACCTCCAGGCCTGTTCCTATCAACACCTCCTACCCAACCTCCAGGCCTGTTCCTATCAACACCTCCTACCCAACCTCCAGGCCTGTTCATATCACCACCTCCTACCCAACCTCCAGGCATGTTCCTATCAACACCTACCCAACCTCCAGGCCTGTTCATATTAACACCTCCTACCCAACCTCCAGGCCTGTTCCTATCAACACCTCCTACCCAACCTCCAGGCCTGTTCATATCAACACCTACCCAACCTCCAGACCTGTTCATATCAACTCCTACCCAACCTCCAGGCCTGTTCATATCAACTCCTACCCAACCTCCAGACCTGTTCATATCAACACCTCCTACCCAACCTCCAGGCCTGTTCATATCAACTCCTCCTACCCAACCTCCAGGCCTGTTCATATCAACACCTCCTACCCAACCTCCAGGCCTGTTCATATCAACACCTACCCAACCTCCAGGCCTGTTCATATCAACTCCTACCCAACCTCCAGGCCTGTTCATATTAACACCTCCTACCCAACCTCCAGGCCTGTTCATATCAACACCTCCTACCCAACCTCCAGGGTTGTTCCTATCAACTCCTACCCAACCTCCAGGCCTGTTCCTATCAACTCCTACCCAACCTCCAGGCCTGTTCATATCAACTCCTACCCAACCTCCAGGCCTGTTCATATCAACTCCTACCCAACCTCCAGGCCTGTTCATATCAACTCCTACCCAACCTCCAGGCCTGTTCATATCAACACCTCCCCAACCTCCAGGCCTGTTCATATCAACTGCTACCCAACCTCCAGGCATGTTCATAGCAACTGCTACCCAACCTCCAGGCATGTTCATAGCAACTGCTACCCAACCTCCAGGCCTGTTCATATCAACTCCTCCTACCCAACCTCCAGGCCTGTTCATATCAACTCCTCCTACCCAACCTCCAGGCCTGTTCATATCAACTCCTCCTACCCAACCTCCAGGCCTGTTCATATCAACACCTCCTACCCAACCTCCAGGCCTGTTCATATCAACTCCTACCCAACCTCCAGACCTGTTCATATCAACACCTCCTACCCAACCTCCAGACCTGTTCATATCAACTCCTCCTACCCAACCTCCAGGCCTGTTCATATCAACTCCTCCTACCCAACCTCCAGGCCTGTTCATATCAACACCTCCTACCCAACCTCCAGGCCTGTTCATATCAACACCTACCCAACCTCCAGGCCTGTTCATATCAACTCCTACCCAACCTCCAGACCTGTTCATATCAGCTCCTACCCAACCTCCAGGCCTGTTCATATCAACTCCTACCCAACCTCCAGACCTGTTCATATCAACACCTCCTACCCAACCTCCAGGCCTGTTCATATCAACTCCTCCTACCAACCTCCAGGCCTGTTCATATCAACACCTCCTACCCAACCTCCAGGCCTGTTCATATCAACACCTCCTACCCAACCTCCAGGCCTGTTCATATCAACTCCTACCCAACCTCCAGGCCTGTTCATATCAACACCTCCTACCCAACCTCCAGGCCTGTTCATATCAACTGCTACCCAACCTCCAGGCCTGTTCATATCAACTCCTACCCAACCTCCAGGCCTGTTCATATCAACTCCTACCCAACCTCCAGACCTGTTCATATCAACACCTCCTACCCAACCTCCAGGCCTGTTCATATCAACTCCTCCTACCCAACCTCCAGGCCTGTTCATATCAACTTCTCCTACCCAACGTCCAGGCCTGTTCATATCAACACCTCCTACCCAACCTCCAGTCCTGTTCATATCAACACCTACCCAACCTCCAGGCCTGTTCATATCAACTCCTACCCAACCTCCAGGCCTGTTCATATCAACTTCTACCCAACCTCCAGGCCTGTTCATATCAACTCCTACCCAACCTCCAGACCTGTTCATATCAACACCTCCTACCCAACCTCCAGGCCTGTTCATATCAACTCCTCCTACCCAAATTCCAGGCCTGTTCATATCAACACCTCCTACCCAACCTCCAGGCCTGTTCATATCAACACCTACCCAACCTCCAGGCCTGTTCATATCAACTCCTACCCAACCTCCAGGCCTGTTCATATTAACACCTCCTACCCAACCTCCAGGCCTGTTCATATCAACACCTCCTACCCAACCTCCAGGCCTGTTCCTATCAACTCCTACCCAACCTCCAGGCCTGTTCCTATCAACTCCTACCCAACCTCCAGGCCTGTTCATATCAACTCCTACCCAACCTCCAGGCCTGTTCATATCAACTCCTACCCAACCTCCAGGCCTGTTCATATCAACACCTCCCCAACCTCCAGGCCTGTTCATATCAACTGCTACCCAACCTCCAGGCATGTTCATAGCAACTGCTACCCAACCTCCAGGCCTGTTCATATCAACTGCTACCCAACCTCCAGGCATGTTCATAGCAACTGCTACCCAACCTCCAGGCCTGTTCATATCAACTCCTCCTACCCAACCTCCAGGCCTGTTCATATCAACTCCTCCTACCCAACCTCCAGGCCTGTTCATATCAACACCTCCTACCCAACCTCCAGGCCTGTTCATATCAACTCCTACCCAACCTCCAGACCTGTTCATATCAACTCCTACTACCCAACCTCCAGGCCTGTTCATATCAACACCTCCTACCCAACCTCCAGGCCTGTTCATATCAACACCTACCCAACCTCCAGGCCTGTTCATATCAACTCCTACCCAACCTCCAGACCTGTTCATATCAGCTCCTACCCAACCTCCAGGCCTGTTCATATCAACTCCTACCCAACCTCCAGACCTGTTCATATCAACACCTCCTACCCAACCTCCAGGCCTGTTCATATCAACTCCTCCTACCCAACCTCCAGGCCTGTTCATATCAACACCTCCTACCCAACCTCCAGGCCTGTTCATATCAACACCTACCCAACCTCCAGGCCTGTTCATATCAACTCCTACCCAACCTCCAGGCCTGTTCATATTAACACCTCCTACCCAACCTCCAGGCCTGTTCATATCAACACCTCCTACCCAACCTCCAGGCCTGTTCATATCAACACCTCCTACCCAACCTCCAGGCCTGTTCCTATCAACTCCTACCCAACCTCCAGGCCTGTTCATATCAACTCCTACCCAACCTCCAGGCCTGTTCATATCAACTCCTACCCAACCTCCAGGCCTGTTCATATCAACTCCTACCCAACCTCCAGGCCTGTTCATATCAACTCCTACCCAACCTCCAGGCCTGTTCATATCAACACCTCCTACCCAACCTCCAGGCCTGTTCCTATCAACTCCTACCCAACCTCCAGGCCTGTTCATATCACCACCTCCTACCCAACCTCCAGGCATGTTCCTATCAACACCTACCCAACCTCCAGGCCTGTTCATATTAACACCTCCTACCCAACCTCCAGGCCTGTTCCTATCAACACCTCCTACCCAACCTCCAGGCCTGTTCATATCAACACCTCCTACCCAACCTCCAGACCTGTTCATATCAACACCTACCCAACCTCCAGACCTGTTCATATCAACTCCTACCCAACCTCCAGGCATGTTCCTATCAACTCCTACCCAACCTCCAGGCCTGTTCATATCAACTCCTACCCAACCTCCAGGCCTGTTCATATCAACTCCTACCCAACCTCCAGGCCTGTTCCTATCAACACCTCCTACCCAACCTCCAGGCCTGTTCCTATCAACACCTCCTACCCAACCTCCAGGCCTGTTCATATCACCACCTCCTACCCAACCTCCAGGCATGTTCCTATCAACACCTACCCAACCTCCAGGCCTGTTCATATTAACACCTCCTACCCAACCTCCAGGCCTGTTCCTATCAACACCTCCTACCCAACCTCCAGGCCTGTTCATATCAACACCTACCCAACCTCCAGACCTGTTCATATCAACTCCTACCCAACCTCCAGGCCTGTTCATATCAACTCCTACCCAACCTCCAGGCCTGTTCATATCAACTCCTACCCAACCTCCAGACCTGTTCATATCAACACTTCCTACCCAACCTCCAGGCCTGTTCATATCAACTCCTCCTACCCAACCTCCAGGCCTGTTCATATCAACACCTCCTACCCAACCTCCAGGCCTGTTCATATCAACACCTACCCAACCTCCAGGCCTGTTCATATCAACTCCTACCCAACCTCCAGGCCTGTTCATATTAACACCTCCTACCCAACCTCCAGGCCTGTTCATATCAACACCTCCTACCCAACCTCCAGGCCTGTTCCTATCAACTCCTACCCAACCTCCAGGCCTGTTCCTATCAACTCCTACCCAACCTCCAGGCCTGTTCATATCAACTCCTACCCAACCTCCAGGCCTGTTCATATCAACTCCTACCCAACCTCCAGGCCTGTTCATATCAACACCTCCCCAACCTCCAGGCCTGTTCATATCAACTGCTACCCAACCTCCAGGCATGTTCATAGCAACTGCTACCCAACCTCCAGGCCTGTTCATATCAACTGCTACCCAACCTCCAGGCATGTTCATAGCAACTGCTACCCAACCTCCAGGCCTGTTCATATCAACTCCTCCTACCCAACCTCCAGGCCTGTTCATATCAACTGCTACCCAACCTCCAGGCCTGTTCATATCAACTCCTCCTACCCAACCTCCAGGCCTGTTCATATCAACTCCTCCTACCCAACCTCCAGGCCTGTTCATATCAACACCTCCTACCCAACCTCCAGGCCTGTTCATATCAACTCCTACCCAACCTCCAGACCTGTTCATATCAACACCTCCTACCCAACCTCCAGGCCTGTTCATATCACCTCCTACCCAACCTCCAGGCCTGTTCATATCAACTCCTACCCAACCTCCAGACCTGTTCATATCAACACCTCCTACCCAACCTCCAGGCCTGTTCATATCAACTCCTCCTACCCAACCTCCAGGCCTGTTCATATCAACTCCTCCTACCCAACCTCCAGGCCTGTTCATATCAACACCTCCTACCCAACCTCCAGGCCTGTTCATATCAACACCTACCCAACCTCCAGGCCTGTTCATATCAACACCTACCCAACCTCCAGGCCTGTTCATATCAACTCCTACCCAACCTCCAGACCTGTTTCATATCAGCTCCTACCCAACCTCCAGGCCTGTTCATATCAACTCCTACCCAACCTCCAGACCTGTTCATATCAACACCTCCTACCCAACCTCCAGGCCTGTTCATATCAACTCCTCCTACCCAACCTCCAGGCCTGTTCATATCAACACCTCCTACCCAACCTCCAGGCCTGTTCATATCAACACCTACCCAACCTCCAGGCCTGTTCATATCAACTCCTACCCAACCTCCAGGCCTGTTCATATTAACACCTCCTACCCAACCTCCAGGCCTGTTCATATCAACACCTCCTACCCAACCTCCAGGCCTGTTCATATCAACACCTCCTACCCAACCTCCAGGCCTGTTCCTATCAACTCCTACCCAACCTCCAGGCCTGTTCATATCAACTCCTACCCAACCTCCAGGCCTGTTCATATCAACTCCTACCCAACCTCCAGGCCTGTTCATATCAACTCCTACCCAACCTCCAGGCCTGTTCATATCAACTCCTACCCAACCTCCAGGCCTGTTCATATCAACACCTCCTACCCAACCTCCAGGCCTGTTCCTATCAACTCCTACCCAACCTCCAGGCCTGTTCATATCACCACCTCCTACCCAACCTCCAGGCATGTTCCTATCAACACCTACCCAACCTCCAGGCCTGTTCATATTAACACCTCCTACCCAACCTCCAGGCCTGTTCCTATCAACACCTCCTACCCAACCTCCAGGCCTGTTCATATCAACACCTCCTACCCAACCTCCAGACCTGTTCATATCAACACCTACCCAACCTCCAGACCTGTTCATATCAACTCCTACCCAACCTCCAGGCATGTTCCTATCAACTCCTACCCAACCTCCAGGCCTGTTCATATCAACTCCTACCCAACCTCCAGGCCTGTTCATATCAACTCCTACCCAACCTCCAGGCCTGTTCCTATCAACACCTCCTACCCAACCTCCAGGCCTGTTCCTATCAACACCTCCTACCCAACCTCCAGGCCTGTTCATATCACCACCTCCTACCCAACCTCCAGGCATGTTCCTATCAACACCTACCCAACCTCCAGGCCTGTTCATATTAACACCTCCTACCCAACCTCCAGGCCTGTTCCTATCAACACCTCCTACCCAACCTCCAGGCCTGTTCATATCAACACCTACCCAACCTCCAGACCTGTTCATATCAACTCCTACCCAACCTCCAGGCCTGTTCATATCAACTCCTACCCAACCTCCAGGCCTGTTCATATCAACTCCTACCCAACCTCCAGACCTGTTCATATCAACACTTCCTACCCAACCTCCAGGCCTGTTCATATCAACTCCTCCTACCCAACCTCCAGGCCTGTTCATATCAACACCTCCTACCCAACCTCCAGGCCTGTTCATATCAACACCTACCCAACCTCCAGGCCTGTTCATATCAACTCCTACCCAACCTCCAGGCCTGTTCATATTAACACCTCCTACCCAACCTCCAGGCCTGTTCATATCAACACCTCCTACCCAACCTCCAGGCCTGTTCCTATCAACTCCTACCCAACCTCCAGGCCTGTTCCTATCAACTCCTACCCAACCTCCAGGCCTGTTCATATCAACTCCTACCCAACCTCCAGGCCTGTTCATATCAACTCCTACCCAACCTCCAGGCCTGTTCATATCAACACCTCCCCAACCTCCAGGCCTGTTCATATCAACTGCTACCCAACCTCCAGGCATGTTCATAGCAACTGCTACCCAACCTCCAGGCCTGTTCATATCAACTGCTACCCAACCTCCAGGCATGTTCATAGCAACTGCTACCCAACCTCCAGGCCTGTTCATATCAACTCCTCCTACCCAACCTCCAGGCCTGTTCATATCAACTGCTACCCAACCTCCAGGCCTGTTCATATCAACTCCTCCTACCCAACCTCCAGGCCTGTTCATATCAACTCCTCCTACCCAACCTCCAGGCCTGTTCATATCAACACCTCCTACCCAACCTCCAGGCCTGTTCATATCAACTCCTACCCAACCTCCAGACCTGTTCATATCAACACCTCCTACCCAACCTCCAGGCCTGTTCATATCAACTCCTCCTACCCAACCTCCAGGCCTGTTCATATCAACTCCTCCTACCCAACCTCCAGGCCTGTTCATATCAACACCTCCTACCCAACCTCCAGGCCTGTTCATATCAACACCTACCCAACCTCCAGGCCTGTTCATATCAACTCCTACCCAACCTCCAGACCTGTTCATATCAGCTCCTACCCAACCTCCAGGCCTGTTCATATCAACTCCTACCCAACCTCCAAACCTGTTCATATCAACACCTCCTACCCAACCTCCAGGCCTGTTCATATCAACTCCTCCTACCCAACCTCCAGGCCTGTTCATATCAACACCTCCTACCCAACCTCCAGGCCTGTTCATATCAACACCTACCCAACCTCCAGGCCTGTTCCTATCAACTCCTACCCAACCTCCAGGCCTGTTCATATCAACTCCTACCCAACCTCCAGGCCTGTTCATATCAACTCCTACCCAACCTCCAGGCCTGTTCCTATCAACACCTCCTACCCAACCTCCAGGCCTGTTCCTATCAACACCTCCTACCCAACCTCCAGGCCTGTTCATATCACCACCTCCTACCCAACCTCCAGGCATGTTCCTATCAACACCTACCCAACCTCCAGGCCTGTTCATATTAACACCTCCTACCCAACCTCCAGGCCTGTTCCTATCAACACCTCCTACCCAACCTCCAGGCCTGTTCATATCAACACCTACCCAACCTCCAGACCTGTTCATATCAACTCCTACCCAACCTCCAGGCCTGTTCATATCAACTCCTACCCAACCTCCAGACCTGTTCATATCAACACCTCCTACCCAACCTCCAGGCCTGTTCATATCAACTCCTCCTACCCAACCTCCAGGCCTGTTCATATCAACACCTCCTACCCAACCTCCAGGCCTGTTCATATCAACACCTACCCAACCTCCAGGCCTGTTCATATCAACTCCTACCCAACCTCCAGGCCTGTTCATATTAACACCTCCTACCCAACCTCCAGGCCTGTTCATATCAACACCTCCTACCCAACCTCCAGGGTTGTTCCTATCAACTCCTACCCAACCTCCAGGCCTGTTCCTATCAACTCCTACCCAACCTCCAGGCCTGTTCATATCAACTCCTACCCAACCTCCAGGCCTGTTCATATCAACTCCTACCCAACCTCCAGGCCTGTTCATATCAACTCCTACCCAACCTCCAGGCCTGTTCATATCAACACCTCCCCAACCTCCAGGCCTGTTCATATCAACTGCTACCCAACCTCCAGGCATGTTCATAGCAACTGCTACCCAACCTCCAGGCATGTTCATAGCAACTGCTACCCAACCTCCAGGCCTGTTCATATCAACTCCTCCTACCCAACCTCCAGGCCTGTTCATATCAACTCCTCCTACCCAACCTCCAGGCCTGTTCATATCAACTCCTCCTACCCAACCTCCAGGCCTGTTCATATCAACACCTCCTACCCAACCTCCAGGCCTGTTCATATCAACTCCTACCCAACCTCCAGACCTGTTCATATCAACACCTCCTACCCAACCTCCAGACCTGTTCATATCAACTCCTCCTACCCAACCTCCAGGCCTGTTCATATCAACTCCTCCTACCCAACCTCCAGGCCTGTTCATATCAACACCTCCTACCCAACCTCCAGGCCTGTTCATATCAACACCTACCCAACCTCCAGGCCTGTTCATATCAACTCCTACCCAACCTCCAGACCTGTTCATATCAGCTCCTACCCAACCTCCAGGCCTGTTCATATCAACTCCTACCCAACCTCCAGACCTGTTCATATCAACACCTCCTACCCAACCTCCAGGCCTGTTCATATCAACTCCTCCTACCAACCTCCAGGCCTGTTCATATCAACACCTCCTACCCAACCTCCAGGCCTGTTCATATCAACACCTACCCAACCTCCAGGCCTGTTCATATCAACTCCTACCCAACCTCCAGGCCTGTTCATATTAACACCTCCTACCCAACCTCCAGGCCTGTTCATATCAACACCTCCTACCCAACCTCCAGGCCTGTTCATATCAACACCTCCTACCCAACCTCCAGGCCTGTTCCTATCAACTCCTACCCAACCTCCAGGCCTGTTCCTATCAACTCCTACCCAACCTCCAGGCCTGTTCATATCAACTCCTACCCAACCTCCAGGCCTGTTCATATCAACTCCTACCCAACCTCCAGGCCTGTTCATATCAACTCCTACCCAACCTCCAGGCCTGTTCATATCAACTCCTACCCAACCTCCAGGCCTGTTCATATCAACACCTCCTACCCAACCTCCAGGCCTGTTCATATCAACACCTCCTACCCAACCTCCAGGCCTGTTCCTATCAACTCCTACCCAACCTCCAGGCCTGTTCATATCACCACCTCCTACCCAACCTCCAGGCATGTTCCTATCAACACCTACCCAACCTCCAGGCCTGTTCATATTAACACCTCCTACCCAACCTCCAGGCCTGTTCCTATCAACACCTCCTACCCATCCTCCAGGCCTGTTCATATCAACACCTCCTACCCAACCTCCAGACCTGTTCATATCAACTCCTACCCAACCTCCAGGCATGTTCCTATCAACTCCTACCCAACCTCCAGGCCTGTTCATATCAACACCTCCTACCCAACCTCCAGGCCTGTTCATATCAACACCTACCCAACCTCCAGGCCTGTTCATATCAACTCCTACCCAACCTCCAGGCCTGTTCATATTAACACCTCCTACCCAACCTCCAGGCCTGTTCCTATCAACTCCTACCCAACCTCCAGGCCTGTTCCTATCAACTCCTACCCAACCTCCAGGCCTGTTCATATCAACTCCTACCCAACCTCCAGGCCTGTTCATATCAACTCCTACCCAACCTCCAGGCCTGTTCATATCAACTCCTACCCAACCTCCAGGCCTGTTCATATCAACACCTCCTACCCAACCTCCAGGCCTGTTCCTATCAACTCCTACCCAACCTCCAGGCCTGTTCATATCACCACCTCCTACCCAACCTCCAGGCATGTTCCTATCAACACCTACCCAACCTCCAGGCCTGTTCATATTAACACCTCCTACCCAACCTCCAGGCCTGTTCCTATCAACACCTCCTACCCAACCTCCAGGCCTGTTCATATCAACACCTCCTACCGAACCTCCAGACCTGTTCATATCAACACCTACCCAACCTCCAGACCTGTTCATATCAACTCCTACCCAACCTCCAGGCATGTTCCTATCAACTCCTACCCAACCTCCAGGCCTGTTCATATCAACTCCTACCCAACTTCCAGGCCTGTTCATATCAACTCCTACCCAACCTCCAGGCCTGTTCCTATCAACACCTCCTACCCAACCTCCAGGCCTGTTCCTATCAACACCTCCTACCCAACCTCCAGGCCTGTTCATATCACCACCTCCTACCCAACCTCCAGGCATGTTCCTATCAACACCTACCCAACCTCCAGGCCTGTTCATATTAACACCTCCTACCCAACCTCCAGGCCTGTTCCTATCAACACCTCCTACCCAACCTCCAGGCCTGTTCATATCAACACCTACCCAACCTCCAGACCTGTTCATATCAACTCCTACCCAACCTCCAGGCCTGTTCATATCAACTCCTACCCAACCTCCAGGCCTGTTCATATCAACTCCTACCCAACCTCCAGACCTGTTCATATCAACACCTCCTACCCAACCTCCAGGCCTGTTCATATCAACTCCTCCTACCCAACCTCCAGGCCTGTTCATATCAACACCTCCTACCCAACCTCCAGGCCTGTTCATATCAACACCTACCCAACCTCCAGGCCTGTTCATATCAACTCCTACCCAACCTCCAGGCCTGTTCATATTAACACCTCCTACCCAACCTCCAGGCCTGTTCATATCAACACCTCCTACCCAACCTCCAGGCCTGTTCATATCAACACCTCCTACCCAACCTCCAGGCCTGTTCCTATCAACTCCTACCCAACCTCCAGGCCTGTTCATATCAACTCCTACCCAACCTCCAGGCCTGTTCATATCAACTCCTACCCAACCTCCAGGCCTGTTCATATCAACACCTCCCCAACCTCCAGGCCTGTTCATATCAACTGCTACCCAACCTCCAGGCATGTTCATAGCAACTGCTACCCAACCTCCAGGCCTGTTCATATCAACTGCTACCCAACCTCCAGGCATGTTCATAGCAACTGCTACCCAACCTCCAGGTCTGTTCATATCAACTCCTCCTACCCAACCTCCAGGCCTGTTTATATCAACTCCTCCTACCCAACCTCCAGGCCTGTTCATATCAACACCTCCTACCCAACCTCCAGGCCTGTTCATATCAACTCCTACCCAACCTCCAGACCTGTTCATATCAACACCTCCTACCCAACCTCCAGGCCTGTTCATATCAACTCCTCCTACCCAACCTCCAGGCCTGTTCATATCAACTCCTCCTACCCAACCTCCAGGCCTGTTCATATCAACACCTCCTACCCAACCTCCAGGCCTGTTCATATCAACACCTACCCAACCTCCAGGCCTGTTCATATCAACTCCTACCCAACCTCCAGACCTGTTCATATCAGCTCCTACCCAACCTCCAGGCCTGTTCATATCAACTCCTACCCAACCTCCAGACCTGTTCATATCAACACCTCCTACCCAACCTCCAGGCCTGTTCATATCAACTCCTCCTACCCAACCTCCAGGCCTGTTCATATCAACACCTCCTACCCAACCTCCAGGCCTGTTCATATCAACACCTACCCAACCTCCAGGCCTGTTCATATCAACACCTACCCAACCTCCAGGCCTGTTCATATCAACTCCTACCCAACCTCCAGGCCTGTTCATATCAACACCTCCTACCCAACCTCCAGGCCTGTTCCTATCAACTCCTACCCAACCTCCAGGCCTGTTCCTATCAACTCCTACCCAACCTCCAGGCCTGTTCCTATCAACTCCTACCCAACCTCCAGGCCTGTTCATATCAACTCCTACCCAACCTCCAGACCTGTTCATATCAACACCTCCTACCCAACCTCCAGGCCTGTTCATATCAACTCCTCCTACCCAACCTCCAGGCCTGTTCATATCAACTCCTCCTACCCAACCTCCAGGCCTGTTCATATCAACACCTCCTACCCAACCTCCAGGCCTGTTCATATCAACACCTACCCAACCTCCAGGCCTGTTCATATCAACTCCTACCCAACCTCCAGACCTGTTCATATCAGCTCCTACCCAACCTCCAGGCCTGTTCATATCAACTCCTACCCAACCTCCAGACCTGTTCATATCAACACCTCCTACCCAACCTCCAGGCCTGTTCATATCAACTCCTCCTACCCAACCTCCAGGCCTGTTCATATCAACACCTCCTATCCAACCTCCAGGCCTGTTCATATCAACACCTACCCAACCTCCAGGCCTGTTCATATCAACACCTACCCAACCTCCAGGCCTGTTCATATCAACTCCTACCCAACCTCCAGGCCTGTTCATATCAACACCTCCTACCCAACCTCCAGGCCTGTTCCTATCAACTCCTACCCAACCTCCAGGCCTGTTCCTATCAACTCCTACCCAACCTCCAGGCCTGTTCATATCAACTCCTACCCAACCTCCAGGCCTGTTCATATCAACTCCTACCCAACCTCCAGGCCTGTTCATATCAACTCCTACCCAACCTCCAGGCCTGTTCATATCAACACCTCCTACCCAACCTCCAGGCCTGTTCCTATCAACTCCTACCCAACCTCCAGGCCTGTTCATATCACCACCTCCTACCCAACCTCCAGGCATGTTCCTATCAACACCTACCCAACCTCCAGGCCTGTTCATATTAACACCTCCTACCCAACCTCCAGGCCTGTTCCTATCAACACCTCCTACCCAACCTCCAGGCCTGTTCATATCAACACCTACCCAACCTCCAGACATGTTCATATCAACTCCTACCCAACCTCCAGGCATGTTCCTATCAACTCCTACCCAACCTCCAGGCCTGTTCATATCAACTCCTACCCAACCTCCAGGCCTGTTCATATCAACTCCTACCCAACCTCCAGGCCTGTTCCTATCAACACCTCCTACCCAACCTCCAGGCCTGTTCCTATCAACACCTCCTACCCAACCTCCAGGCCTGTTCATATCACCACCTCCTACCCAACCTCCAGGCATGTTCCTATCAACACCTACCCAACCTCCAGGGCTGTTCATATTAACACCTCCTACCCAACCTCCAGGCCTGTTCCTATCAACACCTCCTACCCAACCTCCAGGCCTTTTCATATCAACACCTCCTACCCAACCTCCAGGCCTGTTCATATCAACACCTACCCAACCTCCAGACCTGTTCATATCAACTCCTACCCAACCTCCAGGCCTGTTCATATCAACTCCTACCCAACCTCCAGGGCTGTTCATATCAACACCTCCTACCCAACCTCCAGGCCTGTTCATATCAACACCTCCTACCCAACCTCCAGGCCTGTTCCTATCAACTCCTACCCAACCTCCAGGCCTGTTCCTATCAACTCCTACCCAACCTCCAGGCCTGTTCCTATCAACTCCTACCCAACCTCCAGGCCTGTTCCTATCAAATCCTACCCAACCTCCAGGCCTGTTCATATCAACTCCTACCCAACCTCCAGGCCTGTTCATATCAACTCCTACCCAACCTCCAGGCCTGTTCATATCAACACCTCCTACCCAACCTCCAGGCCTGTTCATATCAACACCTACCCAACCTCCAGGCCTGTTCATATCAACTCCTACCCAACCTCCAGGCCTGTTCATATTAACACCTCCTACCCAACCTCCAGGCCTGTTCATATCAACACCTCCTACCCAACCTCCAGGCCTGTTCCTATCAACTCCTACCCAACCTCCAGGCCTGTTCCTATCAACTCCTACCCAACCTCCAGGCCTGTTCATATCAACTCCTACCCAACCTCCAGGCCTGTTCATATCAACTCCTACCCAACCTCAAGGCCTGTTCATATCAACACCTCCCCAACCTCCAGGCCTGTTCATATCAACTGCTACCCAACCTCCAGGCATGTTCATAGCAACTGCTACCCAACCTCCAGGCCTGTTCATATCAACTGCTACCCAACCTCCAGGCATGTTCATAGCAACTGCTACCCAACCTCCAGGCCTGTTCATATCAACTCCTCCTACCCAACCTCCAGGCCTGTTTATATCAACACCTCCTACCCAACCTCCAGGCCTGTTCCTATCAACACCTCCTACCCAACCTCCAGGCCTGTTCATATCAACACCTACCCAACCTCCAGGCCTGTTCATATTAACACCTCCTACCCAACCTCCAGGCCTGTTCCTATCAACACCTCCTACCCAACCTCCAGGCCTGTTCATATCAACACCTCCTACCCAACCTCCAGGCCTGTTCATATCAACACCTACCCAACCTCCAGACCTGTTCATATCAACTCCTACCCAACCTCCAGGCCTGTTCATATCAACTCCTACCCAACCTCCAGGCCTGTTCATATCAACACCTCCTACCCAACCTCCAGGCCTGTTCATATCAACACCTCCTACCCAACCTCCAGGCCTGTTCCTATCAACTCCTACCCAACCTCCAGGCCTGTTCCTATCAACTCCTACCCAACCTCCAGGCCTGTTCCTATCAACTCCTACCCAACCTCCAGGCCTGTTCCTATCAAATCCTACCCAACCTCCAGGCCTGTTCATATCAACTCCTACCCAACCTCCAGGCCTGTTCATATCAACTCCTACCCAACCTCCAGGCCTGTTCATATCAACACCTCCTACCCAACCTCCAGGCCTGTTCATATCAACACCTACCCAACCTCCAGGCCTGTTCATATCAACTCCTACCCAACCTCCAGGCCTGTTCATATTAACACCTCCTACCCAACCTCCAGGCCTGTTCATATCAACACCTCCTACCCAACCTCCAGGCCTGTTCCTATCAACTCCTACCCAACCTCCAGGCCTGTTCCTATCAACTCCTACCCAACCTCCAGGCCTGTTCATATCAACTCCTACCCAACCTCCAGGCCTGTTCATATCAACTCCTACCCAACCTCAAGGCCTGTTCATATCAACACCTCCCCAACCTCCAGGCCTGTTCATATCAACTGCTACCCAACCTCCAGGCATGTTCATAGCAACTGCTACCCAACCTCCAGGCCTGTTCATATCAACTGCTACCCAACCTCCAGGCATGTTCATAGCAACTGCTACCCAACCTCCAGGCCTGTTCATATCAACTCCTCCTACCCAACCTCCAGGCCTGTTTATATCAACACCTCCTACCCAACCTCCAGGCCTGTTCCTATCAACACCTCCTACCCAACCTCCAGGCCTGTTCATATCAACTCCTACCCAACCTCCAGGCCTGTTCATATCAACTCCTACCCAACCTCCAGGCCTGTTCATATCAACTCCTACCCAACCTCCAGGCCTGTTCATATCAACACCTCCTACCCAACCTCCAGGCCTGTTCATATCAACTCCTCCTACCCAACCTCCAGGCCTGTTCATATCAACTCCTCCTACCCAACCTCCAGGCCTGTTCATATCAACACCTCCTACCCAACCTCCAGGCCTGTTCATATCAACACCTACCCAACCTCCAGGCCTGTTCATATCAACTCCTACCCAACCTCCAGACCTGTTCATATCAGCTCCTACCCAACCTCCAGACCTGTTCATATCAACACCTCCTACCCAACCTCCAGGCCTGTTCATATCAACACCTCCTACCCAACCTCCAGGCCTGTTCATATCAACACCTACCCAACCTCCAGGCCTGTTCATATCAACTCCTACCCAACCTCCAGACCTGTTCATATCAGCTCCTACCCAACCTCCAGGCCTGTTCATATCAACTCCTACCCAACCTCCAGGCCTGTTCATATCAACACCTCCTACCCAACCTCCAGGCCTGTTCCTATCAACTCCTACCCAACCTCCAGGCCTGTTCCTATCAACACCTCCTACCCAACCTCCAGGCCTGTTCCTATCAACACCTCCTACCCAACCTCCAGGCCTGTTCATATCACCACCTCCTACCCAACCTCCAGGCATGTTCCTATCAACACCTACCCAACCTCCAGGCCTGTTCATATTAACACCTCCTACCCAACCTCCAGGCCTGTTCCTATCAACACCTCCTACCCAACCTCCAGGCCTGTTCATATCAACACCTCCTACCCAACCTCCAGGCCTGTTCATATCAACACCTACCCAACCTCCAGACCTGTTCATATCAACTCCTACCCAACCTCCAGGCCTGTTCATATCAACTCCTACCCAACCTCCAGGCCTGTTCATATCAACTCCTACCCAACCTCCAGGCCTGTTCATATCAACTCCTACCCAACCTCCAGACCTGTTCATATCAACACCTCCTACCCAACCTCCAGGCCTGTTCCTATCAACACCTCCTACCCAACCTCCAGGCCTGTTCATATCAACACCTCCTACCCAACCTCCAGGCCTGTTCATATCAACACCTACCCAACCTCCAGACCTGTTCATATCAACTCCTACCCAACCTCCAGGCCTGTTCATATCAACTCCTACCCAACCTCCAGGCCTGTTCATATCAACTCCTACCCAACCTCCAGGCCTGTTCATATCAACTCCTACCCAACCTCCAGACCTGTTCATATCAACACCTCCTACCCAACCTCCAGGCCTGTTCCTATCAACACCTCCTACCCAACCTCCAGGCCTGTTCATATCAACACCTCCTACCCAACCTCCAGGCCTGTTCATATCAACACCTCCTACCCAACCTCCAGACCTGTTCATATCAACTCCTACCCAACCTCCAGGCCTGTTCCTATCAACTCCTACCCAACCTCCAGGCCTGTTCCTATCAACTCCTACCCAACCTCCAGGCCTGTTCATATCAACTCCTACCCAACCTCCAGGCCTGT
Organism: Salvelinus namaycush; assembly: GCF_016432855.1. Taxonomy (NCBI): domain Eukaryota; kingdom Metazoa; phylum Chordata; class Actinopteri; order Salmoniformes; family Salmonidae; genus Salvelinus; species Salvelinus namaycush. The sequence continues at coordinate 489,175 of NW_024057675.1, read as the reverse complement.
TCATATCAACTCCTACCCAACCTCCAGGCCTGTTCATATCAACTCCTACCCAACCTCCAGGCCTGTTCATATCAACTCCTACCCAACCTCCAGACCTGTTCATATCAACACCTCCTACCCAACCTCCAGGCCTGTTCCTATCAACACCTCCTACCCAACCTCCAGGCCTGTTCCTATCAACACCTCCTACCCAACCCCCAGGCCTGTTCATATCAACTCCCACCCAACCTCCAGGCCTGTTCATATGAGGCCATTGTGATTTCAAACCATACTCCCCATTATTATGACCCTCAAGTTGCTTAGACCGAGCAGTCCCTCTAATTCATGGCGTATTAAAACCCTCAGACTTTATCGGATGACAAGTTACAGGACTAAAAGTCTAGATAGGCACAATGAGACCGTGACTCCACCTAGCGACAACACAATGTCACCGCGTGTTTCTTTGTCACGCCTACTAGCCAGATCGGTTTGTGCTTTAGTCAACGTCTCATTTCTAGCCGTGCTAAACATTCCTGAAGAATGGAAAAATATCAACTACACCATTTCTATACTGTTAATAGAATATATAGCGGGGAGAACAAGTATTTGATACGCTGCCGAATGTGCAAATTTTCCTACTTACAAAGCATGTAGAGGTCTGTAATTTATCAAAGGTACACTTCAACTGTGAGAGACGGAATCTAAAACAAAAATCCAGAAAATCACATTGTATGATTAAGTAAAATAAATTTGCCTTTTATTGCATGACATAAGTATTTGAAGACCTACCAACCAGTAAGAATTACGACTGTAATAATATAATACAATGGGTTCTGTCAAGAAAATCATTGACAATAATAATAATAATCACTAATGAAATACACTCTTACTCTTTTAAAGCAGTGTGTGTTAGTGAGTGAGTCTGTCTGAAAACTAGCCATCAAATGCTTGCTTCCTCTGTCCTTGTTTCCTCCACTACTCTTTTGAAAGTGCATTTGTACTTTGAACGGGAGGTGAGAAATGGAGGAAACAAGGGGATAATCTCAATTTAATTTCCCTGATTGCTCAGGTCCTCTCTCCTTGCCTCTTTTTCAAAAACCCATTGGATAAGAAGGTGAAAGGGGAGGGATGTCTGACCACCTCATCCAATGGGTTTTCAAATCAAAATCCTATTTTATTTGTCACATGCGCACGAATACAACAGGTTTTATTGTGAAATGGTTAATTACAAGCCTTTTCCTAACAACGCAGATTTAAAAAGAAAGAAAATGTGGAAAAAGGAAATAGTAACACAATATTAAAGGAATAACGAGGCTTTATACAAGGAGTACCGGTACCGGGTCAATGTGCTGAGGTACCAGGTAGTAACGAGGCTTTATACAAGGAGTACCGGTACCGGGTCAATGTGCTGAGGTACCAGGTAGTAACGAGGCTATATACACAAGGAGTACCGGTACCGGGTCATTGTGCTGAGGTACCAGTTAGTAACGAGGCTATATACAAGGAGTACCGGTACCGGGTCAATGTGCTGAGGTACCAGGTAGTAACGAGGCTATATACAAGGAGTACCGGGTCAATGTGCTGAGGTACCAGGTAGTAACGAGGCTATAAACAAGGAGTACCGGTACCGGGTCAATGTGCTGAGGTACCAGGTAGTAACGAGCCTATATACAAGGAGTACCGGTACCGGGTCAATGTGCTGAGGTACCAGGTAGTAACGAGGCTATATACAAGGAGTACTGGGTCAATGTGCTGAGGTACCAGGTAGTTGAGGTGATTGAGGTAATATGTACAGTCAAAAGTTTGGACTCACCTACTCATTCAAAGCTTTTTCTTTATTTTTTACATTGTAGAATAATTGTGAAGACATCAGAACTATGAAATAACACATATGGAATCATGTAGTAACCCAAAAAAGTGTTAAACAAATCAAAATATTTGAGATTTTTCCAAGTAGCCATCTTTTTCCTTGATGACAGCTTTGCACACTCTTTGCCCTCCTCTCAACCAGATTCACCTGGAATGCTTTTTCAAATTCCAGGTGAAAACATAAAATATTGAATGTATTTTTCCAGATAAAAATATGTTGCATTAATCAAATCCTTTTTTACAATCAGCACCAGAGTTCTCTGACATGGTGGAATAATGCTAATGTGAACATTCATGTGGTGGTGAATGTTTTTCCATGTCAACATCTTATCAATGTCATCAGAACAACATCATTGAATTGTTATACTCCTTTTAACTTGGCCTAGTACACAAATTAACTCAATGACAAAATTCAAGAGGTTTCAAGGTTAGAATCAAGGTCCCATGAGGTACAGTTGGTAGATCTGGGCGCTTGCAACGCCCGGGTTGTGAGTTCGATTCCCACGGGGGACCAGAACAAAAATGTCAGTACTATAAGTCGATCTGGATACCGCCCCAATAGATCCACAGATGATGCAATCGCCACCACACTGCCTTATCCCATCTGGACAAGAGGAATACCTACGTCAGAATGCTGTTCGTTGACTATAGCTCACAGCATTCAACACCATAGTACCCTCCAAGCTTATCACTAAGCTCGATTGCCCTGGGTCTGAACCCCGCCCTGTGCAACTAGGTCCTGGACTTCCTGACAGGCCGCCCCCAGGTGGTGAAAGTAGGAAACAACACCTCCACCTCTGATCCTCAACACAGGGGCCCCACAAGGGTGCGTGCTCAGCCCCCTCCTGTTCACCCATGACTGCGTGGCCACGCACGCCTCTAACTCAAATCATCAAGTTTGCAGACAACACAACAGTAGTAGGCCTGATTACCGGTACAATGACGAGACAGCCTACAGGGAGGGAGTGAGGGCCCTGGCGGAGTGGTGCCAGGAAAATAACCTCTCCCTCAACATCAACAAAACACAGCGTGGTGAAGGCACAGCAGCCCCTCTTCAACCTCAGGAGGCTGAAGAAATTCGGCTAGACTCTCAAACTTTTACAGATGCACCATTGAGAGCATCCTGTCTTTAGCACCGCCTGGTACGGCAACTGCACTGCCCGCAACCGCAGAGCTCTTTAGAGGGTGGTATGGTCTACCCAACGCATCACAGGGGGAACACTGCCTGCCCCCCAGGACACCTACAGCACCCGATATCACAGGAAGGCCAAAAAGATCAACCACCCGAGCCACTGCCTGTTCACCCCGCTATCATCCAGAATGTCGATGTCAGTACAGATGCATCAAAGCTGGGACCGAGAGACTGAAAAACAGCTTCTATCTCAAGGCCATCAGACTGTTAAACAGCCATCACTAGCCGGCTACCACCCAGCACCTTAGAGGCTGCTGCCCTATATACATAGACATGGAATCACTGGTCACTTTAATAATGTTTACATACTGCTTGACTCATCTCATATGTATATACTGTATTCAATTCTACTGTATTTAGTCAATGCCACTGACATTGGTAGTCCTAATATGTATATATTCCATTCTTTTAGATATGTGTATTGATGTGAATTGTTAGATACTACTGCACTATTGGAGCTAGAAACACAAGCTTTTTGCTACACCCACAATAACATCTGTTAAATATGTGTATGTGACTAATAAAATGTGATTTGATAAGCATCTGCTGAATGACAAACATGTGAAATGTAAAAATGTAAAATGCACATTACATGTTTTATTTTATTGAATTTGAAAATTCATACAATCTACCTGCAGTGAAGCCACTCACTATTTACATTGCATTCAGTCATCTAGCAGCCAATCCCATCCAGTGACCCACAACAGTAACTAGGGTCAAGCGCCACGCCAAGGAGCAAATCGACAGATCTCACACCCAGTCGAATCGACGACCCAAACCAGCGACCTCTCAGGCCACCGGCCCAAGGTCCCAAACGCCAAGCCACCAACCATCCAAGACCCACACACAGCCCCCCCCCCAATAAAAACCTCTGTCAACATCCTGGTACTCAAATGAAACTGGTATACTTACCTATTGATGCTATTTTTGTTTCTCCACCAGTTTTGATCCTGATCTAATAATTTACACTTTGCAATATCCAAATCATGCATCTAATCAAATGTCTTTAGTAATATCCAAATCATATCAAATCCAAGAGGTTAAGGTTAGAATCTAGAAATGCACATTCTATTAATCTATATAATCATTTACATTTTTAAATACCAATATTCAAATCTTTACTTCATAATCAAAATACACATTTAAAAATATGTATTTTGATTTGAGATATTATCATGTCTTAAAGAAAAACAAAAAAGTAACCCTGTTTTTGAGTAAGCTTTCATATACATTGATTTGATGTGGCATAAACCAAAACACAATTTCTTAAGTCAAAAATATAAGTCAGAACACAGCGCCTGTATTCTCTCACGTGATTTCAGGTCCTCTGACAGGGAAAATGTATTTCCACAATGAGAAGATTGGAAAGGCTTCTCTCCATAGTGTCTTCTTTCATGCACTTTCAGGTTCCCTGCATTTCTAAAACTCTTTCCACACTGGGAGCAGTGGAAAGGCATCTCTCCTGTGTGTGACATCTCATGCATTTTCAAGTTCCCTAACTAGGTAAAACTTTTCCACAGTGTGTGTCCACTCGTGATTTCAGGTAGCCTAGCTGGGTAAATCTATTTCCACAGTCTGAGCAGTGGTAGGGCGGCTTCTCCCGTGTGTGTTCTCTCATGCATTTTCAGATTCCCTAACCAAGTAAACCTCTCCTCACTGGGAGCAGTGGAAAGGCATATCTCCTTCTCATGTGTGTGTCATTTCATGCGTTTTCAAGGTCCCTAAGTGGGTAAAACATTTTCCACACTGGGAGCAGCTGAAAGGCTTCCCTCCTGTGTGTGTCATCTCATGCATTTTCAGGTTCCATGAATGGGTAAAACTTTTCCCACACAAGGAGCATTGGAATGGTTGTTCTCCTGGGTGTATTCTCTCATGATCTTTCAGATGCGCTAACTGAATAAATCTCTTTCCACATTGGGCACATTGGAAACGCCTCTCTACTAAGTGTGTTCTCTCATGTTTTTTCAGGTCCCCAGATGAGAAAAATTCATTTCCACACTGGGAGCATAGATATGGCTTCTTTCCAGTGTGTGTTCTTTCATGCAGTTTTAGATTGCCTGAGTGTCCAAAACCCTTTCCACACTGGTAGCATAGATATGGCTTCTCTCCAGTGTGTGTTCTTTCATGCACTTTTAGATGCCCTGAGAGTCTAAAACCCTTTCCACACTGGGAGCATTGATATGGCTTCTCTCCTGTATGTATCATCTCATGCGTTTTCAGATTCCCTGCGTGTCTAAAACACTTTCCACACTGGGAGCAGTGGTGTGGTCTTGCTGGTTTGGTCTTCTGTGGGTCTGGTTTCCCTGAAGGACTTTTCCCGTGAGAGTCTGGTCTTTCACCTGCTGAAGACAAACAGAATATTTGGTTAAACAGAGAGACCTGAAAGAAACCTCTACATCAGTGGTTCCTAAATGTTTTATAGTCCCGGACCCCTTCAAACATTCAACCTCTAGCTGCGAACCCCCTCTTAGCACTAGGGTCAGCACACTCTCAAATGTTTTTCCAAACTTCCAAAAAGCCTGCCACACACACACACTATACATTTATTAAACATAAGAACGAGTTTGTCGCAACCCGGCTCGTGGGAAGTGACAAAGAGCTGTTATAGTACCAGGGCACAAATAATCATAATCAATAATGTTGTACTTTATTTACCCATCTCACATATAAAACTTTATTTGTTAATCGAAAATTGTGAGTAACTCACCACAGATTAATGAGAAGCGTGTGCTTGAAAGGATACACATAACTCTGCAATGTTGGGTTGTATTGGAGAGAGTCACAGTCTTAAAATCATTTTCCACACACAGTCTGTGCCTGTATTTAGTTCTCATGCTCGTGAGGGCCAAGAATCCACTCTCGTATAGGTACGTGGTTGCAAAGGGCATCAGTGTCTTAACAGTGCGGTTTGTCTAGGCAGGATACTCTGAGCGCAGCCCAATCCAGAAATCTGGCAGTGGCTTCTGATTAAATAAAATTTTCACAGAACCGCTTGTTGCAATTTCGATGAGGCTCTTTCGTTCAGATATCGGTAAGTGGACTGGAGGTAGGGCATGAAAGGGATAACGAATCCAGTTGTTTGTGTCATCCGTTAATTGTGTAACCCAACTCACCTCAGGTGCTTCGCTATATCACATTTGACATTGTCCGTAAGCTTGAGTTCATTTGCACACAAAAAAAGTATTATACAATGATGGAAAGATCTGTGTGTTGTCCTTGTTAATACAGACAGAGGAGAGCTCCAACTTCTTAATCAAAGCCTCAATTTTGTCCCGCACATTGAATATAGTTGCGGAGAGTCCCTGTAATCCGAGATTCAGATCATTCAGGCGAGAAAAAAACGTCACCCAGATAGGCCAGTCGTGTGAGAAGCTCATCATCATGCAGGCAGTCAGACAAGTGAAAATTATGGTCAGGAAAGAAGTTTAAGCTCGGCCCCCAATTAAAACATTTTTTTTTTTTTTTAAGTGTCAATACTTTGCCCCTTGATAACCATCACACTTCACTTATGTTGTAAAAGCGTTACATGGTCACTGCCCATATCATTGCATAGCGCATAGCCTTGTTTTAACAAAGTTAACTATTTTCACTGTAATGTCCAAAACGTCTTTCAAGCGGTCAGGCATTCCTTTGGCAGCAAGAGCCTCTCGGTGGATGCTGCAGTGTACCTAAGTGGCGTCGGGAGCAACTGCTTGCACGCGCGTTACCACTCCACTATGTCTCCCTGTCATGGCTTTTGCGCCATCAGTACAGATAGCAACACATCTTGACCACCAAAGTCAATTTGATGTCACAAAGCTGTCCAGTACTTTTAAAATATCCTCTCCTGTTGTCCTGGTTTCCAGTGGTTTGCAGAAGAGGATGTCTTCCTTAATTGATCCCCATAAACGTAACGGACATATACCAGGAGCTGTGCCAGGCCCGCCACGTCTGTTAACTCATCCAGCTGTAACGCATAGAATTCACTCGGTTGTATGCGAAGCAGTAATTGTTTCAAAACATCTCCTGCCATGTCACTGATGCATCGTGAAACAGTGTTGTTTGATGAAGGCATTGTCTGTATAGTTTTTTGGGCCTTTTCCCTCAGCATTGTCCCAGCCATATCCGCGTGGCAGCAGGAAGAATTAAGTCCTCCACAATAGTATGGGGCTTACCTGTCCTAGCCGCTCGGTAGCTCACCATATAAGACGCTTCTAGCCCCTTCTTATTAAATGGTACCTGTTGCTTTTATACATGTCTTACTACTCGAAAGTTGTCTTAATTCTCGCTCAAAAAACTCCCATGGCTTATTTTTCAAACTGGCATGTTTTGTTTCTAAATGTCTGTGCAAGAGTGAAGGTTTCATCGAGTTGTGAGATAGTGTTATGTGCAAAAGTACTGACTGAGGAAAGGCACTACTCCCAATATAAGTGAACCCAAAATCAATGTAGTTATCATATTTGCACCTCTTCGATGGTCCAACATCCCCGTCTATTTGGTGCTTTCCCGGGTAAGGGGACAGTAGCTCTTCAGCTGATTCTAGCATTGGATGTGCTCAGGGAAGCAGAACAACTTGTGTCGTCGACAGGTGCAGTACTGCTGGTAGTAGCAGTACTACCAGTAGAGCTGGTTTGTGTCTCTATGGACGAGGGCCTTACTTTAACCATTTCTCAATTTTCGAGCAAACGGAATGAGCAGCAGCTACGTTTGGCTACATATGGACCGTTAGTGGAATTCCCGCGAGAGAGGAACAGTTAATATGATTGGATGTTAATTATTTGACTAGGCTACCTGTATTTTACATTGTGTTGTTATTTCGCTGAACACTAGATGGTTTAACTTTATTTTTGGTAGTGAAACGAGACTACTAAGGCGATAAAAAATGTAAACTCACCCAAATCTATAGCCCCGTTGGAAAATATAAATGGACTGTTTGAAAATGTGAAGATATATATATAAAAATGTGAATCACATTTTTATTTGGCGTACCCCTGGGGGAATAACTGCTCTACATGATAAAACTGTCTTTCTACAAGGTTTAATCTAAACTAGATCCCTCAAAATGATTAATCTTCAAGACCCTGGTGCTTGGTTAAGGAAGCAGTATGGGGAACTGCTCCTCCTCCCTCCAATACCTTGACTTTGTTGTCCTTAAGCCATTTTGCCACAACTTTGGGCGTCTGCTAAATGACTCAGTACCGTAAGTCTCTCTGGATAAGAGCATCGACTAAATGACTCAGTACCGTAAGCCTCTCTGGATAAGAGCGTCTGCTAAATGACTGAAATGTAAATGTTGAACAGCAGAGTGCGTCATTACAGAGTGGCTGTAGTGTTAAAGTGATAATACCAAATGCTAACCTCCCCTGTTATTGTAATGGTGAGAGGTTAGCATGTCTTGGGGGTGTGATATATATAATGCTAACCTCTCCTGTTATTGTAATGGTGATGGGTTAGCATGTCTTGGGGGTATGATATATATAATGCTAACCTCTCCTGTTATTGTAATGGTGAGAGGTTAGCATGTCTTGGGGGTATGATATACAGTGGGGCAAAAAAGTATTTAGTCAGCCACCAATTGTGCAAGTTCTCCCACTTAAAAAGATGAGAGAGGCCTGTAATTTTTATCATAGAGACAGAAATCTTGCTTGTTTGTAGGTGACCAAATACTTATTTTCCACCATAATTTGCAAATAAATTTATTAAAAATCCTACAATGTGATCTCATTTTGTCTGTCATAGTTGAAGTGTACCTATGATGAAAATTACAGGTCTCTCTCATCTTTTTAAGTGGGAGAACTTGCACAATTGGTGGCTGACTAAATACTTTTTTTGCCCCACTGTATATATAATGCTAACCTCCCCTGTTATTGTAATGGTGAGAGGTTAGCATGTCTTCGGGGTACGATATTTAAGTGATACTACCAGAGTAGCCGGTGTTCGGAGGATATATTTTAGCACAGGTGTTCTGCCTCGGGCCACCCAACCGTGCCAATATATCCTTCAAACACTGGCTTCCAAGGCATTATCACTTCTAAACGACGGGTTACAAAATATTCAAATAATGACTGATATATTTTTCCTTAAACGTTATTTTAAAGAAATTATTTCATACCATTTCATCCTTCCGTGAGATATAGTCCTGACACAAATCTAGGGTTGCTACCCAAGGCAGTTAGGTTGCTAGAGATGCGCCCCAATCGTGAAATCTTTTTGTTCTCCATCTATGGACGCAACCCAGTCGTTCGTTTCAAAAGGTCCTGCTGCCATGCTGGCTGGCAACCCTCTTATCCCTTGCTTGCTAGCCAGCCAACTAACTATGGCTAACACTGGTCACATCAAACAATGTATCCAGAATAACAGCAAAGTAGCCGTATTTGCCTTTAAGCTGTTTGAACAAAAATATAAAACACAACATAATCCATCCACCTGACAGGTGTGGCATATCAAGAAGCTGATTAAACAGCATGACCATTACACAGGTGCGCCTTGTGCTGGGGACAATAAAAGGTCACTCTAAAATGTGCAGTTTTGTCACAACACAATGCCACAAATGTCTCAAGTTGAGGGAGCGAGCAATTGGCATGATGGCAGAAAAGTCCATAACAGCTGTTACAGAGAATGAAATGTTAATTTCTCTACAATAAGCCGCCTCCAACTTCATTTTAGAAAATATGGCAGTGTGCCCAACCGGCCTCTTAACCGCAGACCACGTGTAACCAAGCCAGCCCAGGTTCTCCACATCCAGCTTCATCACCAGCGTGATCGTCTGAGGCCAGCCACCCGGACAGCTGTTGAAACTGTGGGTTTTTCCCAACCGAACAATTTCTGCACAAACAGTCAGAAACCGTTGCAGACAAGCTCATCTGTGTGTGTATCGTCCTCACCGGAGTCTTGACCTGACTGTAGTTTGGTGTTGTAACAGACTTCAGTGGGCAAATGCTCACCTTCGAAGGCCACTTGGTGAAGTGTGCTCAATGTTTGAATCCTGGTTTCAACTGTACCGGGCAGATGGCAGAAAGCGTGTATGGCATCGTGTGAGCGGGCGGTTTGCTGATGTCAACGTTGTAGACAGAGTGCCCCATGGGGGCAGTGTGGTTATGATATGGGCAAGCATCAGATACAGACCAACGAACAATTGCATTTAATCAACGGCAATTTGAACGTACATTGTCATCGCCATTCATCTGTCGCCATCACCTCATGTTTGAATATAATGTGCATAAAAATGTCACAAGGATCTGGACACAATTCTTGGAAGCTGAATATTGTCTGTTCTTCCATGGCTTGCATACTCGCCACACATGTCACCCATTGAGCATGTTTGGGAAGCTCTGGCTTGACGTGTACAACAGAGTGTTCCAGTTCCCGCCAATATCCAGCAACTTTGCGCAGCCATTGAAGAGTGGGGCAACATTCCACAGGTCACAATCAACAGCCTGATCATATGCGAAGGAGATGTGTCGTGCTGCTTGAGGCAAATGGTGGTCACAACAGATACTGACTGGTTTTCTGATCCACACCCCTACTTTTTTTTTTTTTAAGCTACACTACATGGCCAAAGGTATGTCGACACCTGTTTGTCGAACGTCTAATTCCAAACTCATGGCCATTAACATGGAGTTTTCCCCCTTTGCTGCTATAACAGCCTCCACTCTTCTGGGAAGGCTTTCTACTAGATGTTGGAACATTGATGCGGGGACTTGCTTCTATTCAGCCACAAGAGCATTAGTGAGGTTGGGCACTGATGATGGGCGATTAGGCCTGGCTCGCAGTCGGCGTTCCAATTCAACCCAAAGGTGTTCGATAGGGTTGAGGTCAGGGCTATGTGCAGGCCAGTCAAGTTCTTCCACACCGATCTCAACAAACCCTTTCTGTATAGACCTCGCTTTTTGCACAGGGGATTTGTCATGCTGAAACAGGAAAGGGCCTTCCCCAAACTGTTGCCACAAATTCAGAAGCACAGAATCCTCTAGAATGTCATTGTATGCTGTAGAAATTAAGATTTCCCTTCACTGGAACTAAGGGGCCGAGTACAAACCATGAAAAACAGCCCCAGAAGATTATTCCTCCCCCACCAAACTTTACAGTTGGCACTATGCATTGGGACAGGTAGCGATTCCTGGCATCCGCCAAACCCAGATTCATCCTTCAGACTGCCAGACGGTGAAGCGTGATTCATTACTTCACAGAAAGTGTTTCCACTGCTCCAGAGTCCAATGGCAGCGAGCTTCACACCACTCCAGCCGACGCTTGGCATTGCTCATGGTGATCTTAGGCTTGTGTGCAGCAGCTGGGCCATGGAAACCAATTTCATGAAGCTCCCAACAAACAGTTATTGTGCTGACATTGCTTCCAGAGGCAGTTTGGAACTCGGTAGTGAGTGTGGCAACTGAGGACAGACGATTTTTACACGCTACGCGCTTCAGAGGTCCCGTTCTGTGAGCTTTTGTGGCCTACCACTTCGCAGCTGAGCCATTGTTGCTCCTAGAAGTTTCCACTTCACAATAACAGCACTTACATTTGACCGGGGCAGCTCTAGCAGGGCAGAAATTTGACCTACTGACTTGTTGGAAAAGTGGCATCCTATGACGGTGGCACGTTGAAAGTCACTGAGCTTTTCAGTAAGGTCATTCTACTGCCAATGTTTGTCTATAGAGATTGCATGGCTGTGTGCTCGATTCTATACACCTGTCAGTAACGGGTGTGGCTGAAATAGCCGAATCCACTCATTTGAAAAGTTGTCCACAGACTTACATACAGTTGAAGTTGGAAGTTTACATACACTAAGTTGACTGTGCCTTTAAACAGCTTGATAAATTCCAGAAAATGATGTCATGGCTTTAGAAGCTTCTGATAGGCTAATTGACATCATTTGAGTCAATTGGAGGTGTACCTGTGGATGTAGTTCAAGGCCTACCTTCAAACTCAGTGCCTCTTTGCTTGACATCATGGGAAAATCAAAAGAAATCATCCAAGACGTCAAAAGAAAAATTGTAGACCTCCACAAGTCTTGTTCATCCTTGGGAGCAATTTCCAAATGCCTGAAGGTACCACGTTCATCTGTACAAACAATAGTACGCAAGTATAAACACCATGGGACCACGCAGCAGTCATACCTCTCAGGAAGGAGACGCGTTCTGTCTCCTAGAGATGGACATACTTAGGTGCTTAAAGTGCAAATATATCCCAGAACAACAGCAAAGGACCTTGTGAAGATGCTGGAGGAAACACGCATCTATATACAAAGTAAAACATGTCCTATATCAACATAACCTGAAAGGCCGCTCAGCAAGGAAGAAGCCACTTCTCCAAAACTGTCATAAAAAAAGCCAGACTACAGTTTGCACCTGCACATGAGGACAAAGATCATACTTTTTGGAGAAATGTCCTCTGGTCTGATGAAACAAAAATATAACTGTTTGGCCAGAATGACCATCGTTATGTTTGGAGGAAAAAGGGGGAGGCTTGCGAGTCGAAGAACACCATCCCAACCGTGAAGCATGGGGGTGGCAGCATCATGTTGTGGGGGTGCTTTGCTGCAGGAGGGTCTGGTGCACTTCACAAAATAGATGACATCATGAGGGAGGAAAATTATGTGGATATATTGAAGCAACATCTCAGGACATCAGTCAGGAAGTTAAAGCTTGGTCGCAAATGGGTCTTCCAAATGGACAATGACCCCAAGCATACTTCCAAAGTTGTGACAAAATGGCTTAAGGACAACAAAGTCAAGGTATTGGAATGGCCATCACAAAGCCCTCATTGTCCATTTGGAAGACCCTTTTCCTTCCTCCATCCTATATAAAATGTGTGGGCAGAACTGAAAAAGCATGTGTGAGCAAGGAGGCCTACAAACCTGACTCAGTTACACCAGCTCTGTCAGGAGGAATGGGCCAAAATTCACCCAATTTATTGTGGGAAGCTTGTGGAAGGCTACCCGGAACGTTTGACCCAAGTTAAACAATTTAAAGGCAATGCTACCAAATACTAATCGAGTGTATGTAAACTTCTGACCCACTGGGAATGTGATGAAAGAAATAAAAGCTGAAATAAATCATTCTCTCTACTATTATTCTGACATTTCACATTCTTAAAATAAAGTGGTGATCCTAACTGACCAAAAAACAGGGATTTTTTTACTAGGATTAAACGTCAGGAATTGTGAAAAACTGAGTTTAAATGTATTTGGCTATGGTGTATGTAAACTTCCGACTTCAACTGTATATAGTGTAGCTACTCTAGCAAATATGGGCTTCCATAAAGTTGTTCAACAATCTTGGGCAGACGGCCAAGTTTCACATTGTTATTGTCACGTGCACTAATACAGCTAAATGCCGTTCTTGCTTAATGTTCCCCCCCCAAAAATGTATTGCATTCTATTCATGCTGGCTATCGCAGGCTACCTGAGACATGAAACCGATAGCTGGGAGGGCATACAGGCTGGGCTGAGACATGAAACCGATAGGTGGGAGGGCATACAGGCTGGGCTGAGACATGAAACCGATTGGTGGGAGGGCATACAGGCTACCTGAGACATGAAACAGATAGGTGGGAGGGCACACAGGCTAGGCTGAGACATGAAACCGATAGCTGGGAGGGCACACAGGCTGGGCTGAGACATGAAACCGATAGCTGGGAGGGCATACAGGCTGGGCTGAGACATGAAACCGATAGCTGGGAGGGTATACAGGCTACCTGAGACATGAAACAGATAGGTGGGAGGGCATACAGGCTGGGCTGAGACATGAAACCGATAGCTGGGAGGGCATACAGGCTGGGCTGAGACATGAAACCGATAGCTGGGAGGGCATACAGGCTGGGCTGAGACATGAAACCGATAGCTGGGAGGGTATACAGGCTACCTGAGACATTAAACCGATAGCTGGGAGGGTACACAGGCTGGGCTGAGACATGAAACCGATAGCTGGGAGGGCATACAGGCTGGGCTGAGACATGAAACCGATAGCTGGGAGGGCATAAAGGCTACCTGAGACATGAAACCGATAGGTGGAAGGGTATACAGGCTGGGCTGAGACATGAAACCGATAGGTGGGAGGGCATACAGGCTACCTGAGACATGAAACCGATAGCTGGGAGGGCATACAGGCTGGGCGGAGACATGAAACCGATAGCTGGGAGGGCATACAGGCTGGGCTGAGACATGAAACAGATAGGTGGGAGGGCATACAGGCTACCTGAGACATGAAACCGATAGCTGGGAGGGCATACAGGCTGGGCTGAGACATGAAACCGATAGCCGGGAGGGCATACAGGCTACCTGAGACATGAAACCGATAGCTGGGAGGGCACACAGGCTGGGCTGAGACATGAAACCGATAGCTGGGAGGGCATACAGGCTGGGCTGAGACATGAAACCGATAGCTGGGAGGGCATACAGGCTGGGCTGAGACATGAAACCGATAGCTGGGAGGGCACACAGGCTGGGCTGAGACATGAAACCGATAGCTGGGAGGGCATACAGGCTGGGCTGAGACATGAAACCGATAGCTGGGGGGGTACACAGGCTGGGCTGAGACATGAAACCGATAGGTGGGAGGGCACACAGGCAGGGCTGAGACATGAAACCGATAGCTGGGAGGGCATACAGGCTGTCGCAAATGTATTAATGAACAATTTGCCTAAATGGGTATTGGAAACACTTCAACCTCTACATTCTCATTAGACACCGTGTTTTTACGAAAATGCTTTTTATTTGAGGTGTGATGTCATTACGTGTTTTTTTTGTTTTTTTTAATCGACAGGAGATAGTCGGAAAACTGTCACATCTATTTTCTAGTGAGATTCGAACCTATGATCTCCTGTTCTCTACCCATAGAATTAGTCCACTGCGCCACCAGGGTGGAGCTAGAACACAACGTTTTACATTTGTATTATTTTAAAACTCATTCAAAGCTGTAACATTTTTAGTCTATCCAATCAGACCCCATTTCCAAGGAAACAAGCACTCATTAAGATCAGGTGTGGCCAATTAGTGGGCGTGGCCAACACACTTAACAAGATACAGGGTAGAGAAAGTTTTGTTGACCCTGAGAACGGAATGTATGTTTTTAAATAACATTTTAAGAACATTCTTTGAATGTTATTTGTTGTTTTTAATGGAAATGTTTCTTAATGTTCTGAGAAATTAACTTTATAATTCAGGGCATTCGGGAAGTATTTAGACCTTGACCTTTTCCACATTTTGATACGTTACAGGCTTATTCTAAAATGAATTGAATTAATGTTTTTCCATCAATCAGGGGCGGCAGGTACCCTAGTGTTTAGAGCATTGCGCCAGTAACCGAAAGGTTGCTAGATCGAATCCCCGAACTGACAAGGTAAAAATCTGTCCTTCTGCCCCTGAACAAGGCAGTAAACCCACTGTTCCTAGGCCGTCATTGTAAATAAGAATTCGTTTTTAACTGACTTGCCTAGTTAAATAAAGGTTAAATATCCATAATGACAAAGTGAAAATGGTTTTAGATTTATGTAAAAAAAAAAAAAAAATTAAAATCAAATACAGAAATACCTTATTTACATAAGTATTCAGACCCTTTGCTATGAGACTCAATTGAGCTCAGGTGCATCGTGTTTCCATTGATCATCCTTGAGATGTTTGTACAACTTGATTGGAGTCCTGGATTAGGCTGATATCTTGTTTAATGAGTTTTTGTAAACAAACTCTGTATAGTTGGAAAACCTGGTTAAAACAAATGTTTTATCTTATGGATGGTGAGGAACCCTAACCCAATCTACCTACCTCATCCCCATATTGTTTTTATTTACTTTACTGCTCTTTTGCACACCAGTATCACTACTTATCATCATCTGCTCATCTATCACTCCAGTGTTAATCTGCTAAATTGTAATTACTTTGCTACTATGGCCTATTTATTGCCTTACCTCATGCCATTTACACACACTGTATATAGACTTTCTTTCCCCCCCTATCGTGTTATTGACTGTACGCTTGTTTATTCCATGTGTAACTCTGTGTTGTTTCTGTCGCACTGCTTTGCTTTATCTTGGCCAGGTCGCAGTTGTAAATGAGAACTTGTTCTCAACTAGCTTACCTGGTTAAATAAAGGTGAAATAAAAATATATAATTTTAGCGTGGTTACATACATACCGGTTTCTCCAGCCCCCATCCCTTAGCTGTTTACCAAAACAAGCTTTGGGCCAGTAACTGAAACGTCGCTGGTTCGAATCCCTGAGCCAACTAGGTGAAACATCTGTCGATGTGCTCTTGAGCAAGTCACTTAACCATAATTGCTCCTGTCAGTCGTTCTGGATAAGAGCGTCGGCTAAATACATGACTACAATTTTTTTTTAAAGTGGCATGGCGGCCATTTTGTTGTTGTTTGACAAGGTTTTGCTCCTGTTTTTAAAATAGTACTCACTGGTGTTAATCAGATCTCCAGTCTCGTCCTCTTTCACTCTGGAAGCTTCTTCGTTGCCTTTCACTGTGACATCCTTCTCTTCCTCCTCTTCTTTCACGACAACATTAAGCCACAGACCCTGTTTCTCGGTCCAGCAGACATCCTCTTCTTTAACAGGCGGGGATCTTGGTGAGCTCATGGTCTGGGATTTTAGCTAGCTAGTTAGCATAAGCGACTAGCCCTGTGCTAAGTTAGCTGACTAACAACGTAAATACGGGGGGGAATTGGTTAACTAGTAGATACGACAGACGTGTGTTTAAAACACCGAAAACGTCTAAAGAGCTCCAATGTTTCGGCTATGTTGGCTAGCAAGATACCGAGGTGGCTGATTAGCTGTTGTTGAAGAAGCGTCCCGTCCACTACATTTAATGCCACGTCACACTCTGGCAGCATCGCCTGTAAAACGCATATCGCCATCTGCTGACTGGAGTGGGACGGGTAATGCAGTTTAAGGAAATATTTATTTAATTTTTCATGTTGGTCTTTTGACCAATCACATGTAATATTTTAACATTAGATATTTTTCAGAGCTGATATGTTAGGTCCCCCAAAAAATATCTGAAATGGTCTGCCTTTGTAAACAGCCTACTGCTCCTGCATGGTGTAACAATACATCATGTAGATGTATATAATGAACAGACTAGGTCTATACTGCTCCTACATGGTGTAACAATACATCATGTAGATGTATATAATGAACAGACTAGGTCTATAGTGCTTGTACATGGTGTAACAATACATAATGTAGATGTATATAATGAACAGACTAGGTCTATACTGCTCCTGCATGGTGTAACAATACATAATGTAGATGTATATAATGAACAGACTAGGTCTATACTGCTCCTGCATGGTGTAACAATATATCATGTAGATGTATTTAATGAACAGACTAGGTCTATACTGCTCCTGCATGGTGTAACAATACATCATGTAGATGTATATAATGAACAGACTAGGTCTATACTGCTCCTGCATGGTGTAACAATACATCATGTAGATGTATATAATGAACAGACTAGGTCTATACTGCTCCTACATGGTGTAACAATACATACAGCTCTATGAAAAATTAAGAGGCCACTGCAAAATTATCAGTTTCTCTGGTTTTACTATTTATAGGTATGTGTTTGGGTAAAATGAACATTTTTGTTTTATTCTATAAACTACTGACAACATTTCTCCCAAATTCCAAATAAAAATATTCTCATTTAGAGCATTTATTTGCAGAAAATGACAACTGGTCAAAATAACAAAAAAGATGCAGTGTTGTCAGACCTCGAATAATGCAAAGAAAATACGTTCATATTAATTTTTAAACAACACAATACTAATGTTCACTTAGGAAGAGTTTGGAATTCAATATTTGGTGGAATAACTCTGATTTTCAATCACAGCTTACATGCGTCTTGGCATGCTCTCCACCAGTCTTTCACATTGATGTTGGGTGACTTTATGCCACTCCTGGCGTAAAAATTCAAGCAGCTCGGCTTTGTTTGATGGCGTGTGACCATCCATCTTCCTCTTGTTCACATTCCAGAGGTTTTCAATGGGGATCAGGTCTGGAGATTGGGCTGGCCATGACAGGGTCTTGATCTGGTGGTCCTCCATCCACACCTTGATTGACCTGGCTGTGTGGCATGGAGCATTGTCCTGCTGGAAAAAACATTCCTCAGAGTTGGGGAACATTGTCAGAGCAGAAGGAAGCATGTTTTATTCCAGGACAACCTTGTACGTGGCTTGATTCATATGTCCTTCACAAAGACAAATCTGCCCGATTCCAGCACCCCCAGATCATCCCCGATCCTCCACCAAATTTCCAATTGTTACAATTGGTGGAATCATGCCATATTTAGACTAGATAATGTTAAACAAGGTTGGTTTGCGGATCAATGAAATGGGGTATCAGTCGACTCAGTATCCAAATACTTTTTTTCTCAGACTCCAACATTGCATTGTTTTTCCTATGGAATAGTGTTCAATACACATAGGTTGACAATAAATGTGGCTCAATTCACAGTGGTTTGAGTCCCGCAATAAGAGCTAAGACACTAATGTTCTCTGGGTGTCACTGAGTTGACTGATACCCCATGTCATTGATCCACAATCCATAGGTAAGGCTGTACAGTAAAATAAGTATGCCCCCAATGCAATTCTAAAGTCTAATACATCCAGTGTGATTAAAAACAGATTTTTGTCAAATTAACAAATTGTCTTTTGTTGATTTTATATAAACAACATTCTACATCTAGAATTATGCCATATTCACTTATGGCATAATTCCACTATTTGTATTCATTTGATTCACTGTCAATTACATACTTTTATTTTGAAGGCTAACCGCAAAGTCCACTATTGTGGCTAATCCTTATTGTGGCTAGCTTCACATAGATGGGTCCGACCATTAATCAAATAAGAACTGTCTTATAAATCAGGGTTATTTTAGATGATGACACCTAGCTATATAGTTAGCTAACTAACTGTAGCTACTGAAACAGATGTCGTTTTACTATGTTTTTGGGGAAGAACGTTGTTTGCATCCATCAGCTAGCTAGCTTTTTTTTCTGACCAGCACTGTAGGTGCGCGAGACAACTTTACCAGCATCATAGCATACGTATCGATGAAAAGTTTTGACATATGAAATACAAGTGATCATGTAATCAATGTGTAATAATAACTACGTCATTTTTTTTTATGAACGCGTAAAATTATTATGTGACGTGCAGTCATATTCAGGTCCTGATTGGTCAACAAGCTTATTTGACACATCAAGTAGTGTTATTTGACGTGTATCTTTTTTGACCCAAACGTTGTTTCACATCCCCAACACACACAGAAAAACAGAGCCAGAGTAAAAAATAAAGACCATTTAATCACAGAGTGTGTACATAATCTACATAAAAACGGTCACACTCCATATTCAATTCATATCTTGGGATTTTAAAACATAAAACATAAATGTATTTTTGAGTAGGTTTTCTCCAATTTGATTTCATATGGAAATAAGAGCGTAAACAAAACCACAAAGCACCAATTTTCAGTAAAAGATGAGACAAGTGTGGGAGCAATGTGTGTGTTACCTCATGAATTGTAAGTATGTGAAAAATCACTGTCCACACTGGGAGCATGGGTAAGGCTTCTCCCCCGAGTGTGTTACTTCAAGGTCTTTCAGGTGCCTAAACTGGGCAAATATCTTTCTACACTGGGAGCATTCGTAACATTTCTCTCATGTGTGGTTTCTTTCATGTGATTTCAGTTGCCTTAACCAAGTAAATTTAATTCCACACTGGGAGCACTGGAAAGGCTTTTCCCCAGTGTGTCTTTGCTCATGATTCTTCAGGAAGCCTGATGAGGTAAAATTCTTTCCACACTGGGAGCAGGGATGGGGCTCTTCTTCTTTGTGTGTCCTCTCATGTGATTTCAGGTTACCTAACCGGTTAAAACTCTTTCCACACTGGGAACATTGGAAAGGCTTTTCGCCTGTGTGTATTCTATCATGTATCTTCAGGCTCCCGAACTGGGTAAAACTCTTTCCACACTGGGAACATTGGTAGGGCTTCTCTCCGGTGTGTGTTCTCTCATGCTCTTTCAGTTGCCTTACCCAGCTGAAACGCTTTTCACAATGGAAACAGTGGTAAGGCTTTTCCCCTGTGTGTACTCTTTGATGTTCCTTCAGGTTACTTAACCGCTTAAAAGTATTACCACATTGAGGGCATTTGTGAGGCTTATCTCCTGTGTGTATTCTCTCATGTGATTTCAGGCAACTTAACTGTGAACATCTCTTTCCACACTGAGAGCATTGGTAAGGCTTCTCTCCTGTGTGTATTCTATTGTGTATTTTCAGGCTCCCTAACTGGGTAAAACTCTTTCCACACTGAGAACATTGGTAGGGCTTCTCTCCAGTGTGTATTCTTTCATGCACCTTCAGTGTCCGTAATTGGGTAAAACTCTTTCCACAGTGGGAACAGTGGTGTCGTCTTGCTGGTTCAGACGTCTCTTGCCCTGGTTCTTCTGAGTCTGGTCTCTCTCCTACCAAAGACAAACCGTGTGTTTAATTTAACAGTGAGATCAGGGTCGTATTCACTAGAAACTAAAATGAAACGGTGTTCACTAATGAATACGACCTTGAATGAAACCTTCACATGATACAACTGTCTTCTTTTTATGTTTAATTCAAATCAGATCCTTCAATAACCTGAGGCCAAGTATCATATGTGTTTTTCTGGTGCTCATTATGATAAATGAGAAAAAGTTGCCAAAAATCAGACAATAGAAATGTGGAGTCAATTAGGCTCCAATTGTTTTATAGGTTCTCATTGGTCAGCATTTGTCTAATAATTTCACAAGCCCTGAATTCATTAGATTAGCATTTGTTCTACTGTCTTTCGATGTCCACAATCCTTAATTAAACACAGTCCTTGATTAACACAGTCCCTGATTAACACAGTCCCTGATTAACACAGTCCCGGATTAACACAATCCTAGTCATATAAGCAGCATCTTTAGATCTCTTTCTAAGTTCCTGACGGAGGTGTTTTTCTTGCGAATTGCATTTTGGCAAATGTTTGAAAATGATGTTTAATTGGCTGCTTCATTACAGGAGTTGCATGTTCTGTTAATATTAATTACCATAATCCTAATCTAAATATGATTTCTGTAATGGCCACATTCATAATTATCCTTAAGGTATATATATTGGAATTCAGTCTTTATTTGAAAAGTTTAAGTAGGGAATTGCATGCATTTTGGCCATTACAGAGTAGAAGGGCAAGTCTCAAAAAAGGCTTTTCAGTCAATCATATTTCATGGCTTTTTGAAAGAGCTCACAGAGCTTGTTTCTCCACTCACAGCTGTCCCCCAGTGTTAGTTATAACATGGATAGGCATATCAAAGGAAAGGCTTGGCTGAACACAAACTAAAAAATGTAAGATTGTGATTTTCATTATTACTTTAGAGAGGAAAACAACAATTATGGATGTTACAGACGGACAGACATTCAGATGTTAAATATTTCTTTATTCAAATCTATCATAACACATTTGCTTACATTTGGAATATTTTTAAGTACATGGGCAAAACAAGTGACCTAAGAGACTGAGCGTCGTCGTCAATGCCAGGCGGGCCTGATCCAGTGTCTCAGAAACGGCTACCCTCCTGGGCTTTTCAAACCTGACAGTGTCTAGGGTTGGAGGCAAAGGAGGGTCTGACCCGGTACTAGATGGGTGTACCTAATAAATTGGCCAATGAGTTTGAGTTTGAGTTTATTTCTATTTTTACAGGGACAGTGCACTTTAATCAACGTTTCAGTAAAAGTGCCGGTTTTAGCCAGCCGGCTAATTTTCAACCGCAGTCCCTGGGCAGGTTATTAAAAACAATTACAATATAGACAATAGCAACATAGAACAAGCAAGACATAGCAACATAGGACAAGCAAGACATAGCATACAGACAGAGCAACATAGGACAAGCAAGACGTAGCATACCGACAGAGCAACATAGAACAAAAAGCAGCAAGACAAAATTCATAAAAGCAACAAAGTGTTTCCACACCTCACAAGTTACAGACAACAGACATGGAAAGCGGCAACACACAGCTAGGGACCATGTTCACAAATCTGATTGACCTTTAGCCATGTCTTCAAGCATAAGCATAAGTGTCTCTTAATTGTTAATGTTCTCTCTAAATAAGCTTTCTGGTACAATTAAAAGGTCAAATACACTGCATTTCAAACAGTCATCAATAATCTAATGAATTCAGGGCTTGTGAAATTTTACCTAGGCTAAATATATACCTTCCACAACCATAAGTTTAAATAGTTTAACCTGCTTTTATGCAATACTCTCAATTGAAGAAAAATAAATACTACAGGACTATTCCCTTCTCATCTTTCAAAAACAAATCTTTACTGCCATGTATGAGAAATTCATTTCAACATATATATATATATAAAGAAATATGAAATGTATATAATCTTAGCCAGAACACATAATTTTTCAAGATATCAACAATTGTTTATGGATGTTAGGAATCTCATAGCGCTGAAAAAGTAAACTGAAAGGAGAGAAACCAATATAAACCATGTAAAAACCTTGATGAAAGTTATCTTTACAGATAAAGTTTTAATATGATCCGATGTATGCTGCAGGTTTTACAAAAACATTTCCTCTCCCAGTCACCCCCTCCTTCCTATCTTTACAAGACTGTAGAACACACAAATAAAACTCAAGACACTTCAATGTGGCCTGTACTGCTTCATTAACATCCTCTTAAACTAATACTGGAGGAAAGCTGTGAGTGGAAAAAACAAGCTCTCTGAGCCCTTACTAAAAGCCATGAAATATGATTGACTGAAAATTATTTTATTTAGACTTGGCCTCCTGCTACGTAATGTCAACATTCAGGCAATTTCCTGCCTAAACGTTTCAAATAAAGCCTGAACTCCAAAATATAGACCTTAAAAGGGCTGATTTTGCCACTGAGGCAATGCAGCTACTTCCCCAGAGTCAGACGAACTTGTGGATACCATTTGTATGTCTCTGTGTCCTGTATGAAGGAAGTTAGAGGTAGTTTTGCGAGCCAATGCTAACTAAGCGTTAGACTTCCAGTCATTGTGCTATAGGTATCTGCTAGCATATACCCATAGACTTCCAGTCATTTTGTTAACGCTCGTTAGCAATCTCCCCAAAAAGCTTGTCCATTTCATGTAACATCCATTAAGCTTCTATTTGTTTTATTTCTCCAACATGGCAATATTTAGAAGTCAGATTTCGTGGAATCGCACATAACTTCAGTAGAATGACTCTTTAAAATCACATCAGTTCAACATAAGTAAATATTCAGGGACATCAGTTCAACAACTGCAGAGTTTGTGCCCCTTTTTTAAAAGACAGTACTCACTGGTGTTAATCAGATCTCCATTCTGCTCTTCTTCCTCCTCCAATGTGACAGTAATCTCCCCCTCCTCCTTCACTCCAAAAACGTCTGCCTCTTCTTTCACCGTGCCAGTCGTCTCCTCTTTCACTGTAAAAACTGCACCCTCTTGTTTAACTTCCGCCTCCTCTTTCACTGAAACGTCTTCCTCTTTCACTGTAACAGCCTCATCCTCTACTTCTTGTTTAACTGTGGCCTCATCCTCTACTTCTTGTTTAACTGTGACAGACTCCTCTTCCTTCTCCTCTTTCACGAGAGCTTCTTTCTCCGTACAGTAGTCTTCCTCTTTAGCAGGGGGGTAGTAGCTTTTTGAACTCATCGTCGGGGATGTTAGCATTAGCGATTAGCCTAGTGCTACTGCTACCTTAACCAGACAGCTAGCTGACGTACATACGATATTAAAAGGGGTAACTAGTAGATACGACAGAAATGTGTTTAAAACCCAGTGGCTAATAATCACCGAAAGCGTATAAAGAGCTCACATCTTCCTGCTACGTCGGCTAGCAAGGCTACCGAGGTCGCTGCTGTGGTTGTTGAAGAAACTTCCCGTCCATTAGATTATACGTCACAATGGCAGCATTGCCTGAAAGACGCCATTCGTCATCTGCTGACTAGAATGGGTAACGCAGTTTAGGAAATTAAAATGTATTTGATTTATTTCATAAAATAATCATGTTAAATGAAAACGTACAAACAGAAGCATGTGTTAATCGGTGCAGATCTTGAGTGAGGGCTCCCGAGTGGCACAGCGGTCTAATGCACTGCACCTCAGAGCTAGAGGCGTCACTACAGAATCCTGGTTCGATCCCGGCCTGTATCACAACCGGCCATGATCGGGAGTCTCATAGGGCGGCGCACAATTGGTCCAGCGTCGTCCCAGTTAGGGGAGTGTTTGGCCGGGGTAGACAGTCATCGTAAAAAAGGTATTTGTTCTTAACTGACTTGCTTAGTTAAAGAAAGGTTAAATAAAACCATTATAATAATTTAGAAAATCAGTCAAACAAATATTATAAACAGAGATGTCTACTGCTCCTACATGGTGTAACAATACATCATGTAGATGTATATAATGAACAGACTAGGTCTATACTGCTCCTACATGGTGTAACAATAGATGTATATAAGATGTATATATGTATATATGATGTATATGTATATATAGATGTATATATAATGAACAGACTAGGTCTATACTGCTCCTACATGGTGTAACAATATATCATGTAGATGTATATAATGAACAGACTAGGTCTATACTGCTCCTACATGGTGTAACAATACATCATGTAGATGTATATAATGAACAGACTAGGTCTATACTGCTCCTACATGGCGTAACAATACATCACGTAGATGTATATAATGAACGGACTAGGTCTATACTGCTCCTACATGGTGTAACAATACATCATGTAGATGTATATAATGAACAGACTAGGTCTATACTGCTCCTGCATGGTGTAACAATACATCATGTAGATGTATATAATGAACAGACTAGGTCTATCCTGCTCCTGCATGGTGTAACAATACATCATGTAGATGTATTTAATGAGCAAACTAGGTCTATACTGCTCCTACAAGGTGTTATAATACATCAGTGTATTCGGAAAGTATTCAGACTCCTTAACTTTTTCCACATTTTCTTACGTTACAGCCTTATTCTAAAATTGATTAAATATTTTTTTCCCCTCATCAATCTACACACAATACCCCATAATGACAAAGCGAAAACAGGTTTTTAGAAATGTTTGATGACAGATTTGCACACTCTTGGCATTCTCTCAACCAGCTTCATGAGGTAGTCACCTGGAATGCATTTCAATTAACAGGTGTGTCTGTGTGAAATACTTTCTTACATATATTGGCTATTACAAAACAATGTCACAAGTTCGCATAGCAAAATATTTAGGAGCATATGTGACCAAAATGCTCACTGCTAGATGAGCTGCTATACGTTTTGCAAATATGGGTTAATGGATAAATATTGATTGATCAATAAACTGTTACAGAAGCAGATTGTAGTCTAATCCACTCATTGAATCTGAATCTCCCTCTCTTACCCAGAATGGCCTTATAAAGATATGCTGGCATTTTAAACATGTGTACTTACCTGGAATTAACTTTTAAAAACATGAATGGCTTTTAAAACATATACTTACCTGGAATGGCCTTTTAAAACATATACTTACCTGGAATGGCCTTTTAAAACATATACTTACCTGGAATGGCCTTTTAAAAACCTCAACCAATACTTACCTGTTCTGGAAAGGACCTGACCTGTGCGTAACCTTCTCTGCTCCTGTTGAACAAAGAAAAACATCTCATTACAACAACAACCACTCATCCAACTACTTATTCACAACCACAAAGCACTACCCCAGACCCCCTCGCCACCCTACCCCTAAACTAGGTGCAAATACTGTACTCAACCCTACCGCTAAACCCTTGCACTAAACTGGGTTCATATCCTGTAACCAACCCTACCCCTAAACTTATTTCAAATACTGTACCCAACCCTACCGCTAAACCCTTGCACTAAACTGGGTTCATATCCTGTAACCAACCCTACCCCTAAACTTATTTCAAATCCTGTACCCAAACCTACCCCTAAACCCTTGCACTAAACTGGGTTCATATCCTGTAACCAACCCTACCCCTAAACTTATTTCAAATCCTGTACCCAAACCTACCCCTAAACCCTTACACTAAAATGGGTTCATATCCTGTAACCGAAAAGAGCTTCTTATGGCCTATGATCCTATGACTGAAAAGAGCTTCTGGACATCAGAACTTGTGATTACTCACCTCAAATTGGAATAAGAGTTCTTCTTCAATGAGTCGGATGGGAGGGATATACTACTACAGACACCCGGCCAGGCCCAGATCCCTGTGATTTGCTGGAAAAGGAAACCGAGGTTTCGCGGAAAGAGATCAGGGTGCCTTGTGAGGATCAGGCGATTAGTGGCTAATCTGCCCTTGCCTTCCAGCCTGCTAGCTAACGTTCAATCACTGGAAAAGAAATGGGACAAACTGAAAGCACGTATATCCTACCAACATGACATAAAAATCTACAAATTCTGATGTTTCACCGAGACGTGGCTGAACGACGACATTAAGAACATACAACTGATGGGTTATACACTCTATCGGCAGGACAGGACAGAACAGCAGCCTCTGGTAAGACACGGGGCGGGGGCCTATATATTTGTAAACAATAGCTGGTGCTCGATATCTAAGGAAGTCTCAAGGTTCTGCTCACCTGAGGTAGAGTATCTTATGATAAGCTGTAGACCACACTATCTACCTAGAGAGTTTTCATCTGTATTTTTTGTAGCTGTCTACATACCACCACAGACCGAGGCTGGCACTAAAACCGCACTCAATGAGCTGTACTCCGCCATAAGCAAACAAGAAAACGCTCATCCAGAGGCGGCGCTCCGAGGGGCCAGGGACTTTAATGCAGGGAAACTTAAATCAGTTTTACCTAATTTCTATCAGCACGTTAAATGTGCAACCAGAGGGAAAATATTCTAGACCACCTATATTCCACACACAGAGACGCGTACAAAGCTCTCCCTCGCCCTCCATTTGGCAAATGTGACCATAACTCTATCCTCCTGATTCCTGCTTACAAGCAAAAGTTAAAGCAGGAAGCACCAGTGACTCGGTCAATAAGAAAGTGGTCAGATGAAGCAGATGCTAAACTACAGGACTGTTTTGCTGGCACAGACTGGAATATATTCCGGGATTCTTCCAATGGCATTGAGCAGTACACTACATCAGTCACTGGCTTTATCAATGAGTGCATCGAGGACGTCGTCCCCACAGTGACTGTACGTACATACCCCAAACAGAAGCCATGGATTACAGGCAACATTCACACTGAGCTAAAGGGAGCAGGACTCTAACTCGGAAGCTTATAAGAAATCCCACTATGCCCTCTGACGAACCATCAAACAGGCAAAGCGTCAATACAGAACTAAGATCGAATCGTACTACACCGTCTCTGATGCTCGTCGGATGTGGCAGGGCTTGCAAACTATTACAGACTACAAAGGGAAGCCGAGAGCTGCCCAGCGACACGAGCCTACCAGACGAGCTAAATAATTTCTATGCTCGCTTCTAGGCAAGTAACACTGAAACATGCATGAGAGCATCAGCTGTTCCGGACGATTGTCTGATCACGCTCTGCTCAGCCGATGTACGACCTTTAAACAGGTCAACATTCACAAGGCCGTTGGGCCAGACAGATTACCAGGATGTGTACTACGAGCATGCGCTGACCAACTGGCAAGTGTCTTCACTGACATTTTCAACCTCTCCCTGTAATACCAACATGTTTCAAGCAGACCACCATAGTCCCTGTGCTCAAGAACACTAAGGTAACCTGCCTAAATGACTACCGACCCATAGCACTCACGTCTGTAGCCATGAAATGCTTTGAAAGGCTGGTCATGGCTCACATCAACACCATTATCGCAGAAACCCTAGACCCACTCCAATTTGCATACCGCACCAACAGATCCACAGATGATGCAATCTCTATTGCACTTCACACTGCCCTTTCCCACCTGGACAAAAGGAACACCTACGTGAGATTGCTATTCATTGACTACAGCTCAGCGTTCAACACCATTGTGCCCTCAAAGCTCATTACTAAGGGACCCTGGGACTAAACACCTCCCTCTGCAACTGGATCCTGGACTTCCTGACGGGCCGCCCCCAGGTGGTAAAGGTAGGTAACAACACATCCACCATGCTGATCCTCAACATGGGGGCCCCTCAGGGGTGCGTGCTCAGTCCCCTCCTGTACTCCCTGTTCACTCATGACTGCACGGCCAGGCACAACTCCAACACCATCATTAAGTTTGCTGATGACACAAAAGTGGTAGGCCTGATCACCGAAAACAATGAGACATCCTATAGGGAGGAGGTCAGAGACCTGACCGTGTGGTGCCAGGACAACAACTTCTCACTCAACGTGATCAAGACAAAGGAGATGATTGTCGACTACAGGAAAAGGAGGACCGAGCACGCCCCCATTCTCATCGACGGGGCTGTAGTGGAGCAGGTTGAGAGCTTCAAGTTCCTTGGCGTCCACATCACCAACAAACTAACATGGTCCAAGCACACCAAGACAGTCGTGAAGTGGGCACGACAAAACCTATTCCCCCTCAGGAGACTGAATAGATTTGGCATGGGTCCTCAGATCCTCAAAAGGTTTTACAGCTGCACCATCAATGGCATCCTGACGGGTTGCACCACTGCCTGGTATGGCAACTGCTCGGCCTCCGACCGCAAGGCACTATAGAGGGTAGTGCGTACGGCCCAGTACATCACTGGGGCCAAGCTTCCTGCCATCCAGGACCTCTATACCAGGCGGTGTCAGAGGAAGGCTCTAAAAATTGTCGAAGACCCCAGCCACCCTAGTCATAGACTGTTCTCTCTGCTATCGCACGGCAAGCGGTACCGGAGCGCCAAGTCTAGGTCCAAGAGGCTTCTAAACAGCTTCTACCCCCAAGCCATAAGCCTCCTGAACAGCTAATCAAATAGCTACCCAGACTATTTGCATTTCTCCCCCCCCCCCTCTTCTTTGCTGCTGTTACTCTCTGTTATTATCTATGCATAGTCACTTTAATAACTCTACCTACATGTACATATTACCTCAATTACCTGCCCCCACACATTGACTCTGTACCAGTACCCCCAGTAAATAGCCCCACATTTGTTATTTACTGCTGCTTTTTAATTATTTGTTATTCTTATCTCTTAAAAGGTATTTCTTAAAGATATTTCTTATCTCTTTAAAAGGTATTTTCTTAAAACTGCATTGTCGTTTAAGGGCTTGTAAGTAAGCACTTCACTTCACAGAAATACCTGTTGTATTTGGCACATGTGACAAAAAACATTTGATTTGTAACCAACCGTACCCCTAAACCGGGTTCATATCCTGTATCCAGCCCTACCCCTAATAAAATGTGATTTGTATCCAACCCTACCCCTAAACCAGGTTCATATCCTGTATCAAACCCTACCCCTAAACCAGGTTCATATCCTGTATCCAACCCTACCCCCTAAACCAGGTTCATATCCTGTACCCAACCCTACCCCTAAACCAGGTTCATATCCTGTATCCAACCCTACCCCCTAAACCAGGTTCATATCCTGTATCCAACCCTACCCCCTAAACCAGGTTCATATCCTGTACCCAACCCTACCCCTAAACCAGGTTCATATCCTGTATCCAACCCTACCCCCAAACCAGGTTCATATCCTGTATCAAACCCTACCCCTAAACCAGGTTCATATCCTGTATCCAACCCTACCCCCTAAACCAGGTTCATATCCTGTATCAAACCCTACCCCTAAACCAGGTTCATATCCTGTACCCAACCCTACCGCTAAACCAGGTTCATATCCTGTATCCAACCCTACCCCCTAAACCAGGTTCATATCCTGTATCCAACCTTATCCCTAAACCAGGTTCATATCCTGTACCCAACCCTAAACCAGGTTCATATCCTGTATCCAACCCTACCCCCTAAACCAGGTTCATATCCTGTACCCAACCCTACCCCTAAACCAGGTTCATATCCTGTATCCAACCCTACCCCCTAAACCAGGTTCATATCCTGTATCCAACCCTACCCCCTAAACCAGGTTCATATCCTGTATCCAATCCTACCCCTAAACCAGGTTCATATCCTGTATCCAATCCTACCCCCTCTTTATTTGTATTTTCTTCTTTGCATCTTTTAAACCAAATAGTTTGTTTTCATGAAGTCAAGCCAAAGACAACAAGAAACCGTGAACTACAATGCCCCTCACCCTTGTCCAACCCCAAACCTGATCTGGAAACAGAGAAGACGGAACAAAGCCCTGAGCTGTACCTACAAGACCTGATCCAGAAAGAGAGAAGACGGAACAAAGTCCTGAGCTGTACCTACAAGACCTGATCCAGAAACAGAGAAGAGGGAACGAAGTCCTGAGCTGTACCTACAAGACCTGATCCAGAAACAGAGAAGAGGGATAGAAGAGATAACGAAGTCCTGAGCTGTCCCTACAAGACCTGATCCAGAAACAGAGAAGAGGGAACGAAGTCCTGAGCTGTACCTACAAGACCTGATCCAGAAACAGAGAAGAGGGATAGAAGAGATAACGAAGTCCTGAGCTGTCCCTACAAGACCTGACCCAGAAACAGAGAAGAGGGAACGAAGTCCTGAGCTGTCCCTACAAGACCTGATCCAGAAACAGAGAAGAGGGATAGAAGAGATAACGAAGTCCTGAGCTGTCCCTACAAGACCTGATCCAGAAACAAAGAAGAGGGATAGAAGAGGGAACGAGGTCCTGAGCTGTCCCTACAAGACCTGATCCAGAAACAGAGAAGAGGGATAGAAGAGGGAACGAAGTCCTGAGCTGTCCCTACAAGACCTGATCCAGAAACAGAGAAGAGGGAACGAGGTCCTGAGCTGTCCCTACAAGACCTGATCCAGAAACAGAGAAGAGGGACCGAAGTCCTCAGCTGTCCCTACAAGTCCCAAAGTTCTTTGTCTCTCTCAGGAAAATGGAATATTAAAAATACCTTTTGGAGAAATATAAAAAAAATACACACAAAGACTGAATGGGGGCTTTAATGCCACATTCTCTAAGATAAATATCCATCACATATGTAAACAACAGATCACGCTTAACAACATATCACTCGATTAACAACATATAACACTTGATTAAAACCCCCCACAAAAAACAGTGTCAGAGTAAAAAAAAAAAGACTATTTAATCACAGTGTGTACATAATCTACATAAAAACAGACACACTCCATATTCAATTCATATCTTGGGATTTTAAAACATAAAACATACAAATGTATTTTTGAGTAGGTTTTCTCCAATTTGATTTCATATGGAAATAAGGGCATAAACAAAACCACAAAGCACCAATTTTCAGTAAAAGATGAGACAAGTGTGGGAGCAATGTGTGTGTTACGTCATGAATTGTAAGTATGTGAAATATCGCTCTCCACACTGGGAGCATAGGTAAGGCTTCTCCGCTGAGAGGGTAACCTCGGTCTTTCAGGTGCCTAAACTGGGTAAATATCTTTCTACACTGAGAGCATTCATAACATTTCTCTCTCGTGTGGATTCTTTCATGTGATTTCAGTTGCCTTAACCAGGTAAATGTCATTTCACACTGGGAGCAGTGGAAAGGCTTTTCTCGTGTGTCTTTGCTCATGAATCTTCAGGAAGCCTGATGAGGTACTATTTCCACACAGATCAGTGATGTGGCTTTTCTCCTGTGTGTCCACTCATGTGATTTCAGGTTACTTAAGCGGTTAAAACGCCTTCCACACTGGGAACATTGGTAGGGCTTCTCTCCGGTGTGTGTTCTCTCATGCTCTTTCAGTTGCCTTAATGTGCTGAAATTCTTTTCACATTGGAAACAGTGGTAAGGCTTTTCCCCTGTGTGTACTCTTTCATGTTCCTTCAGGTTACTTAGCCGCTTAAAAGTATTACCACATAGAGGGCATTTATGAGGCTTATCTCCTGTGTGTATTATCTCATGTGATTTCAGGCAACTTAACCGTTTACATCTCTTTCCACACTGGGAGCATTGGTAAGGCTTTTCTCCTGTGTGTATTCTATTATGTATTTTCAGGCTCCCTAGCTGGGTAAAACTCTTTCCACACTGGGAACATTGGTAGGGCTTCTCTCCGGTGTGTGTTCTCTCATGCGCTTTCAGTTGCCTTGACCAGCTAAAACTCTCTTCACAATGGATACAGTGGTAAGGCTTTTCCCCTGTGTGTACTCTCTTATGGTCCTTCAGGTTACTTAACCGCTTAAAAGTATTACCACATTGAGGGCATTTGTGAGGCTTATCTCCTGTGTGTATTATCTCATGTGATTTCAGGCAACTTAACTGTGAAAATCTCTTTACACACTGGGAGCATTGGTAAGGCTTCTCTCCTGTGTGTATTCTATTATGTATTTTCATGCTCTCTAACAGGGCAAAACTCTTTCCACATTGGGAACATTGGTAGGGCCTCTCTCCAGTGTGTATTCTTCCATGCACCTTCAGTGTCCGTAATTGGGTAAAACTTTTTCCACACTGGGAGCAGTGGTGTCGTCTTGCTGGTTCAGACGTCTCTGGTTCCTCTGAGTCTGGTCTCTCTCCTGGCAAAGACAGAGTGTTTATTTTAACAGAGAGATCAGGATTGTATTCACTAGAAACTAAACGGAAGCAAACAGGCCGAGATGGAAAGGGACGACTAGCGGAACTTGTCCAATAAGAAATGCTCGTTTCTGCTTTCCATTGCAAAACATTTTGCTACAGTGTGCACAAATGAATACGGCCCTGAATGAAACCTCCACATGATAAAACTGTATTCCTGTGAGGTTGAATATCAGATCCCTCAATAACCTGAGGCCAAGTTAATCACTAGGACAAATACAAGCAGTACAACAGCTGGAAACCAAGTCTCATCTAGAAAAGTAAGCCCCCTTCCTCCCCCCACACTCGTTGTAGCTTTAAAGGAGGACTGAGCGCAGCGATTCCACATGTGTTTTCTGGTGCTCATTATAAAAAAATTTGATTTGGGTCTTGGGGATGTGGTTGGGGGTGTGGTTTCAATGTGGGAGTGTTATGTTGCAAATCATACCCTGGCAGTTACTGTTGTTTGTTGCTCCAAATTCACCATAGCAACAAGATAGCCACGACCACTTCCTCAAAATAGGCTAGTCAGAATGAATCTAAGATAGATCAAGAAATCTGTCATTCATTTTGATGTTTTTGCTAAGGTCTTCGTCACGTAATTTTACATCCAGCCAAGGTGTTTGGTGCAGTATTTCTCATGTTAAAAAATGTACATGGAAAACTAGTCAGTGCAGTGCATACAGTAAGTATGCGGACTGATTTCTGAGAACACGTTTATAACATCACCAGCAAGCTGTCAAACTACTGTTAATAGAGCACAAGCTGCTACACGCTGTTTATCAGTGCCTTGCTAGCTAGCTAAATTCGCTGTTTATCAGTGCCTTGCTAGCTAGCTAAATTCACTGTTTATCAGTGCCTTGCTAGCTAGCTAAATTCACTGTTTATCAGTGCCTTGCTAGCTAGCTAAATTCACTGTTTATCAGTGCCTTGCTAGCTAGCTAAATTCGCTGTTTATCAGTGCCTTTCTAGCTAGCTAAATTCGCTGTTTATCAGTGCCTTTCTAGCTAGCTAAATTCGCTGTTTATCAGTGCCTTGCTAACTAGCTAAATTCGCTGTTTATCAGTGCCTTGCTAGCTAGCTAAATTCGCTGTTTATCAGTGCCTTGCTAGCTAGCTAAATTCGCTGTTTATCAGTGCCTTGCTAGCTAGCTAAATTCGCTGTTTATCAGTGCCTTGCTAGCTAGCTAAATTCGCTGTTTATCAGTGCCTTGCTAGCTAGCTAAATTCGCTGTTTATCAGTGCCTTGCTAGCTAGCTAAATTTGCTGTTTATCAGTGCCTTGCTAGCTAGCTAAATTCCAATGTTGTTTGTAAATGAAGCTAGAAAGTAGGTAGACACATTGAGCAGCCATGCCACAATCAGCTTATCAAGTCACTGGCGTCAGACCCATTTAGTTATTTACAACTTTCTCACTATATCTATTACCAGAGTGAGAGTCTGTCTGGCAGTGTTTCATTGTGAACAATTTTACAAAACAGGCAGCCGGATACAAAATGGTCACGAATAGGTTTAGAATTTTGGAATATTGACAAGTGGCAGTTGTGAGCGATTCTATGTTGCCCCTCTGAGTTTACTGTGTTGTCTGTCATCACCTTAAAACCAAGCGTTTGTACTATTTTCAGTTGCACTCTCTCTGTTTCTCTCTGATACATATTTCCACCCACAACTTACTTATTTTCACCAGGTCATGCTTTTTTAGCCATGGCTAAATCATTGAAACCAAGCCCAAACTCTTAACCAATACTCTTCCTCTTTAGGATGGTCTATTTAAAAAGGACCCTTCCCTTTGCTTTTGAATGGCACTGGAGGTGGAGAAATAGCCATAAGCGCTCACTCCAAAACAGTCGCAGACTCGAGGTAATAAATATAATTGCCGCCAGCCAAATTGAACGTTATACATGTATTTTTTTTTTAAACATAGCAAAATAATGCTTTCATTAATTCATGGACATACCTGTCACTGTTAATGCATTCAACCTGTCAGTCTATAGGTACACGTGCATCATTTAGCGGAATGAAATTACAGTGTGTGTATTTTCTTTAGTCACCAAGTATCTCATCACACAGCATACAGAGCCTATGAACGGAATGTCACCTGTCAGACAGCACCAAGTATCTCATCACACAGCATACAGAGCCTATGAACGGAATATCATCTGTCAGACAGCACCAAGTATCTTATCACACACAGCCTACAGAGCCTATGAACGGAATGTCACCTGTCAGACAGCACCAAGTATCTCATCACACAGCCTACAGAGCCTATGAACGGAATGTCACCTGTCAGACAGCACCAAGTATCTTATCACACACAGCATACAGCATACAGAGCCTATGAACGGAATATCACCTGTCAGACAGCACCAAGTACCTCATCACACAGCATACAGAGCCTATGAACGGAATATCACCTGTCAGACAGCACCAAGTACCTCATCACACAGCATACAGAGCCTATGAACGGAATATCACCTGTCAGACAGCACCAAGTACCTCATCACACAGCATACAGAGCCTATGAACGGAATATCACCTGTCAGACAGCACCAAGTATCTCATCACACAGCATACAGAGCCTATGAACGGAATATCACCTGTCAGACAGCACCAAGTATCTCATCATACAGAGCCTATGAACGGAATATCACCTGTCAGACAGCACCAAGTATCTTATCACACAGCATACAGAGCCTATGAACGGAATATCACCTGTCAGACAGCACCAAGTATCTTATCACACACAGCCTACAGAGCCTATGAACGGAATGTCACCTGTCAGACAGCACCAAGTATCTTATCACACACAGCATACAGCATACAGAGCCTATGAACGGAATATCACCTGTCAGACAGCACCAAGTATCTCATCACACAGCATACAGAGCCTATGAACGGAATATCACCTGTCAGACAGCACCAAGTATCTTATCACACACAGCCTACAGAGCCTATGAACGGAATATCACCTGTCAGACAGCACCAAGTATCTCATCACACACAGCCTACAGAGCCTATGAACGGAATATCACCTGTCAGACAGCACCAAGTATTTCATCACACACAGCCTACAGAGCCTATGAACGGAATATCACCTGTCAGACAGCACCAAGTATCTTATCACACACAGCCTACAGAGCCTATGAACGGAATATCACCTGTCAGACAGCACCAAGTATCTCATCACACACAGCCTACAGAGCCTATGAACGGAATATCACCTGTCAGACAGCACCAGAGCTGCCCCTGAGAGCCTGCTTCAGCTCTTTAAACAGCTTGTTGCTGCTGGAGTGAACCATCTGCTTTAATAAGCCCAGACACTGCCAGCTTGTTGCTGCTGGAGTGAACCATCTGGTTTAATAAGCCCAGACACTGCCAGCTTGTTGCTGCTGGAGTGAACCATCCGCTTTAATAAGCCCAGACACTGCCAGCTTGTTGCTGCTGGAGTGAACCATCCGCTTTAATAAGCCCAGACACTGCCAGCTTGTTGCTGCTGGAGTGAACCATCTGATTTAATAAGCCCAGACACTGCCAGCTTGTTGCTGCTGGAGTGAACCATCTGATTTAATAAGCCCAGACACTGCCAGCTTGTTGCTGCTGGAGTGAACCATCCGCTTTAATAAGCCCAGACACTGCCAGCTTGTTGCTGCTGGAGTGAACCATCTGATTTAATAAGCCCAGACACTGCCAGCTTGTTGCTGCTGGAGTGAACCATCTGATTTAATAAGCCCAGACACTGCCAGCTTGTTGCTGCTGGAGTGAACCATCCGCTTTAATAAGCCCAGACACTGCCAGCTTGTTGCTGCTGGAGTGAACCATCTGATTTAATAAGCCCAGACACTGCCAGCTTGTTGCTGCTGGAGTGAACCATCTGATTTAATAAGCCCAGACACTGCGCAACAATTCTAAATGCAATCACATGTAAAAAAATATATATATATTAAAAAAAAAGAAGAAAAAAAAAGATCTACAATTTGTATTTCTCAACTGGTAATTGAAGTGCACCTCCCATTCGCCATTTAACTGCATAACCAACGGTAGGCAGACTTGCAATGTGAGCTGGAGGCAGTATGCATTTTGAAAACATATACCTAATTGTTTGAAACCCAAACTTTTTACTTCATATTATGAAGGCGGTCTTACTTTGCTTCAAAGTAGCTGAGCCAAAATCCGACAATAGATACGTGGGGTCAATTAGGCCTATTTTATTGGTTCTCATTGGTCAGCATTTGTCTCCTGTTCTACTGTCTTTCGTTGTCCAGAAGCCAAAGGCACCATCCTAGTCATATTAGCAACCCGTGCATCTTTAGATTTCCCTCTCTTTCTAAAATCCTGACGGAGATGAAAAAATATATCTGTCACATTTAGAACCGCTAGCATCAGGTGAGCTGTTTAAAATGGTGTTTTCCCACAAATTGCATTTTAGCAAATGTTTGAAAATAACCTTTTATTGGCTGCTTCATTACAGGAGTTGCATGTTCTGTTAATTTGTATTTGCATAATCCTAATCTAAATATGATTTCTGTCATTCTGAGCATCGTGGGTGGACGCTCTAATTGGTTACACCACCCAATGCATATGGGTCCGAAAAATTTCTCAAATGACCAGTAAGTTAAAAATATTCACGGTCACGTTGTCCGGCGCCACATTTTCCTAACTGAAACAATGCCACGTTCACAATTATCCTTAAGGTATATATATATTTTAGAATTCAGGGTTCATTTTAAAAGTTTAAGTCGGAAATTACATGTATTTTGGCCATTACAGAGTAGGAGGGAAAGTCTCAAAAAAGGCTTTTCAGTCAATCATATTTCATGTCTATTTGAAAGAGCTCTCAGAGCTTGTTTCTCCACTCACAGCTGTCCCCCAGTGTTAGTTATAACATGGATAGCCATTTCGAAGGAAAGGCTTGGCTGAACACAAAAACTATACATTTTTTAAGATTGTGATCTCCATTATTAATTCAGAGAGGAAAACAACCGTTATGGACGTTACACCCTTCGTTATGGACGTTACACCCTTCGTTATGGACGTTACACCCTTCGTTATGGACGTTACACCCTTCGTTATGGACGTTACACCCTTCGTTATGGACGTTACACCCTTCGTTATGGACTTTACACCTGTCATGACGTTACACCTGTCATGACGTTGCCCTCTTTGGGTACAGCAAGCACCACCCCCCCTCTCTCTATACTCCCTACACCAGGCTCTGTTAGGCAGGTCATAAATTCCTGGAGGAGATTCTCTCCTCATGGCCAGAGTATAGAGAGAGAGTGAGTTTTCATAGAGAGAACAAATGAATTTCTTCCACCTCACAGAATTCGAGAACTGAACAATATTCCCGTTCTGGAGAATGTATAAAAGGTTGTGAGGTGGCTAGCTACGAACTGGTCCGTTTGGTACAATTTTGTGAAACTCATGAGAGACAATACAGCCACATTACCATAACCCTGTTTATACAAGAGTCTCAGTTGTGAGGCTTGCATCTAATTGTGGTATAAAATTAATGAGTAAAGATGAAACTATTTGTGAAATTATGTGATGCTATGTAATGATGTTGATGTGAGAGAATTGTATTTCTGTTTAAAGTCTCACTAAGTCATTGGCACGCCCCCAGGAGCACAGACATGACCTGGTGTCATGGGACAGCCCTTTTCTATGTTCTGAATAAAAAACCCACCGTGGGAATTTATCTTGAGACCAGCTTACCTCGATAACCACGAGAGGGCTAAGGTTTCAGACCAGTACCTCATCACAGAGGGCTACGGTTTGAGTAGAGACCATGCATTTCTCTAGCTGAATTCTTAACCATACCACATTGTTAAACTCTTAGACTATCGAACCGGCAGAATAAGAACAAATCTTTGATACTAATTACTGGTCTGCAGATAGGAATTCGGTATCATTGAACGCAAAGACCGACAACCGCCGAAACATCTACCCTATAACAACATTGCTGAATGTTACTCTGAACTATCCATTCTAACCACGGCAGAGAGAGAGAGGGCGGACAAACTCTCCAACAGAAACAAACTTTCCAACAAAGATCAGGACGACACACTGAGCGTAAATATATATATTGATTGCAATTATTCCCGAATGGTTGAGCGTTCATGTGCAAAGGATTAGTATTTCAATTGTTATAATTATCAACTTTGTAGTGTCTTCTCAGTCGACACCCATTTCCCTTTTGTCCACCAAGCCGCGATACCGGTTTAGCCCACTAGGGCACATCCACTATCATTTCCTTGTAACTATAATCTACTGTTTGTTTATGCATTTCTGTGATTTATTTAGTTAGTAATTAAATGATTTAAGACAATTGATGTATGGGTGACTCATAGTGAAGACAGGGTTCGTGCAGATAACCAACAATTTACTACGTTCAGAATGAGACTAACGTGAGGTAAAGAATAATTCATTAATAAGAAGACTAATTAATCAGATATTAAAATATCTGAAAGTTATATTAGGAAAATTATAACTTTGTAATCTGAATATTTTCCTTGGTGCCCCGACTTCCTAGTTAATTACAGTTACATGATTAAGTAGTTTAATCATGTAATAATAATTACAGAGAATCTTTTATAAAGATTCATCTTCAGTTTAATGATGCCAAAAACACAACACACCCTCCGTTGTGGACGCTACGCCCTCCGTTGTGGACGCTACGCCCTCCGTTGTGGACGCTACGCCCTCCGTTGTGGACGCTACGCCCTCCGTTGTGGACGCTACGCCCTCCGTTGTGGACGCTACGCCCTCCGTTGTGGACGCTACGCCCTCCGTTGTGGACGCTACGCCCTCCGTTATGGACGCTACACCCTCCGTTGTGGACGCTACACCCTCCGTTATGGACGCTACGCCCTCCGTTATGGACGCTACGCCCTCCGTTGTGGACGCTACGCCCTCCGTTATGGACGCTACGCCCTCCGTTATGGACGCTACGCCCTCCGTTATGGACGCTACTCCCTCCGTTGTGGACGCTACACCCTCCGTTGTGGACGCTACACCCTCCGTTATGGACGCTACGCCCTCCGTTATGGACGCTACGCCCTCCGTTGTGGACGCTACGCCCTCCGTTGTGGACGCTACGCCCTCCGTTATGGACGCTACGCCCTCCGTTATGGACGCTACTCCCTCCGTTGTGGACGCTACACCCTCCGTTGTGGACGCTACACCCTCCGTTATGGACGTTACGCCCTCCGTTATGGACGCTACGCCCTCCGTTATGGACGCTACGCCCTCCGTTATGGACGCTACGCCCTCCGTTATGGACGCTACGCCCTCCGTTATGGACGCTACGCCCTCCGTTATGGACGCTACGCCCTCCGTTATGGACGCTACGCCCTCCGTTGTGGACATTACGCCCTTCGTTATGGATGTTACAGATGGACAGACATTCAGATCTTAAATATTTCTTGATTAAAATCTATCATAACACATGTGTTTACATTTGGAATGTTCAGTAGTAGTACCTTAGGTTTGCATAATTATAGGTAGGGCTGGGCTATATGGCCTAAAAATCACATTAAAAAAACATTTAATTTATGGGTGTTTTATTATATCCAGTCACTGGCCAGTTTATTAGGTACACCACCTTGTTCACAAAAATGGATCGCTCCTACAGACAGTGAGTCACGTGGCCGTGGCTTGCTATATAAAGCAGGCAGACCGGCATCAATGAATTCAGTTATTGTTCGATTGAACGTTAGGATGGGAAAACGAGTGACCTAAGAGACTTTGAGCGAGGTATGGTCATCAGTGCCAGGCGGGCCGGATCCAGTGTCTCAGAAACAGCCCGGATCCAGTGTCTCAGAAACAGCCGCCCTCCTGGGTTTTTCACGCATGACAGCATCTAGGGTTTACAATAGAATGGTGTGACAAACAAAATCCAGTCAGCGGCAGTCCTTTGTGGGCGAAAAGAGCTCGTTGATGATGTCAAAGGGTGGCAGGTAGCCTCGTGGTTAGAGCGTTGGACTAGTAACCCAGGTGTAAGAGGGCGGCAGGTAGCCAAGTGGTTAGAGCGTTGGACTAGTAACCCAGGTGTTAGTGGGCGGCAGGTAGCCTCGTGGTTAGAGCGTTGGACTAGTAACCCAGGTGTTAGTGGGCGGCAGGTAGCCTAGTGGTTAGAGCCTTGGACTAGTAACAGAAAGGTTGCAAGATCGAATCCCCGAGATGATAAGGTAAAAATCTGTCATTCTGCACCTGAACAAGTCAGTTAACCTACTGTTCTCCGGTAGACCGTCATTGTAAATAAGAGTTTGTTGCTAACTGACTTGCCTCGTTGATGAGGTCAAAGGAGAATGGCAAGAATCGTGCAAGCTAATAGGCGGGCGACAAAGAACGGCATCTCAGAATGCACAACTGGTCGATCCTTGTCATGGATAGACTATTGCAGCAGACAACCACACTGGGTTCCATTCCCATCAGCTAAGAACAAGAAGAAGCGGCTAGCATAGACCCATAGACCTCCAGTCATTTTGCTATAGGTATCTGCTAGCATAGACCCATAGACTTCCAGTCATTGTGCTATAGGTATCTGCTAGCATAGACCCATAGACTTCCAGTCATTGTGCTATAGGTATCTGCTAGCATAGACCCATAGACTTCCAGTCATTGTGCTATAGGTATCGGCTAGCATAGACCCATAGACTTCCAGTCATTTTATTCCTGCTGGTTAGCAACTTCCTTCAAACTACTCGCAGAGACATACAGATTATAGCCACGAGTTCATTTGACTCTGGGAAAGTAGATAAAGGGCCTCATTGCCAAAATCACGAAGTATCCCTTTAAGAATAATTATTTATG
Source organism: Salvelinus namaycush (assembly GCF_016432855.1). Lineage (NCBI taxonomy): Eukaryota > Metazoa > Chordata > Actinopteri > Salmoniformes > Salmonidae > Salvelinus > Salvelinus namaycush. The sequence continues at coordinate 447,765 of NW_024057675.1, read as the reverse complement.
TGGTTTCATTTTGAAATTAACTTAATTTGTGCATTTCTCAAGTTGACCTTCCCACATAATCGACCAGACTTTTGCTAATATGTTAATTCTCCTCAAAAAGATTGTCGATTTCATGTAACATAAAGCTTCTATTTGTTTTATTTCTCCAACATGCCAATATTTAGAATTTCGATTTCCTGGGTATACTCTGCCCAAGGGGTATTACAGACAAACATCAAACATTGAATTTATATTTTGTCTGTGATTTTGCGTGCAAATGTAATGTCCATAACGCTGGAATCACCCATAACTTCAGGAGAATGACCCTTTAAAATAACATCAGTTCAACAGAAATACATATTCAGGGGCATCAGTTCAACAACTCCAGAGTTTGTGCCCCTTTTTTTAAGACAGTACTCACTGGTGTTAATCAGATCTCCATTTTGCTCTTCTTCCTCCTCCAATGTGACAGTGATCTCCCCCTCCTCCTTCACTCCAAAAACGTCTTCCTCCTCTTTCACCGTGACAGTCGTCTCTTCTTTCACTGTAAAAACGGCACCCTCTTGTTTATCTTCCCCCTCCTCTTTCACTGTAACAGCCTCATCATTTACTTCTTGTTTAACTGTGACAGCCTCCTCCTCCCTCTCCTCTTTCACGAGAGCGTTCCTCTCCGTCCAGCAGTCCTCCTCTTCAGCAGAGGGGTGGTAGCTTTTTGAAGTCATTGTCGGGGATGTTAGCTAGTTAGCATTAGCGACTAACCTATAGCTACTGCTACCTTAACCAGACAGCTAGCTGACTAACACCAACGTAAATGTGCTATTAAAAGGGGTAACTAGTAGATACGACAGACGTGTGTTTAAAACAGTGGCAATTAATCACCGAAAGCGTATAAAGAGCTCACATCTTCCTGCTACGTCGGCTAGCAAGGCTACCGAGGTCGCTGCTGTGGTTGTTGAAGAAACTTCCCGTCCATTAGATTATACGTCACAATGGCAGCATTGCCTGAAATACGTCATTCGCCATCTGCTGACTAGAATGGGTAACGCAGTTTAGGAAAATACGATGCATTTTATTTTCAGACTAAAAGTTTACTTCCCATTTATTTCATTAAAGAGTAATGTTAAACAAGAATTTGTTCTTAACTGACTTGCATAGTTAAATAAAAAATAAAACAATAATATACATTTTGGAACTCAAACAAACAGATAATATCACAATAAGAAGAGATATCTATACTGCTCCTTCATGGTGTAACAATACATCATGTAGATGTATATAATGAACAGACTAGGTCTATACTGCTCCTACATGGTGTAACAATACATCATGTAGATGTATATAATGAACAGACTAGGTCTATACTGCTCCTACATGGTGTAACAAAACATCATGTAGATGTATATAATGAACAGACTAGGTCTATGCTGCTCCTACATGGTGTAACAATACATCATGTAGATGTATATAATGAACAGACTAGGTCTATAGTGCTCCTGCATGGTGTAACAATACATCATGTAGATGTATATAATGAACATACTAGGTCTATGCTGCTCCTACATGGTGTAACAATACATCATGTAGATGTATATAATGAACAGACTAGGTCTATAGTGCTCCTACATGGTGTAACAATACATCATGTAGATGTATATAATGAACAAACTATAGTTTTGGCAAGTCGGTTAGGACATCTACTTTGTGCATGACACAAGTAATTTTTTCAACAATTGTTCATAGACAGATTTTTTCACTTATAATTCACTGTATCACAATTCCAGTGGGTCAGAAGTTTGCATACACTGAGTTGACTGTGCCTTTAAACAGCTTGGAAAATTCCAGAAAATGATGTCATGGCTTTAGAAGCTTCTGATAGGCTAATTGACATAATTTGAGTAAATTGGAGGTCTACCTGTGGATGTATTTCAAGGCCTACCTTCAAACTCAGTGCCTCTTTGCTTGACATCATGGGAAAATTTGAAAAAAAATTGTAGACCTCCACAAGTCTGGTTCATCCTTGGGAGCAATTTCCAAACGCCTGAAGGTACCACGTTCATCTGTACAAACAACAGTATGCAAGTATAAACACCATGGGACCACGCAGCCATCATATCACTCAGGAAGGAGATCAGTTCTGTCTTCTAGAGATTAATGTACTTTGGTGTGAAAAGTGCAAATCAATCCCAGAACAACAGCAAAGGACCTTGTGAAGATGCTGGAGGAAACGGGTACAAAAGTATCTATATCCATAGTAAAACGAGTCTTATATCGACATAACCTGAAAGGCCACTCAGCAAGAAAGAAGCCACTGCTCCAAAAGAAGTGAGATCTGTAGAAAGACAGAGTGGCTGAGGACGGGAGGAGATCAGAGGAATGCTATTGGGGAGGCAGATGGACATCTATGGAGAAGGAGGGGTTGAGGTGTGGTCAGATCCCCTGAAGGGACTAATAAAGATTTACTACCCTCTTCCTGTGGAACCATAAGATGTAAGGATTGGAGAGAAGGTGGAGTGTCTTAAGTGGGATATATATATCTGAGATGGTGAGAAATGTTTGGTTGTCTGAATTACAGCTGTACAGACCCTGTGGGAAGAATTTACTTGGTTAAAGCTTCTCTAGTGTCCGTGAGTTATTTACTCTAAAAAATAAAAACCTGACACTACCATGTTATGTTGTGTTGCTATCATTCTGTGTTGTCATGTGTTGCTGCGTTGCTATGTTATTGTCTTAGGTCTCTTTATGTAGTGTTGTGTTGTCTCTCTTGTTGTAATGTGTGTTTTTATTCATATTGTTTTTGTTTTTTTAATCCCAGGCCCCCGTCCCCGCAGGAGGCCTTTTGCCTTTTGGTAGGCCGTCATTGTAAATAAGAATAGTTAAATGAATAAATAAATAAAAATAAAATAGGAATCACTACAAAACTTATTTTATGACCTCTTATACACAATATTAGGCCCAGCCTTTGGAACTGTGGTTTTCCTAGATATGGCTACTATATTGTGATCACTACATCCGACGGATTTGGACACTGCTTTCAAACAAATCTCTGCAGCATTAGTAAAGATATGATCAATACATGTTGATGATTTCATTCCTGTACTGTTTGTAACTACCCTGGTAGGTTGATTGATAACCTCAACCAGGTTGCAGGCACTAATTACAGTTTGAAGATTTTTCTTGAGTGGGTATTCTGATGAAAGCCTGTCAATTTTTAAATCACCCCAAAAAGTAAACCTCTCTTTTGACATCACATACATTATCATGCATTTCACACATGTTATCAAGATACTGACTGTTAGCACTTGGTGGTCCTTAGCGGCTTTCTACCAGAATGGGCTTTAGGTGAGGCAGATGAACCTGCAGCCATATTACTTCAACACTATTGAACATGAAATCCTATCTAATCTTTACAAGAATGTGGTTCTGAATTATATACAGCAACACCTCAAACATTTCTATCTTCTCTGTTCATGTTATAACCATGTATTGCTGTATGTATACTGTATGTATACTGTATGTATACTGTACTCCATGTATACTGGAGAGTATTGCTACCACTGTATCATCAAAGGTATTATTTAAGTGAGTTTCAGAATATGAATGTCATCTGTTAGGAGCAAATTATTGATTTCATGAACCTAGTTTCTTAAGCTATACAGTGGGGCAAAAAAAGTATTTAGTCAGCCACCAATAGTGCAAGTTCTCCCACTTAAAAAGATGAGAGAGGCCTGTAATTTTCATCATAGGTACACTTCAACTATGACAGACAAAATTAGAAAAAAAATCCAGAAAATCACATTGTAGGATTTTTTATGAATTTATTTGCAAATTGCCCCACTGTATATGTTAACGTGGGCTATTTTGCGCACTTTTCTTCCGGGATGCTTACATGTTTTTATTGCTTTACTGGGAAGCTTAGCAGTAGACATGCTCATGTTATTTATACTAGTGCAGGGTGAGCTGCACACTGGACTTCCTCCTAGGGCACACCGGCTCAGTGCTAACAGTATAAATCGGGTTCGTAGGCACATGATTATGGGTTGGCGCCCCCCCCCCTGGGTTGTGCCGTGGCGGAGATCTTTGTGGGCTATACTCGTCCTTGTCTCAGGATGGTAAGTTGGTGGTTGAAGATATCCCTCTAGTGATGTTGGGGTTGTGCTTTGGCAAAGTGGGTGGGGTTATATCCTGCCTGTTTGGCCCTGTCTGGGGGTATCATCGGATGGGGCCACAGTGTCTCCTGACCCCTCCTGTCTCAGCTTCCAGTATTTATGCTGCAGTAGTTTATGTGTCGGGGGGCTAGTGTCAGTCTGTTATATCTGGAGTACTTCTCCTGTCTTATCCGGTGTCCTTTGTGAATTTAAGTATGCTCTCTCTAATTCTCTCTTTCTTTCTTTCTCTCTCTCGGAGGACCTGAGCCCTAGGACCATGCCTCAGGACTACCTGGCATGATGACTCCTTGCTGTCCCCAGTCCACCTGGCCGTGCTGCTGCTCCAGTTTCAACTGTTCTGCCTGCGGCTATGGAATCCTGACCTGTTCACCGGACGTGCTACCTGTCCCAGACCTGCTGTTTTCAACTCTCTAGAGACAGCTGGAGCGGTAAAGATACTCTTAATGATCGGCTATGAAAAGCCAACTGACATTTACTCCTGATTATTATTTGACCATGCTGGTCATTTATGAACATTTGAACATCTTGGCCATGTTCTGTTATAATCTCCACCCGGCACAACCAAATCTCCACTGGCCACCCCTCATAGCCTGGTTCCTCTCTAGGTTTCTTCCTAGGTTTTGGCCTTTCTAGGGAGTTTTTCCTACACCTACATTGCTTGCTGTTTGGGGTTTTAGGCTGGGTTTCTGTACAGCACTTCGAGATATTAGCTAATGTACAAAGGGCTATATAAAATAAACTTGAGTAGTATCTTTAATAAGTGTGTTGTTTAATTTCCAATATCCTCGAGTACCTTTTGATTTTTTAGTAGCTTGTAAATTCAGGGAAATCAAGTGATGATCAGAAAAGGGAGCCAACTGATAATCTACATCTATAACAAATTGTAACAAAAAGGGGGAAATTAGGAATAAATAAATTCTAGATTTACGTGACATAGTTTTGTTGGTCCAGATATAACCCTTTGCATCCGGATTGAAATAACGCCAGGCATCCTCAACACAGAGATCCTTGCATAATGTAGTGATGATATTGCTATTTTGAAGGCTTTGACTCGTTCTAGGAGGAAAACGATCAACAGATGCATCAGGTGTTTCATTAAAATCCCCTGAAATAATTAGAAAAGCCTCTGAGTATTTGTTGCTTAAATCCTGTAGTTTCCTGGTAAATTGGGTAAAAGGGGTCTTATTTGGATCATGTGAGTTATGTCCATATACATTACAGATGATGAAAATAGCATTGTCAAGTTTAACAGTTACTATGACCCATCTCCCATCCTGTGAAGATGTGGATTCTAGAACGTCACCTTTAAACTTGTGAATAAGTGTCAAAACACCAGCAGAATGATTTGATCCATGACTGAAATTAGCCATGTCTCCCCATTGTGATTTCCAAAATTTCAAATCACTTTCAACCGAATGAGTTTCCTGAAGAAGGACATAATCTGCATTATTGCGTTTACAATATAACAATAAGGCTTTCCTTTCTGTAAGATCTCTCAAACCCCGAGCATTCAGACTAACGATATTGAGTGAGTTGAAAACGAACTCCTGCATTAAAAAAAGAAAGAACACAAACTAGATATCAGAAGTAGTAATGTGAACAATAAAACAAACAGTGAACCTTTAGAAGATTACTCCAACGGAAAACTACGCTCAGCTGAGATAGCGGTGGTTAACAGTATAACACATCTATTTACTTCCTTTTTTTTAGTTGGCAAGTGTTCATCAGTTGTAGTTAGAACGGTACATTTACTCGTGGCAGTACATTAACTGTACTCTTGGCACTTCCTCTCACAGCGACGCCATCTTGACTTCCCTGAGATGGCGATGTGAGTACTTCAGGTGATGCTTCTTGCGTGACGTGTATTCTAGTGGACGGGACAGGAGGCTTCTTCAACAGCGACAACAGATTCAACTACGCAGTAGCTTGCAATCGAAAATAAACCGAAACATTGAACCGTTTAAGACCAACCTTGTGTATATTACTCTTTGTGTTTTGAACATAATTTTGTTTGCCTATCATCTAGTTAATTTAATCGTAATTTGCTTGTTAAATTAGCAAATGTGTTTCATTGATACTGCACTAGGCTAATCTCCCGGAGCATGAGCTCACTAAACTCGACGGAGAAAGAATCTCTGGTGAAAGGAGAGGAAGAAGCTTTCAGGATGAAAAAGGAGGAAGAGGAGGCTATCACATTGAAAGAAGAAGAGGATGATATTACAGTGAAAGAGGAAGATGGGAAAGAGGTTGTCAAAGTGGAAGAGGAGGAGGTAGAAGCTTTCAGAATCAAAAAGGAGGAAGATGCCATAACATTGAAAGAAGAGAATGTAGTGAAAGAAGAGGAAGAACCTTTTAGAGTAAAAGAGGAAGAGGAGGCTATCTCAATAAAAGAGGAGGAAGACGTTTTGGGAGTGAAAAAGGAGGAGGCTGGAGATCAGATTAACCCCAGTGAGTACTGTCTTAAAAACAGGGACACTATGCAGTTCTTGAAATAATGCTTTTATTTAAAGGGGCATTCTACTGAAGTTCTACATTGTCGGAATTGTTTAAGGGCCAATGTGCCTTTGGTACATATTTTTAGGACTTTTAAATGGTTTTTATTGCATTCCCCACGTGGTCTATATTAAAGTGCACTTGATCTAGTATAACAGGCTTTTAAAATTCAATATCGGTGCATCATTTCTACTTAAAATATCAAAGGGACTTAAAAGGAACCCATTTTGCTGAACGACCCTTTTACATTGATTTAATCACAAACAATATTAAAAAAGCATAATTAAGTTGGTCAATTTAGGTCCTTTTTAGACATATTAATACCTTATGTAAGACCCTATGTTTGGAATAGATGATCATAAGTGTACCGTCTGTTTGATGTTCTCATTCACACAGGAGAGAGACACGACTATCATGGATCCTCTGGGGAGCCTCAACAACATCCTGATGCTGACGCGTCAGAGAAGAGTCTCTCCAGATCAGACCACCAGATGGTACAGCTTGGTCTGGTCTAGCATACAGCTTGCTCTATCGGGATCTGGGCTGCGTTTCTGTAAAGCACTTTATGTCAACCGTGACATCTGCATCCATAATGATATGTGTCTGTGTCCCCTCTTTATGGTTACCAGGACAACGCTAGCCCTTCCTCCCTCCCGGAGTCCCCGTGTCGTGCCTCTCCCGGTAGCACCTTACTGCTGGGTATGAAGAGGTTGTCTGTGCTGCTGGTGGACTGCAGGAAAACAACGGGGCTGAGTGGAACTGTGAGAGGAGGAGAACAGAAGAAAGGATCAGATTTGACACATCAAAGTAAGTGCTGTAGTTTAGTTTGAACAAATAAAATAGATCTGCCCACTGGTATGAATTAAATCAAAATACAAATCAAATTTGATTTGTCACATGCGATAAATACAACAGCTGTAGAACTTACAGTGAAATGCTTACTTACAAGCCCTTAACCAACAATGCAGTTTTAAGAAAAATAAGTGTTAAGTAAAAAACAGATAAGTAAAAAGAAGAAAAATAACAAATATTTAAAGGACAGCAGTAAAATAACAGTATCGAGGCTGTATACAGGAGGTGCCGGTACAGAGTCAATGTGCGGGGCACAGGTTAGTCAAGGAAAAATACTACTATTACAGAGCAAGTGGTAAAGATTCATATGGCACCCATTGTTGGAGGACTGTAGCATCTAATGATGAAACATTATGGAGTCTTAAAGGACTGTAGCATCTAATGATGAAACATTATGGAGTCTTAAAGGAGGACTGTAGCATCTGATGATGAAACATTATGGAGTCTTAAAGGAGGACTGTAGCATCTAATGATGAGACATTATGGAGTCTTAAAGGAGGACTGTAGCATCTAATGATGAAACATTATGGAGTCTTAAAGGAGGACTGTAGCATCTAATGATGAAACATTATGGAGTCTTAAAGGAGGACTGTAGCATCTAATGATGAAACATTATGGCGTCTTAAAGGAGGACTGTAGCATCTAATGATGAAACATTATGGAGTCTTGAAGGAGGTCTGTAGCATCTAATGATTATACATTATGGGGTCTTGAAGGAGGACTGTAGCATCTAATGATCAAACATTATGGAGTCTTAAAGGAGGACTGTAGCATCTAATGATGAAACATTATGGAGTCTTAAAGGAGGACTGTAGCATCTAATGATGAAACATTATGGAGTCTTGAAGGAGGACTGTAGCATCTAATGATGAAACATTATGGAGTCTTAAAGGAGGACTGTAGCATCTAATGATGAAACATTATGGAGTCTTAAAGGAGGACTGGGATGAAAAGGGAAAGGAAAGGGGATGTCTAGTCAGTCACAACTGAATCCATTCACCCTAAATGTGTCTTCTGCATTGAACCAAACCCCTCTGAATCAGAGAGGTGCGGGCGCTTGTTAATCAATGTCCACGTCATCGGCGCCCGGGGAGCAGTTGTTGTTGGGAGTTAACTGCCTTGCTCAAGGACAGAACGGCAGATTCGAACCAGCGACCTTTCAGTTACTGGCCAATCATTCTTAACTGCTAGTCTACAAATGTTACAACTTCAATTCATTATTTCTCAATGATGCTTTAAAGGAGAAGTTTACCCAACATCCAGAAACTCCTAAGTGATTCCATACATTGAAACTAGTCCAGGGAAGTTTGTCCTCTCCCCCTCGCTCTCCCTGTAGTGCTGTACTGAAACAGCTGCAAACACGTGACTTGTGACGTTGCTGGATTACGCGGGCCTCGCTCTGCTGCTTTGCCAGTTAATTTGTTATTTTATTAGTTATGGCTTTTTTTTCAACCCATAAAACATATACAAATATGATGATGTCATCGTGAATTCATGATGTGAATGAACAAACCTTTTCATACTTCACAACATGGCTGTATACATTATTATATACACTATATACATTATTAAATACATTATTATATACACTATATACATTATTATGTACATTATTATTACACTACATACATTATTATATACATTATTATATACATTATTATTACACTATATACATTATATACATTATTATTACACTATATACATTATTATATACATTATTATTACACTATATACATTATTATATACACTATATACATTATTATATACATTATTATATACACTATATACATTATTATATACACTATATACATTATTAAATACATTATTATATACACTATATACATTATTATATACATTATTATTACACTATATACATTATTATATACATTATTATATAAACTATATACATTATTATATACATGATATACATTATTAAATACATTATTATTACACTATATACATTATTATATACATTATTATATACACTATATACATTATTATATACATGATATACATTATTAAATACATTATTATATACACTATATACATTATTATATACATTATTATTACACTATATACATTATTATATACATTATTATTACACCATATACATTATTATATACATTATTATATACACTATATACATTATTATATACACTATATACATTATTATATACATTATTATATACACTATATACATTATTATATACATGATATACATTATTAAATACATTATTATATACACTATATACATTATTATATACATTATTATTACACTATATACATTATTATATACATTATTATTACACTATATACATTATTATATACATTATTATTACACTATATACATTATTATATACATTATTATTACACCATATACATTATTATATACATTATTATATACACTATATACATTATTATATACACTATATACATTATTATATACATTATTATATACACTATATACATCATTATATACACTATTATATACACTATATACATTATTATATACATGATATACATTATTAAATACATTATTATATACACTATATACATTATTATATACATTATTATATACACTATATACATTATTATATACACTATATACATTATTATATACATTATTATATACACTATATACATTATTATATACACTATATACATTATTAAATACATTATTATATACACTATATACATTATTATATACACTATATACATTATTATATACACTATATACATTATTATATACACTATATACATTATTATATACACTATATACATTATTATATACACTATATACAGTGCCTTCGGAAACGATTCAGACCTCTTTACTTTTTCCATATTTTGTTAAGTTACAGCTTGATTCTGAAATGGATTTAAAAAATAAATATTCCTCATTAATCTACACACAATATTCCTTAATGACAAAGCAAACAGGATTTTAGAAATTTTTGCAAATGTATTAAAAAATTAAAATTATTCAGATCCTTTGCTATGAGACTCAAAACTGTGCTGGTGATCATGCTTCCTTTGATTAACCTGTGTAGCGATGCTCCACATTCAACCTGACAGAGCTTGAGGGGATCTGCAGAGAAGAATGGGAAAAACTCTGCAAATACAGGTGTCTCAAGCTTGTAGCATCATACCCAAGAAGACTCAATGCTGTAATCGCTGCTAAAGGTGCTTCAGCAAAGTACTGAGTAAAGGGTCTGCCTACTTATGTAAATGTGATAATACAGTTTGTTATTTTTAATAAATTAGCAAACATTTCTTTAAAGTTTTTGCTTTGTCATGATGGGGTCCTGTGTGTAGATTGATGAGGGGGAAAAAACAATTTAATCAATTTTAGAATAAGGCTGTAACCTAACAAAATTTGGACAAAGTCAAGGAGTCTGAATACTTTCCGAAGGCACTGTATATATCTACTGAATAAAAATATAAATGCAACAATTTCAATGATTTACAGGTCAAATAAGTCAAAGTAAATAAATTCATTAGGCCCTAATCTATGGACTTGACAGGAGGGCAGCCATTGGTGGCCCTGGGAGGGCATAACCCAGCCCAGCCAATCAGAATTCGTTTTCCCCCACGAAAGGGCTTTATTACAGAGATAAATACTCCTCAGTTTCATCAGCTGTCCAGGTGGCTGGTCTCAGATGACGTGGACCTCCTGGGCTGGCATTGTTATAAGTGGTCTGCGGTTGTGAGGCCGGTTGGATGTACTGCCAAATTCTCTAAAAGAATGTTGGAGGCGACTTGTGGTAGAGAAATTAACATTCAGTTCTCTGGCAACAGCTCCGGTGGATGTTCCTGCAGTCAGCATGCCAATTGCTGTTTTGTTGTTATTTTGTTTCTAAATGTCTGCGCAAGAGGGAAGGTTTGATCGAGTTGTGAGAGACTACTTTTGCACATAACACTGTGACTGAGGAAAGGCAATACTCCCAGTATAAGTGAGCCCCAAATCAATGTAGTTCTCATCATATTTGCGCCTCTTCGCTGGTCCAACGTTCCTGTCTGTTGTTTGGTGCTTTCCCAGGTAAGGGGGCAGTAGCTCTTCGGCTGCATCAGATTCACAACTGTCAGTGTCCATGCTAGCTGGGCTAACAATAAATGTAGAATTACTGATGCTAGCATTGGATGTGCTTGTGGAAGCAGAACAACTTGTGTCGTCGACAGTTGCAGGTGTTGTACTGCTGGTAGTAGCAGTACTACCAGTAGAGCTGGTATGTGTGTCTATGGACGTGGGCCTTACCTTTTTTAACCATCTTTCCATTTTAGAGCAAACGGAATGAACAGCAGCTACGTTTGGCTACATAATTATTTGACTAGGCTACCTGTTTTTGACATTGTGTTGTAATTTAGCGAGAACACTAGATGGTTACATTTTATTTTTGGCAGTGAAATGAGGCTACTCAGGCGAGAAAAAAACCTCACCCAAATGTATAGCCTCGTTGGAAAATATAAATGGACTGTTTGAAAATGAAGAATATTTTTTTATTATTTGTAAATGTCAATCACATTTTTATTTGGCGTACCCCGATGGCATTGCCCCAGTTTGTGAATACCTGCCTGATGTAGAGGTTTCATTCAGGTCTCTCTTTAAATAAACACTGTCTTTGGCAGGAGAAAATACGGAAGAACCAGAGACGTCCAAACCAGCAAGACTACACCTCTGCTCCCAGTGTGGAAAAAGGTTTGCCACATTAGGAACCCTGAAAAGACATGAGTTGACACACGCAGGAGCGAAGCCACACCATTGCGCCCAGTGTGGAAAGAGTTGTAGCCGCTTAGGACACCTGAAATCTCATGAGCGAATACACACAGGGGAGATGCCATATCATTGTGCCCAGTGTGGAAAGAGTTTTAACCAGTTAGGTAACATGAAAAAACATGAGAGGATACACACAGGGGAGAAGCCTTTCCATTGCAACTGTTGTGGAAAGAGTTTTAACCAGTTAGGTAACATGAAAAAACATGAGAGGATACACACAGGAGTGAAGCCACACCATTGCTCCCAGTGTGGAAAGAGGTTTAACCAGTTAGGTCACCTGAAAGCTCATGAGCGAATACACACAGGGGCGAAGCCATACAATTGCTCCCAGTGTGGAAAGAGTTTCAACCTGTTAGGACACATGAAAGCTCATGATCGAATACACACAGGGGAGAAGCCTTACCACTGCTCCCACTGCGGGAAGCGTTTTAACTATTCAAGAAAGCTGAAAGATCACACGAGACTGCACACAGGGGAGAAGCCTCACAAATGCCCAGACTGTGGGAAGACATATTACTCATCACCGTCACTTAAACGTCATGTGAGAATCCACACAGGAGAGAAAAATTACTTCTCCTAGTGTGTAAATTGATATTTCACATCACATTGACTTCATTACTTCTACTAGTGTGTACATTGATATTTCACATCACATTGACTTAAAATTCATCAGAGAACATACACAGTGCTCCCATTGTCTTATATTGTTGACTGGTAATGTGTTTACCTGTTTTTACCGTATGAAATTGAATTGAACACAGTATACTCAAACATATATTTGTATGTTTTTATTAGAGAACATTAATTGAATATGGAGTTATGTCAGTTTGAATATAGAGTAGATCAGATTCCATGTGTTTAAATGGTCCTTTTTAAAATTCTGACTGTGTGTGTTTATCTGGGTGTGTCATTCCTCCAGCACTACAGATAATCAAGTGATATTTGGATGTGATGCTTTTGTTCCATTGTTCACATTTGCATTGTTGGCCCACTGAAGATTTAATGACATGAAAATGTTCACAGACTGTAATGGAAAATGTTAATTGTATGTGTCCACATAACTGAGTATGTGACTAACCTTGTGAAACTGTCCTATTATAATCTCCTGTTCCTGGGAGTATCATTCTGTGTTGCAAACCAGCTGCACCTGTGTCCTTGTATGAATGAAGTTCCTCCCAGGAACAGGAAACTATAAAGATATGTGCTCATCACCCAATGCTTCAGGAATTCAGACTGTCTACACTGCGCTGTGTAACTCTGTTATTCTCTCTGAGCTCAGAAATAAAGAATCTTGGTTTGACTTGGACTCCAGCAGATCCTTATTTTATAATATCCACCACAACTCGCCCACGGATTGCTGTTTCATCATTGTCTCAATGAAGAGTTCCTCTTTCGACTTTCAGGGGGAATGTGCAAGCCTCCCACTGGTTGAATAAACGTTGTTTCCATGTTATTTAAACAAAACAAATCAATGTGATGATGTTAGATCAATGTAGAAAACTGATTGGATCTGTAAAAAGCCATCAACACAGGAATGTTTATCTATTTTTCACCCAATTGGCAACCTAAATCCAATGACAGGTGACATTTTGTGTTGATTTTGTGTTGAATTCACTTTAGTTGACGACTCAAAGAAATGTAAATAGAACTAGATGTTGAACTGACGTCTGTGCCCAGTGGGCTGGTTTGAATAAACGGCAGGTGTTGGATCAATATCCACCTTAGTATCTAAGTTTCCGTACAATTTGCCCCACCAGAAATGTTTCCATCAAACCACAAGCACCGTGGTCTAGCTGAGTAAAGAGAGAAAGACAATATCTAAGAGATAGAAGGAGAATTGAGAGAGATTTATTTTATTTTTTTTACACTTTCAGTTTCTCTTACTTAGTTAGCAAATGCAGCTATCTAGTTTAGCCTACTCAAACACCCAGCTCAAACAGAGGGATGCTATGTTAGCTAGCTGGCTATGACTATCCAACACAACACTGGAACTCTTCCAAATCAAGGTAAGCTTTTGGTTTGACTAATTAGTTGCCACTGGGGCCCTTTGGTGTAATTGCTAAAACTGCTTACTGTACACTGCATATGAGATGAGTAATGCAGGATATGTAAACATGATTAAAGTGACTAGTGTTCCATTTATTAATGCGGCCAGATATTAATAGTCTATGTATATAGGGCAGCAGCCTCTAATGTGCTAGTGATGGCTATTTAACAGTCTGATGGCCTTGATATAGAAGCTGTTTTTCAGTCTCTCGGTCCCAGCTTTGACTGTACACTGTAACGTTTCTGCATGATTGTAGCAGGTTTACTAACGCGTTAGTTCTATTAGCTATGTTGACTATGACATTACTTTAGCTAATATGGTGACAAGGATGTAGGCTGTGTGTAGCAGTTATGGTATGGTTTTACTTGGAAAGGTTTTTTCGCCTGGTCACATACAGCTGATGTGTTGTGCATTGAAGTCCAGAAGCAAAGGGTAAAGGTCAGAGGAGGAGAGAAGGAATACAACGTGGCTGTTATGAAAGTGAACTGTGTTCATGTGTGATCAGGGGTGTATTCATGTTGCCGATTGTTGTTGAAAAACGTTTCTTAAACAGAACAAAACGGGGATAAACATACCTGAATTTGTCCAATAGAAACTCTTGTTTGCAACTGTTGGACTAATGATTACACCGTATATCAGATAGATGCAGGCAAGCGTGTGCAAGGCGGTATTGAATGTGTCACTGTCACTGACCTGTGTGCACCTACTTTGTAAACTTCATTCATAGGCTAGGTTGTAGCAGCCTCATGATTGGTAAAGGGAACATTTGAGAATCATGTAGTAGTCTAAACCCATCGCTGTTACATTGAACAGGGTGAATGGAATATGAATGACAGTTGAATGACAGTCATCCAATATGCTGTAATAGAAATAAGGCCATGCTCATGATAAACAAAATCGTCCTCCCTCAACAACGGCACTGACTGCCACTGTTTGGGTGGTGGACCATTCTTTGTACACATGGAAAACTGTTGAGGTGAAAAACTCAGCAGTGTTGCAGTTCTTGACACAAACCGGTGCGGCTGGCACCTACTACCATACCCCGTTCAAAGGCACTTAAATATTTTGTCTTCCCAATTCACCCTCTGAATGGCACACATTCACAATCCATGTCTCATTTGTCTCAAGGCTTAAAAATCCTTATTTAACCTGTCTCCCCCCCTTCATCTACACTGATTGAAGTGGATTTAACTAGGGACATCAATAAGGGATCATAGCTTTAGCCTGGATTCACCTGGTCAGTCTAAGCCATGGAAGGAGCTGGTGTTCTTAATGTTTTGTAGACTCAGTGTATAGCACTACAGATATTCAAGTGCTATTTGCATGTGATGCATTTGCTCTATTGTTTACAGGATGATTTGTATCTTATAGAGCGTGACTTTAAGGGAAAAGTGCCGTCACATCTAGATAAAAACGAATGTGAAAAATTAACAGAGAAAATGTGTATTAACACACTACCTATTCATAGAAGTATTTATTCATCATCTACATATTCCTGTTAAGACCTACGTCTGTGTACAGGAAAATCTTAAATCAAATCTTATTAGTTGTAAGACGTAAGTGAAAATATATCAGCTTATTGTTGAATTATTATGACCTTCTTTCCGACACAAAAAGTGTAGTAACTGTTGTTTCCAAACTGCGTTACCCACTCCAGCCAGCAGATGGCGATGTGCGTCTTTCAGGTGAATAATCTAGTGGACCGGGACGCTTCTTCAGAAACAACAACACGGCTACTCTTTCTACCGCCTCGGTAGCTTGCTAGCCAACATAAAACTGAAAGATTGACGCTTTAGACCATGTTAATGTACATTAGCTAATCTCAGTGTTTTAAACAAATTTCTGTTGACGTATCAATTGGTTAACTTGAACCTAATTTGCAAACTTGTTAAAGACTTACACTGAGCCTAGCACTAGGCTAATGCTAACTAGCTAGCTAACCAGCTAACTAGCTAACCAGCTAACTAGCTAGCTAATATCTCTGACCATGAGTTCACAAAGCTACTCCTCCCCTGCTAAAGAAGAGGATGTCTGCTGGACGGAGAAAGAAGCTCTGGGGCTGAACATTGTCTTTGAAGAAGAAGAGGAGGGTGTTACAGTGAAAAGAGAAGAAAAAGCTTTCAGAATGATAAAGGAGGGGGAAGAGCATATTACAGTTAAAGGAGGGGAAGGAGCTTTCAGAATGGTAAAAGAAGAGGAGGATATTACAGTAAAAGGAGGGGAAGAAGCTTTCAGAATGATAAAGGAGGAAGAGGAGGCTGTTATGGTGAAAGAAGAGAAAGAACCTTTTAGAGAGGAAGAGGATGCTATCTCAATAAAGGTGAAGGAGGAAGACGTTTTGAGAGTGAAAGAGGAGGAGACAGAATATCAGATTAACACCAGTGAGTACTGTCTTAAAAACAGGGACACAAACTATGCCATTGTTGAACGAATGTGTCTTTTAAAGGGGCATTATACTGAAGTTCTACACTTGAATATGTTGTTCAGTACTGTAGGAATTGTTAAAGGGGCAATCTGCAATTGTTAGTTTTAATCTGCCATTGGTACATATATTTTTGGGAGATTTAAATTAGATTTATTGAATTAGATTTATTAAAGTGCACTTCATCTAATATAAAATTCAATACTGGTGCGTAATTTCTTCTTAAAATATCAAAGCGACACAAAAGGCACCCATTTCATATAACGACCCCTTTACAATTGCATCACACAGTATTTTATAAAATCATGATGAAAGTGACCATTTTAGGCCATTTTTAGACATATTCATGCCTCTTGTAAGACTCTGTGATTGCAGTAGAAGATCATAAGTTTAACATCTGTTTGATGTTCTCATTCACACAGGAGAGAGACATGACTATTGTGGATCCTCTGGGGAGCCTCAACAACATCCTGATGCTGACGAGGCAGAGAAGAGTGTCTCCAGATCAGAACACCAGATGGTACAGCTTGGTTTGTTCTAGCATACAGCTTGCTCTATCTGGGTCTGGGCTGGGTTTCTGTAAAGCACTTCATGACAACAGTGGCATCAGCATCCATAATGATATGTGTCTGTGTCCCCTCTTTATGGTTACCAGGACAACGCTAGCCCTTCCTCCCTCCTGGAGTCCCTGTGTAGTGCCTCTCCCGGTAGCGCCTTACTGCTGGGTATGAAGAGGTTGTCTGTGCTGCTGGTGGACTGCAGGAAAACAACGGGGCTGAGTGGAACTGTGAGAGGAGGAGAAGAGAAGAAAGGATCAGATTTGACTCATCAAAGTAAGTGCTGTAGTTTAGTTTGAACAAATACAACAGATCTGCCCACTGGTATCTGTTACCAGGACAACCAGCAGAGTTCTGTTAGTTGACAGGAAGATAGACTGGTGGATATGGATGTTATGAATATCATAACACTGAAAAAGGATTCTGCCAATGAAAAGAGAGAAACCAATAGACCATATAAAACCTTAATGAAAGTTAGCTTTAGAGAGAAAGTTTCAAGATTACAAAAAACTGTTCCTTAAAACATTATGGATGTTACATTGCCTGTCCCAGTCAACCCCCTATCTTTACAAGATTCTAGAACACACAAACTAAACTCCAGACACTTCAATGTGGTCTGTATTGCTTCATTAACATCTGATCTACAGAACTTGTTAAAAATGGCAAATATATATATTTAAAACAAGCTCCATAAGCCTTTTCTAAAAGCCATGAAATATGATAAAATGAAAAGCATTTATATTTATATATAATAGCTACACTACACTATACCTAGATTCTTCAAATATTATAGAGTCTTAAAGGAGGACTCTAGCATCTAATGATGAAACATTATGGAGTCTTAAAGGAGGACTGTAGCATCTAATGATGATACATTATGGAGTCTTACAGGAGGACTGTAGCATCTAATGATGAAACATGATGGAGTCTTAAAGGAGGACTGTAGCATCTAATGATGATACATTATGGAGTCTTACAGGAGGACTGTAGCATCTAATGATGAAACATGATGGAGTCTTAAAGGAGGACTGTAGCATCTAATGATGAAACTTGAAGGAGGACTGTAGCATCTAATGATGAAACTTGAAGGAGGACTGTAGCATCTAATAATGAAACATTATGGAGTCTTAAATGAGGCCTGTAGCATCTAATGATAAACATTATGGAGTGTTACAGGAGGCCTGTAGCATCTAATGATGAAACATTATGGAGTCTTAGAGGACTGTAGCATCTAATGATGAAACATTATGGAGTCTTAAAGGAGGACTGTAGCATCTAATAATGAAACATTATGGAGTCTTAAAGGAGGCCTGTAGCACCTAATAATGAAACATTATGGAGTCTTAAAGGAGGAGTTTTCCAACTTGCTGGCGTGGGGATTCGAACCGGAGACCTTTCGGTTACTGGCCCAACATTCTTTATCTCTAGTCTACAAATGTTACAAATGTTGCAACTTCAATTCATTATTTCTCAATTTAAAGGAGAAGTTTACCCATAATCTAGAATATCAATATTAACATAATCACTAGTTAACTACACATAGTTGTACTGCGTTACATATGATCAATGATGCTTTAAAGGAGAAGTTTACCCATAATCTAGAATATCAATATTAACATAATCACTAGTTAACTACACATAGTTGTACTGCGTTACATATGATCAATGATGCTTTAAAGGAGAAGTTTACCCATAATCTAGAATATCAATATTAACATAATCACTAGTTAACTACACATAGTTGTACTGCGTTACATATGATCAATGATGCTTTAAAGGAGAAGTTTACCCATAATCTAGAATATCAATATTAACATAATCACTAGTTAACTACACATAGTTGTACTGCGTTACATATGATCAATGTGGTGCCTGTTAATTTATCATCGAATCACAGCCTACTTCGCCAAACGGGTGATGATTTAACAAAAGGGAATTCCCCGTCAGGGTATATGCTGCAGTTTGGGCCGCCTGGCTCGTTGCGACCTGTGTGAAGACCATTTCTTCCTAACAAAGACCGTAATTAATTTGCCAGAATTTTACATTATTATGACATGACATTGAAGGTTGTGCAATGTAACAGCAATATTTAGACTTATGGTTGCCACCCATTTGATAAAATACGGAACGGTTCCGTATTTCACAAAAATAATAAACGTTTTGTTTTCGAAATTATAGTTTCCGGATTTGACCATATTAATGACCTACGGCTCGTATTTCTGTGTGTTTATTATACACTGCTCAAAAAAATAAAGGGAACACTTAAACAACACAATGTAACTCCAAGTCAATCACACTTCTGTGAAATCAAACTGTCCACTTAGGAAGCAACACTGATTGACAATAAATTTCACATGCTGTTGTGCAAATGGAATAGACAACAGGTGGAAATTATAGGCAATTAGCAAGACACCCCCAATAAAGGAGTGGTTCTGCAGGTGGTAACCACAGACCACTTCTCAGTTCCTATGCTTCCTGGCTGATGTTTTGGTCACTTTTGAATGCTGGCGGTGCTTTCACTCTAGTGGTAGCATGAGACGGAGTCTACAACCCACACAAGTGGCTCAGGTAGTGCAGCTCATTCAGGATGGCACATCAATGCGAGCTGTGGCAAGAAGGTTTGCTGTGTCTGTCAGCGTAGTGTCCAGAGCATGGAGGCGCTACCAGGAGACAGGCCAGTACATCAGGAGACGTGGAGGAGGCCGTAGGAGGGCAACAACCCAGCAGCAGGACCGCTACCTCCGCCTTTGTGCAAGGAGGAGCAGGAGGAGCACTGCCAGAGCCCTGCAAAATGACCTCCAGCAGGCCACAAATGTGCATGTGTCTGCTCAAACGGTCAGAAACAGACTCCATGAGGGTGGTATGAGGGCCCGACGTCCACAGGTGGGGGTTGTGCTTACAGCCCAACACCGTGCAGGACGTTTGGCATTTGCCAGAGAACACCAAGATTGGCAAATTCGCCACTGGCGCCCTGTGCTCTTCACAGATGAAAGCAGGTTCACACTGAGCACACGTGACAGATGTGACAGAGTCTGGAGACGCCGTGGAGAACGTTCTGCTGCCTGCAACATCCTCCAGCATGACCGGTTTGGCGGTGGGTCAGTCATGGTGTGGGGTGGCATTTCTTTGGGGGGCCGCACAGCCCTCCATGTGCTCGCCAGAGGTAGCCTGACTGCCATTAGGTACCGAGATGAGATCCTCAGACCCCTTGTGAGACCATATGCTGGTGCGGTTGGCCCTGGGTTCCTCCTAATGCAAGACAATGCTAGACCTCATGTGGCTGGAGTGTGTCAGCAGTTCCTGCAAGAGGAAGGCATTGATGCTATGGACTGGCCCGCCCGTTCCCCAGACCTGAATCCAATTGAGCACATCTGGGACATCATGTCTCGCTCCATCCACCAACGCCACGGTGCACCACAGACTGTCCAGGAGTTATTTTTTTGAGCAGTGTATTATAGTTAAGTCTATGATTTGATATTTGATACAGCAGTCTAACTGAGCGGTGGTAGGCAGCAGCAGGCTCGTAAGCATTCATTCAAACAGCACTTTTCTGCGTTTGCCAGCAGCTCTTCGCAATGCTTGAATCACAGCGCTGTTTATGACTTCAAGCCTATCAACTCCCGAGATTAGGCTGGCAATACTAAAGTGCCTATAAGAACATCCAATAGTCAAAGGTATATGAAATGCAAACGGTATAGAGAGAAATAGTCTCATAATTCCTATAATAACTACAACCTAAAACTTCTTACCTGAGAATATTGAAGACTCATGTTAAAAGGAACCACCAGTTTTCATATGTTCTCATGTTCTGAGCAAGGAACTTAAACGTTAGCTTTTTTACATGGCACATATTGCACTTTTACTTTCTTCTTCAACACTTTGCTTTGGCATTATTTAAACCAAATTGAACATGTTTCATTATTTATTTGAGACTAAATAGATTTTATTGATGTATTATATTAAGTTAAAATAAGTGTTCATTCAGTATTGTTGTAATTGTCATTATTACAAATATATATATAAAAATCGGCCAATTAATCGGTATTGGTATTTTTGGTCCTCCAATAATCGGTATCGGCGTTGAAATATCATAATCGGTCGACCTCTAGTCTGCACCAATGGCTCTACTTTACATATTGCTCTAGTCTGCACCAATGGCTCTACTTTACTTATTGCGTTTATATTTTTGTTCAGTAGAGTTACTATCAGTTTTAGGAACATATGATGATGTCATAGCGAATTCATAACATGTGAATGACCAAGCCTTTTCAGACTTTATAATATGGCTAGATGTACTATATATAGTTACTATCAGTTTTAGGAACGTCTCCCCAAAATATTTCACCTTATTTTTTACTTTACCCAAACTGTCATGACATCAGTGACAGTTAAAATGTTGAAAATGTGTTAACGTCTAAATAAATTGGGCCATTTAAATAGCGTGTCGAACCCTTTCAACAACGGGGAGATGTAACTGATGTGCTTTGTGTCTTCAACGTAAAAACATGTTTTGGACTTCCACTTTAAATTACTTATTTACTTATTTTAGGTTCAAGGAAGTGTGTAGGTCACATTCTGTATCATACAACTATGAAGGTTATATATCTAGAACCACCTGCTTGATTGGAATCCAGCGACGTCTGTGTCTTCAGTGTCCTAGAACTGTTTAGTTTTTTGTGTTCTGACTTGTAAAACAGAATTAATAAAATAAGTAATGTAAACATATTATCAGTAATTACCAGGAAGCTATACAACATAATTTGTTTTAAAATCACACCAAGATTGTTAAAACTGGCCTCAGGTTATTGAGGGATCTGATTAGGATTTACCCAAGGCTGTTTTATCATGTGGAGGTTTCATTCAAGTCTCTGTTTAAATAAACAATCTGTCTTTGGCAGGAGAGAGACCAGACTCGGAGGAACCAGAGCCAGAGATGTCCAAACCAGTAAGACGACACCAGTGCTCCCAGTGTGGAAAGCGTTTTAACCAGAAAGGACACCTGAACCAACATGAGAAAATACACACAGGGGAGAAGCCTTACCACTGCTCCCAGTGTGGAACGGGTTGTAACGGGTTAAGGGACCTGAAACAACATGAGAGAATACACACAGGGGAGAAGCCTTACCTCTGCTCCCAGTGCGGAAAGAGTTTTACCCTGTTATGTAACCTGAAAACACACGAGAGAATACACACAGGGGAGAAGCCTTACCACTGCTCTCAGTGTGGAAAGAGTTTTAACCAGAAAGGACACCTGAAGCAACATGGGAGAATACACACATTGGAGAAGCAACATGCGAGAATACACACATTGGAGAAGCCTCACCACTGCTCCCAGTTTGGAACAGGTTGTAACCAGTTAAGGGACCTGAAACGACCTGGGAGAATACACAAAGGTGAGAAGCCTTACCACTGCTCCCAGTGTGGAAAGAGTTTTACAACGATAGGGACACTGAAAATTCATGAGAGAATACATACAGGAGAAAAGCCGTACCACTGCTCCCAGTGTGGAAAGAGTTTTGCAACATTTTGGAGCCTGAAAATACACGAGAGAATGCATACGGGAGAAAAGCCGCACCACTGCTCCAAGTGTGGAAAGAGTTTTACCCACTTAAGTAATCAGAAAAAACACGAGAGAATACACACAGGGGAGAAGCCTTACCACTGCTCCCAGTGTGGAAAGAGATTTAGCGAGTTAGGAAGCCTGATAGCTCATGAGCGAATACACACAGGGGAGAAGCCTTACAAATGCTCAGACTGTGGGAAGACATATTACTCATCACAGTCACTTAAAAGACATGTGAGAATCCACACGGGAGAAAACATTAATTGAATATGGAGTATGTCAGTTTGAATAAAGAGTATTCCGTGTGTTTAAATGGTCCTTTTTTTAAACTCTGACTGTATGTGTTTATCTGCATGTGTCTTTCCTCCAGCACTACAGATAATCAAGTGATATTTGGATGTGATGCATTTGCTCCATTGTTGACACTTGCATTGTTGGCCCACTGATGATTTAATGAAATAAAAGTTATCACTGACTCTGTAATGGAAAATGTTAATTGTATGTGTCCACATAACTGAGTATGTGACTAACCTTGTGAAACTCTACTATTATAATCTCCTGTTCCTGGGAGTATCATCCTGTGTTGCAAACCAGCTGCACCTGCGTCATTGTATAGATTGTATAGATGAAGTCCCTCCCAGGAACAGGAAACTATAAAGATATGTGCTCATCACCCAATGCTTCAGACTGTCTACTCTGAGCTGTGTAACTGTTATTCTCTCTTGAGCTCAGAAATAAAGAATCTTGGTTTGACTTGGACTCCAGCAGATCCTTATTTTATAATATCCACCACAACTCTCCCACGGATTGCTGTTTATAATTGTCTCAATGAAGAGTTCCTTGTTCCACTTTCCTGGGGTCATTTACAAGCCTCCCACTGGTTGAATAAACGTTGTTTCCACATCATTTCACCAAACAAATCCATGTGATGATGTTAGATGTAGAAAACTGATTGGGTTTGTAAAAAACCATCAACATCAGGTATTTAAAAAATATATTTTTCACCCAACTGGCAACCTAAATCCCTTTAGTTGACGACTCAAAGAAATGTAAGTCTTGACAGCCTCGTTTTAAACTTTGAAATGTGTTTGTCAGAACCAGCTTTTTGGACATGTGTAGTATATAAAATATCAGGGACTCCTTGATTCACCGAAGGTTTTTGTTCTCTACAGTTTAACATAAACAGTATTTCCCTCCCCTCTAAAAACATACTTTTGGATTATAAACATGTCAATAAAAAAAGATTACTAAAGTAGCCAATGTATCTTGTCATGTCATATACATCATAACCCAAGGGTGGGTACTACTACATACATTAACAATATTGTTTTGTCAAAATTAAGTTATTTGGATTTTTACGAACTATCTTTGAAAGACAGGGTCCTGAAAAAGGGACGTTTATTTTTTTTTGCTGAGTTTATTTAAAGTGTCATATTGAGCAAACTCAAATATAAATACATGGAAACTATATCTGACCCGGTACTGGTGTCTTCTTTTTTTAAGCCCATAACCATGTGTGTGATGTGGATACTTTTGTTTCACAGTAGATTTGTTTAAGACTACCAAGAAAACACTCTGTGTGCCCCTGATTTAGCCCCCTGCAGTAAAAGGTTATTAATGGGGTAAAATGACCTTTTTTTGGTTGTTTTGTGGTCTATATCCTGTCAATCGTTTATTCCTTCATAAACAGAAAACGTGTGTTGTCACGTGTGCTCTCTCTCCGGCCTCTAGGTCGTCTGGTTGCTCATTATGGCGCACACCTGTCATCATCGTTACGCGCACCTGCTCGTCATCAGACTCACCTGGACTCCATCACCTCCCAGATTACCTTCTATATAAATATACGTCACTCCCTTTGGTTCCTTCCCCAGACGTTATTGTTTCTGTTTCTTATTTAGTTTCATGTTGTATTTATTAGAACACTGACTCCCTGAACTTGCTCTCTGACTCTCACCACACATCGTTATAATGTGCACCTCAACACAACATGTGTTCAAGGGCCCCCTCTAGGTTCACCTCAACACAACATGTGTTCAAGGGCCCCCTCTAGGTTCACCTCAACACAACATGTGTTCAAGGGCCCCCTCTAGGTGCACCTCAACACAACATGTGTTCAAGGGCCCCCTCTAGGTTCACCTCAACACAACATGTGTTCAAGGGCCCCCTCTAGGTTCACCTCAACACAACATGTGTTCAAGGGCCCCCTCTAGGTGCACCTCAACACAACATGTGTTCAAGGGCCCCCTCTAGGTTCACCTCAACACAACATGTGTTCAAGGGCCCCCTCTAGGTTCACCTCAACACAACATGTGTTCAGGGGCCCCCTCTAGGTGCACCTCAACACAACATGTGTTCAAGGGCCCCCTCTAGGTTCACCTCAACACAACATGTGTTCAAGGGCCCCCTCTAGGTTCACCTCAACACAACATGTGTTCAAGGGCCCCCTCTAGGTTCACCTCAACACAACATGTGTTCAAGGGCCCCCTCTAGGTGCACCTCAACACAACATGTGTTCAAGGGCCCCCTCTAGGTGCACCTCAACACAACATGTGTTCAAGGGCCCCCTCTAGGTTCACCTCAACACAACATGTGTTCAAGGGCCCCCTCTAGGTTCACCTCAACACAACATGTGTTCAAGGGCCCCCTCTAGGTGCACCTCAACACAACATGTGTTCAAGGGCCCCCTCTAGGTTCACCTCAACACAACATGCGTTCAAGGGCCCCCTCTAGGTGCACCTCAACACAACATGTGTTCAAGGGCCCCCTCTAGGTGCACCTCAACACAACATGTGTTCAAGGGCCCCCTCTAGGTTCACAACCTCTTGACCATTACATCTGGATAGCTGACAACTATTTTTTTTTTAAAGGGTAAAAATTATCTGTTTAGGTCATCAGTAAAGGAAGCATAGGTAAAGAGTACAATGACCCTTTCAAAGAGGAGGGTGTGAGAGGCCTCTGGGGATTTTTTGTTTTTGGGGGGAGGTTGACTGAGACATCCCTCTGACACTCTATTATCAAACATATTTTACTTCAAACATATTTCTTTCAGTTCAACAGCGCCACATCAATCACCAGGACATTACTTTTTACTTCAAACATGTGTTTTACTACAAAGAAACAGCTGCACTACAAAGTTACATAATCACACACTAAATATGGTGGGAACATCCGGAGATGATGTCATTCACAGGTCAACGAGAGGACAACCAAAGGACACAGAAAAACATCAATCACTTTTAGACAGCTACTATAATCTCTCTCACAAACAAAACCTCACTGGGCAAAAACTGGTTGACTCAACGATGTTTCCACATCATTTCAACCCAAACAATCTATGTGATGATGTTCGCAAAATTGTCATCAATGTAAGGGTATTTGTGTCTTTGTGTGTGTGTGTGTGTGTACCATGACTAGATCCAACACAATACCAGGACTATATCCTACACAATACCATGACTATATCCAACACAATACCATGTATCCTACCATGACTATATCCAACACAATACCATGTATCCTACCATGACTATATCCAACCCAATACCATGACTATATCCAACACAATACCATGACTATATCCAACACAATACCATGACTAGATCCAACACAATACCATGATTATATCCAACACAATACCATGTATCCTACCATGACTATATCCAACACAATACCATGTATCCTACCATGACTATATCCAACACAATACCATGTATCCTACCATGACTATATCCAACACAATACCATGACTATATCCAACACAATACCATGACTATATCCAACACAATACCATGACTATATCCAACCCAATACCATGACTATATCCAACCCAATACCATGACGATATCCAACACAATACCATGTATCCTACCATGACTATATCCAACACAATACCATGACTATATCCAACACAATACCATGACTATATCCAACACAATACCATGACTATATCCAACACAATACCATGTATCCTACCATGACTATATCCAACCCAACTCCATGTGTTTCCACTATCATGTATCCTACCATGACTATATCCAACCCAACTCCATGTGTTGCCACTATTATGTATCCTACCATGACTATATCCAACCCAACTCCATGTGTTGCCACTATTATGTATCCTACCATGACTATATCCAACCCTACTCCATGTGTTTCCACTATCATGTATCCTACCATGACTATATCCAACCCAACTCCATGTGTTGCCACTATCATGTATCCTACAATTACTATATCCAACCCAGCTCCATGTGTTGTCACTATCATGTATTCTACCATGACAGGATACAGCTGTTACTCTACACTATCCCTAAATAATCCAGTAATGAGAGAAAATGTATAGAATATTTAGGGCTCAATAACATCTCTATCTATACATAACATCTCTTTCAAATCCGTTTTTTTTTTTTTTTCACTTAATTCGTTTTTTTCTCTAATTCCATTTTCTCCGTTTAGTTTTTCCAGGTTTCTGACTTGTCTCTGTTGTTCTGGTTTTCTCTCTAAATCACACTGTTAATAGAATAACAACAACATTGGATGTTTTAAGTCCACAACAATACTTAAGCCACATCAGGAGACCACATTTGACATTTATTTAAATATTTTTTTATATTGGGGTGTAGATAACCTTTAATTCAAGTGTCACCAGCAAGAGCCTTGCTTGGTTAGTGGTGTCTCTGTAGCACACATGTGATTGCAGAGTCTGCTGAACAAATCACAACTGGATTGATGCAAATAGTCATGATATCATTCTGCCAGTTAAACATAGACTAATTTGTAGTTAACATTTAATTGACAACGTTTTTTTGTGAAAGCTTGTCCATCAAACAGAAGATGGTTGTCATTAGCATCATTGCTAACAGCTACACATAGTGGTAGACAAATGCACTCAGACAGGGGCATTTCTGCGCTATTTCCTCTTCAGAAAGGAAAATATAAATCACTTAGGCTAATTTAACGACGACTTACAGACAGTGAATACAGAATAACTATGACAAAAAAATGAATACAAATTATACCACCAACCAAATAGGCACTTTAGAGACAGGAAGGGCAAAGGGGCATGAGCTCTACACAGGTAGAGCCGTATCTGTCCATGTTACCTTTTGCAAAGTGGGCACTGCTTCATGTGGCAACACCAACACTCACCTAAATAGTCCATATGCCACTGGGTGAGAGAAGTTAGCATCGTATCGTTAGCATCGTCTCGAAAGGAATATTTCACATCAAATAGAGGCTACTTAAAGTTCATGAGAGAACACACATACTGCTCGAACACTTTTTTACAAAAATATAATTGTGCTTTAGGTCATTAAAACTTCTACCGCCTCAGAAACCCGGGTCCGGGAGCACCCCCCCCCACCCCCACCAGTAAAAAAGCTGACTAGCATAGCTAGCATAGCGTCACAAGTAAATACTAGCACCTAAATATCATTCAATCACAAGTCCAAGACACCAGATGAAAGATCCACTTCTTGTGAATCCAGCAATCATTTCTGATTTTTAAAATGTTTTACAGGGAAGACACAATATGTTAATCTATTAGCTAACCACGTTAGCAAAAGACACCATTTTTCTCTGTCCACCATTTTTTCTCTCCACCAGTAGCTATCACCAATTCGACCAAATAAAGATATTGATAGCCACTAACCAAGAAAAAACCTCATCAGATGACAGTCTGATAACATATTTATTGTATAGCATAGGTTTTGTTAGAAAAATGTGCATATTTCAGGTAGAAATCATAGTTTACAATTGCACCCACCATCACAACTCGACTAGAAAAAATACAGAGAGCAACGTGTATTACCTAATTACTAATCATAAAACATTTCTTAAAAATACACAGCGTACAGTGATTGAAAGACACAGATCCTGTGAATCCAGACAATATTTCAGACTTTCTAAGTGTCTTACAGCGAAAACACAATAAATCGTTATATTAGCATACCACATGTGCAAACATAACCCCAGCATTAATTCAAGGCAAAAAGAGCGATAGCATTATCACCACCAAAGTATATTAATTTTTTCACTAACCTTCTCAGAATTCTTCCGATGACACTCCTGTAACATCATATTACAACATACATATAGAGTTTGTTCGAAAATGTGCATATTTAGCCACAAAAAACCGTGGTTATAACATGAGAATAGTAGCCAAACTGGACAGAAAATGCCGGGCGCCATCTTGGACAGTGATCTAGTCTAATGAATAAATATTCATAAACTTGACTAAAAAATACAGGGTGGACAGCTATCGAAAGACTAATTAGTTCTTAATGCAATCGCTGAATTACATTTTTTAAATTATCCTTACTGTGCAATACCGGGTGCGCCAAAGCGAAGCTACCCCAAAGAAAATGGCGGAATATGCGTTTAACATTTTTCTACAGAACAACGATTTATCATCATAAATAGTTCTTACTATGAGCTGATCTTCCATCAGAATCTTGGGCAATGTATCCTTTCTCCGGTCTAATCGTCTTTTGGTCGAAAGATGTCCTCTTGTCCCGTCGAAATGGCCACTAACGTTCAGCATGTACTAGAAAAGTGCCCAGCTCTTGGAAGTGCGTCACCAAGAAATGGCAGAAAATCGCACTAAACGGATATAAATTGCTATAAAACGGTTTAAATTAACTACCTTATGATGTTTTTAACACCTATAACGAGTAAAAACATGACCGGCGATATATTACTGGCTAAACCAAAGCTTGGAAAGAGGCCAGTCCGACGTCCATCGTGCGTCAAGCGCAGGGCTGAAAAGAAAAGTACTTCTGGTCTTTGGCATTTTATACAGGCCCTGATTGCGCAATCGACTCCATTCAAATTGTCACCACTTACTGACATCTAGAGGAAGGCGTAGGCAGTGTTTGTATCCCCATAGCATTCACAGGGACATTAAAACTGACCTGGGACCAGAGGCCAAGATTTCTGAAATCTCACTCCCTGTCAAGAAAAGTGCTGTAGAATGAGTTCTGTTCCACTCAGAGACATAATTCCAACGGTTATAGAAACTAGAGAGTGTTTTCTATCCAATAATAATAATAATATGCATATTGTACGAGCAAGAATTGAGCACTAGGCAGTTTAATTTGGCAACGTCAAGACAAGAAAAAAAAAGTGCTAACAGCTCCCCCTATTGAGAAAAAGGTTTAAGCCTCATTAAATCAAACTGTATAAAGCTGTATGTTTTCTATTTCAACACCTGCTCCTAAGTTGTACCTCAGTACATTGACTCTGTACTGGTACCCCCTGTATATAGCCTCCACATTGACTCTGTACTGGTACCCCATGTATACAGTCTCTACACTGACTCTGTACTGGTACCTCCTGTATATAGCCTCCACACTGACTCTGTACTGGTACCTCCTGTATATAGCCTCCACATTGACTCTGTACTGGTACCTCCTGTATATAGCCTCCACATTGACTCTGCACTGGTACCCCCTGTATACAGTCTCTACACTGACTCTGTACTGGTACCCCCTGTATACAGTCTCTACACTGACACTGTACTGGTACCCCCTGTATACAGTCTCTACACTGACTCTGTACTGGTACCTCCTGTATATAGTCTCCACATTGACCCTGTACTGGTACCTCCTGTATATAGCCTCCACACTGACGCTGTACTGGTACCTCCTGTATATAGCCTCCACATTGACGCTGTACTGGTACCTCCTGTATATAGCCTCCACATTGACTCGGTACCGGTACCCCCTGTATATAGCCTCCACATTGACACTGTACTGGTACCTCCTGGATATAGTCTCCACATTGACCCTGTACCGGTACCTCCTGTATATAGTCTCCACATTGACTCTGTACTGGTACCCCATGTATATAGCCTCCACACTGACTCTGTACTGGTACCCCCTGTATATAGCCTCCACATTGACTCTGTACTGGTACCCCATGTATATAGCCTCCACATTGACTCTGTACTGGTACCCCATGTATATAGCCTCCACACTGACTCTGTACTGGTACCCCCTGTATATAGCCTCCACACTGACTCTGTACTGGTACCCCCTGTATATAGCCTCCACACTGACTCTGTACTGGTACCCCCTGTATATAGTCTCCACATTGACCCTGTACTGGTACCTCCTGTATATAGCCTCCACATTGACACTGTACTGGTACCTCCTGTATATAGCCTCCACATTGACACTGTACTGGTACCTCCTGTATATAGCCTCCACATTGACGCTGTACTGGTACCTCCTGTATATAGCCTCCACATTGACTCGGTACCGGTACCCCCTGTATATAGCCTCCACATTGACACTGTACTGGTACCTCCTGTATATAGCCTCCACATTGACTCTGTACTGGTACCCCATGTATATAGCCTCCACATTGACGCTGTACTGGTACCTCCTGTATATAGCCTCCACATTGACTCGGTACCGGTACCCCCTGTATATAGCCTCCACATTGACACTGTACTGGTACCTCCTGTATATAGTCTCCACACTGACTCTGTACCGTTACCCCCTGTATATAGTCTCCACATTGACTCTGTACTGGTACCCCATGTATATAGCCTCCACACTGACTCTGTACTGGTACCCCCTGTATATAGCCTCCACATTGACTCTGTACTGGTACCTCCTGTATATAGCCTCCACATTGACGCTGTACTGGTACCTCCTGTATATAGCCTCCACATTGACTCGGTACCGGTACCCCCTGTATATAGCCTCCACATTGACACTGTACTGGTACCTCCTGGATATAGTCTCCACATTGACCCTGTACCGGTACCTCCTGTATATAGTCTCCACACTGACTCTGTACCGTTACCCCCTGTATATAGTCTCCACATTGACTCTGTACTGGTACCCCATGTATATAGCCTCCACACTGACTCTGTACTGGTACCCCCTGTATATAGCCTCCACATTGACTCTGTACTGGTACCCCATGTATATAGCCTCCACATTGACTCTGTACTGGTACCCCATGTATATAGCCTCCACACTGACTCTGTACTGGTACCCCCTGTATATAGCCTCCACACTGACTCTGTACTGGTACCCCCTGTATATAGCCTCCACACTGACTCTGTACTGGTACCCCCTGTATATAGTCTCCACATTGACCCTGTACTGGTACCCCCTGTATATAGCCTCCACACTGACTCTGTACTGGTACCCCCTGTATATAGCCTCCACACTGACTCTGTACTGGTACCCCCTGTATATAGCCTCCACATTGACTCTGTACTGGTACCCCATGTATATAGCCTCCACATTGACTCTGTACTGGTACCCCATGTATATAGCCTCCACACTGACTCTGTACTGGTACCCCCTGTATATAGCCTCCACACTGACTCTGTACTGGTACCCCCTGTATATAGCCTCCACACTGACTCTGTACTGGTACCCCCTGTATATAGTCTCCACATTGACCCTGTACTGGTACCCCCTGTATATAGCCTCCACATTGACTCTGTACTGGTACCTCCTGTATATAGCCTCCACATTGACACTGTACTGGTACCTCCTGTATATAGCCTCCACATTGACTCTGTACTGGTACCTCCTGTATATAGCCTCCACATTGACGCTGTACTGGTACCTCCTGTGTATAGCCTCCACATTGACTCTGTACTGGTACCTCCTGTATATAGCCTCCACATTGACTCTGTACTGGTACCTCCTGTATATAGCCTCCACATTGACTCTGTACTGGTACCCCCTGTATACAGCCTCCACATTGACTCTGTACTGGTACCGCCTGTATATAGCCTCCACATTGACTCTGTACAGGTACCTCCTGTACATAGCCTCCACATTGACTGTACTGGTACCTCCTGTATATAGCTAAATATGGAGTATGTCAGTTTCAATGTTACGGTCTTTGATTAAATTATATTTCTCAAACTCAGGCTGTGTGTGTGTGTGTGTGTGTGTGTGTGTGTGTGTGTGTGTGTGTGTGTGTGTGTGTGTGTGTGTGTGTGTGTGTGTGTGTGTGTGTGTGTGTGTGTGTGTGTGTGTGTGTGTGTGTTTATCTCCGTCATTCCTTGATCATTCCTTGTGGTCCTGTAGCTCAGTTGGTAAAGTATAGTGCTTGTTAAACCAGGGTAGTGGGTTTGATTCCTGAGACCATCCATATGTAATGACTGCAAATCCCTTTGGATAAAAGTGTCTGCTAAATGGCCATGCAAGCCATGCGTCCTCCGAAGCACAACCCAACCAAGCCGCACTGCTTCTTAACACAGTGCGCCTCCAATGTGTCGGAGGAAACACCGTGCACCTGGCCCCCTTGGCTAGCGCGCACTGCGGATATCCCTACCAGCCAAACCCTCCCTAACCCGGACGACGCTAGGCCAATTGTGCTTCGCCCCACGGACCTCCCGGTCGCGGCCGGCTGCGACAGAGCCTGGGCGCGAACCCAGAGAAATGGCAGATATATCCACTGATTATACCAAACATTTGGAACAACTTCCTAATATGGAGTTGAACCCTCCCCTTTTTCCCTCAGAACAGCCTCAATTCATTGGGGCATGGACTCTGCAAGGTGTCGATGTCACGTTCCTGACCTTATTTCCTTTGTTTAGTCTTTGTTTAGTTGGTCAGGACGTGAGCTTGGGTGGGTATATTCTATGTTATGTGTTTCATTGGTTTAGGGTTGTCTAATTGGCTTGATATGGTTCTCAATCAGAGGCAGATGTTTTACGTTGTCTCTGATTGGGAACCATATTAAGGTAAGCTGTTCTCACTGTTTGTTTGTGGGTGATTGTTCCTGTTCGTGCATTATTTGTGTTTTATATATTCTCAAGTTCAGGACTGTAGTGTCGTTGGGTTTCGTTTTGTTTATTGTTTTGTTCGCCTTTAAAAAAGTATTCAAATAAATATGGATACATACCACGCTGCGATTTGGTCCTCCTCTCCTTCAACCAACGACGAGAGTCGTTACAGTCAAAAGCTTTCCACAGGGATGCTGGCCCATGTTGACTCTAATGCTTCCCACAGTTGTGTCAAGTTGGCTGGATGTCCTTTGGGTGCAGTGGAGGCTCCTCAGAGGAGGAAGGGGAGCACCATCCTCCTCAGTGATTTTCAGAAGAAAAATAATTTGTAAAACATTTCAAAAGTTATGCTTTTTGAATAAAACTATACTAAATATAATCACGTCACCAAATAATTGATTAAAATATACTATTTTGCATCCTCTGGGTACATTGACTTTAATACAAAACCTAGGAGGCTCATGGTTCTCAAGCCCTTCCATAGACTTACACAGTAATTATGACAACTTCCGGAGGACGTCCTCCAACCTATCAGAGCTCTTGCAGCATGAACTGACATGTTGTCCATCCAATGAAAGGATCAGAGAATGAATATAGTACTGAAAGCATAAGCTACAGCTAGCTAGCACTGCAGTGTATAACATGTGGTGAGTAGTTGACTCAAAGAGAGATAAATAAAATAGTTGAACAGTTTGGACAAATTAATTTATTCCAAAATTAAGGAAAAGTGAGAGAGAGATTTTGTCACTTATTTTCCACTTTCAGTTTCACTTACTTAGCTAGCAAATGCAGCTAGCTAGTTTATCCTACTCAAACACTTGGCTCAAACAGATGGATGCTATGTTAGCTAGCTGGCTATGACTATCCAACACAACACTGGAACTCGTCCAAGTCAGGGTAAGCTTTTGGTTTGACAAATTTATTGCCACCGGGACCCGCCAATGTAATGGCTAAACTGCTTACTGACTGTACACTGTAACGTTACTGCATGATTGTACCAGGTTTACTAACGCGTTAGTTCTATTAGCTGTGTTGACTCTGACTTTACTTTAGCGAATATGGTAACAAGGATGTAGGCTGTGTGTAGCAGTTATGATATGGTTTGACTTGGAAAGGTTTTTTCGCCTGATCACATACAGCTGATGTGTTGTGCATTGAAGTCCAGAAGCAAAGGGTAAAGGTCAGAGGAGAGAACAACGTGGCTGTTATGAAAATGAACTGTGTTTACACGTGATCAGGGGTGTATTCATTCCGCCGATTCTATTGACAAACATTTCTTAAACGGAACAAAACCGGAATGAACATACCTGATTTTGTCCAATAGAATCTCTTGTTTGAAACTGTTTGACTAATGGTTACACCCTATATTTCAGCTAGATGCAGGCAAGAGTGTGCAAGGCGGTATTGAATGTGTCACTGTCTGTCACCTCAAATGTTTCTCTTGACCTGTGTGCATCTACATTGTAAACTTTCATTCATAGGCTAGGTTGTAGCTACCTCATGATGGGTAAAGGGAACATCTGAGAATCATGTAGTAGTCTAAACCTATCGCTGTTACATTGAACAGGGTGAATGGAATATGAATGACAGTTGCATGACAGTCATCCAATATGCTCATATTAATAAGGCCATGCTCATGAAAACAAAATGGTCCTCCCTCATATTAAACAGCACTGACCGCCACTGTATGGGTGGGGGACCATTCTTGGAACACATGGGCAACTGTTGAGCTAAAAAAAACAGCAACTTTGCTGTTCTTGACACAAACCGGTGCGCCTGGCACCTACTACCATCCCCCGTTCAAAGACACTTAAATATTTTGTCTTCCCCATTCACCCTCTGAATGATACACACACACAATCCATGCCTCATTTGTCTCAAGGCTTAAAAATCCTTATTTAACCTGACTCCTCGCCTTCATCTACACTGATTGAAGTGGATTTAACTAGTGACATCAATAAGGGATCATAGCTTTCACCTGGATTCACCTGGTCAGTCTAAGTCATGGAAGGAGCAGGTGTTAAAGGTCTTAATGTTTTGTATACTCAGTGTTTAGCACTACAGATAATCAAGTGCTATTTGCATGTGATGCATTTGCTCTATTGTTTACAGTATAATTTGTATCTTATAGAGAGTAGCTTTAAGGGAATAATATAGTCACATCTAGATAAAAACGACTGTGAAAAATGAACAGAGCAAATGTGTATTAAAACACTACCTATTCATAGAAGTATTTATTCATCATCCACATATTCATATTAAGCTTCTACGTCTGTGTACAGGAACGTATTATTTGTAAGACGTAAGAGAAAATATACCAGCTTATTGTTAAATTATTATGACGTTCTTTCCAATACAAAAAGTGTAATAACTATTGTTTCCAAACTGCGTTACCCACTCCAGCCAGCAGATGGCGATATGCGTCTTACAGGTGATGCTTCTTGTGTGACGTATAATGGACTGGACGGGACGCTTCTTCAGGAACAACAACACGGCTACTCTTTCAACCACCTCGGTAGCTTGCTAGCCAACATAACACTGAAAGATTGACGCTTTAGACCATGTTAATGTACATTAGCTAATCTCAGTGTTGTAAACACTTTTCTGTTGACGTATCAACTGGTTAACTTTAACCTAATTTGCTTGTTCATTTTGCAGACGTGTTAAATACACTGAGGTTAGCACTAGGCTAGTCACTAATGCTAACTAGGTAGCTAACATTCCTGACCATGAGCTCACTATTCCTCCCCTGCTAAAGGAGAGGAGGTCTGCTGGACGGAGAAAGAAGCTCTGGCGCTGAACATTGTCGTGGAAGAAGAAGAGGAGGATATTACAGTGAAAAGAGAGGAAGAAGCTTTCAGAATGATAAAAGAAGAGGAGGATATTACAGTAAAAGGAGAAGAGGATGTTATTGGGAAAGAAGAAGATGATGTTATAATGAAAAAAGAGAAAG
Organism: Salvelinus namaycush; assembly: GCF_016432855.1. NCBI lineage: Eukaryota > Metazoa > Chordata > Actinopteri > Salmoniformes > Salmonidae > Salvelinus > Salvelinus namaycush. The sequence goes on along the minus strand of NW_024057675.1, from coordinate 411,197 downwards.
CACCTTTTAGAGAGGAGGAGGATGCTATCTCAATAACGGTGAAGAAGGAAGATGTTTTTGAAGTGAAAGAGGAGGAGACAGAATATCAGATTAACACCAGTGAGTGCTGTCTTAAACAGGGACACAAACTATGCAGTAGTTTAACTAATGTGTGGTTTTTAAGGGGCATTCTACTGAAGTTCTACACTTGAATATGTTGTTCAGTACTGTAGGAATTGTTCAAGGGTCAATCTGCCATTGGTACATATATTTTTGGGACTTTTAAATGAGATTTATTGAATTCTCCATGTGGTCTACATTACAGTGCACCTCATCTTTTATTTAACCTTTATTTAACTAGGCAAGTCAGTTAAGAACAAATTCTTATTTTCAACGACGGCCTAGGAACAGTGGGTTAACTGCCTTGTTGAGGGACAAAACGACAGATTTTTACCTTGTCAGCTCAGGGATTCGATCTTGCAACCTTTCGGTTACTAGTCCAACGCTCTAACCACTAGGCTACCTGCCGCCAACAGGCTTTTAAAATTCAATATTGGTGCACAATTTATACTTAAAATATCAAAGGGACGTAAAAGGCACCCAGTTCGTGGAACAACATTTTTTACATTTACATTTTAGAGGCATTTTTAGATATGAATGCCTCTTGATTGTAATAGACGGTCGTAAGATTACAATCTGTTTGATGTTCTCGTTCACACAGGAGAGAGACATGACTATTGTGGATCTTCTGGGGAGCCTCAACAACATCCTGATGCTGATGAGTCAGAGAAGAGTCTCTCCAGATCAGAACACCAGATGGTACAGCTTGGTCTGGTCTAGCAAACAGCTTGCTCAATCGGGGTCTGGGCTGGGTGTCCGTAAAGCACTTCATGACAACAGTGGCATCAGCATCCATAATGATATGTGTCTGTGTCCCCTCTTTATGGTTACCAGGACAACGCTAGCCCTTCCACCCTCCCAGAGTCCCCATGTCGTGCCTCTCCCGGTAGCACCTTACTGCTGGGTATGAAGATGTTGTCTGTGCTGCTGGTGGACTGCAGGAAAACAACAGGGCTGAGTGGAACTGTGAGAGGAGGAGAAGAGAAGAAAGGATCATATTTGACTCATCAAAGTAAGTGCTGTAGTTTAGTTTGAACAAATACAACAGATCTGCCCACTGTTACCAGGACAACCAGCAGAGTTATGTTAGTTGATATGAAAATAGACTGGTATATTTCCACCACAGTAGACAGTTATGTTAGTTGTGTTAGGTTCTAAGTAAACAGAGTAAAAAAACTCAGGGACGATTAGTAAAGCTTAAACCAAGTTTATTCACCCATTAGGTCATACAGCTGCATGAGACAAGAAACCTATTCACACCAGCACTGGTATTTAACTCTTCCTAGGCGGAGTCTCCTCCTGGTCAGACAATATCTCTCTGTTGCTAGGCAGAACTGTAGTGATGACTGTTCTTTCTCACTTCATCTGACCTCAGCCCGAATTCCTTAATCCTTTTTAACTCAGAGGTGTCCTGTTTACTCGTACCAGTCTGTGATCCACCCTTCCTTTCCATAGGATCCCTGATGTCTAACAATAACACGTCCTGCCTTCCTCTCTCTCCCTCCGTGACATGATTTAAGGATGTTGGAAGATTATAGGTGTTGTGGAAAAACATTGAGTCGTAACAAAGCGAAGCAATTCCATGGAACAGCTAAATTCTCTAATCCCAAAACCTTGCCTTTATAGTATTCTGTCTCTACTTGTCGTATGGAATCTCTATACGAAAATCACTCCTCTACACCTTTCTTTACCATTATCTTTCCATCTCAGTTCTTACTTGTTAACGCCCACATCTCACAGCTGTCTAGGTTATAATGGTAGCAGGCCCTGGTCATATATGTTCCATTCCTTATATAGTCATTCTGTCTAAGCACTTCAAAGTGGACAGTCTAACTACTGCCTGCTAATATTGGAGTCATGAGTTTTGCTACCACATAGGTCAAAACCCATCAGTTGACATGAAGATAGAGTGGTATATTTCCACCACAGTAGACAGAGTTCTGTTAGTTGACAGGAAGATAGACTGGTGGATATGGATGTTATTAATATCATAACACTGAAAAAGGATTCTACAAAAGGAAAAGAGAGAAACCAATAGACCATATAAAACCTTAATGAAAGGTAGATTTAGAGAGAAAGTTCCAAGATTATCTGATGTAAGGTGCATGTTTTACAAAAACATTTTCTCAAAACATTATAGATGTTACATTGTCTGTCCCAGTCAACCCCCCCTATCTTTACCAGACTGTAGAACACACACACTAAACTCCATACACTTCAACATGGTCTGTATTGCTTCATTAACATCTGATCTACAGAACTTGTTAAAAATGTCAAATATATATATTTAAAACAAGCTCCGTAAGCCTTTTCAAAAAGCTATGCAATATGATTGAATGAAAAGCATTTCTTGTGAGACTTGGCCTCCATTTCTGTAATGGACAAAATTCATTCAATTTCCTACTTTAACAGGTCAAATAAAGCCCGAACTCCGACATATTGACCTTAAAGAACATGGTTCATTTGGAAATGACTAACTTTATTAAAAAATGTGTAACTGACACCAGTGTGCTGCTAACAGTTTAGTTTCCTCCACTGTCCTCATACTGGACTCAAACAAGTGATCCTCTGCTTCTCAACACACGTGACCGCTCTCCTTGACAATTAACCTATTGAGCTATACAAAAGGGACCAGTTGGTTAGCTCCATCTGTGTCGTTTCAAGCTCGCTGTGGAGTGAGTTTATGGCACGTTCTCACCTCTGTTACACATGTTCAGGTTGACTTTCCCACGGAATCGACCACATACACTACTAGTCAAAAGTTAGGACTCACCTACTCATTCAAGTGTTTTTCTTTATTTTTACTATTTTCTACATTGTAGAATAATGGTGAAGACATCAGAACTATGAAATATCACATATGGAATCATTTAGTAGCCAAGAAAGTGTTCAAATTCTTCAAAGTTGGCACCCTTTGCCTTGCACATTCTTGGTATTCTCTCAACCAGCTTCATGGGGAAGTCACCTGGAATGGATTTCAATTAACATATGTGCCCTGTTAAAAGTTCATTTGTGGAATTTATTTCCTTCTTAATGTGTTTGAGCCAATCAGTTGTGTTTTGACATGGTAGGGGTGGTATACAGAAGATAGCCCTATGTGGTAAATGACCAAGTCCATATTTTAAGAACAGATCAAATAGGCAAAGAGAAACGACAGTCCATCAATACATCAAGACATGAAGGTCAGTCAATCCGGAAAATGTCAAGAACTTTTAAAGTTTCTTCAAGTGCAGTCGCAAAAACCATCAAGCGCTATGATGAAACTGGCTCTCATGAGGACCGCCACAGGAAAGGAAGACCCAGAGTTATCTCTGCTGCAGAGGATAAGTTCATTAGAGTTACCAGCCTCAGAAATTGCAGCCCAAATAAATGCTTCACAGACACACCTCAACATCAACTGTTCAGAGGAGACTGCGTGAATCAGGCCTTCATGGTCGAATTGCTGCAAAGAAACCACTACTAAAGGACACCAATGAGAAGAAAAGCCTTGCTTGGGCCAAGAAACACGAGCAATTAACATTAGACCGGTGGAAATCTGTCCTTTGGTCTGATGAAACCAAATTAGAAATTTTTGGTTCCAACCGCTGTGTCTTTGTGAGATGCAGAGTAGGTGAATTAGAGGATCTCCGCATGTGTGGTTCCCACCGTGAAGCATGGAGGGGGAGGTGTGAGGGTGCTTTGCTGGTGACACTGTCAGTGATTTATTTAGAAGTCAAGGCACACTTGGTTGACTACCACAGCCAACCAGGTTGGCTACCACAGCATTCTGCAGCGATACGCCATCCCATCTGGTTTGGGCTTAGTGGGACTATCATTTGTTTTTCAACAGGACAATGACCCAAAACACACCTCCAGGCTGTGTAAGGGCTATTTGACCAAGAAGGAGAGTGTTGGAATGCTGCATCAGATGACCTGGCCTCCACAATCACCCGACCTCAACCCAATTGAGATAGTTTGGGATGAGTTGGACCACAGAGTGAAAGAAAGCAACCAATAAGTGCTCAGCATATGTTGTAACTCCTTCAAGACTGTTGAAAAAAGCATTTCAGGTGAAGCTGGTTGACAGAATGCCAAGAGCGTGCAAAGCTGTCATCAAGGCAAAGGGGGGCTACATTGAAGAATCTCAAATATAAAATATATTTCGATTTATTTCACATTTTTTGGTTTCTACATGATTCTACATGTGTTATTTCATAGTTTTGATGTCTTCACTATTATTCTACAATGTGGAAAATAGCAAAAATAAAGAAAACCCTTGAATGAGTAGGTGTGTCCAAACTTTTGAGTGAACAGAAATATAAATGCAGCCTCCCGAGTGGCGCAGCGTTCTAAGGCACTGCATCGCACTGCTAGCTGCGTTACTACCGATTCTGGTTCGATACCCAGCTGTGTCGCAGCTACGACCGGGAGAGCCATGAGGCGACGCACAATTGTCATCCGGGTTGGGAGAGGATTTGGCCGGTTGGTCCTTGTCCCATCGAGCTCTAGTGACTCCTGTGGTGGGCCGGACGCATGCACGCTGACGCGGTTGCCAGGTGTACAGTGTTTCCTCCGACACGTTGGTGCGGCTGGCTTCCGGGTTGGCTCTTAGCGTTCGCCTCTCCCGAGTCCGTACGGGAGTTGCAGCGATGAGACAAGACTGTAACTACCAATTGACAAAAATTGGGGAGAAAAGGGGGGTAAAAAATATTGATATATATATTTTTTATATACCTCAAATATTTCATTCTTTTTACTTTACCCAAAATATCATGACATTAGTGATTATTCAAAATGTTAAACATTTGTGAACAGCATGTGTCAAACCCTTGAGACAACGGGGAGATGTTACTGAGGTGCTTTGTGTCTGTCTCCAATGTAAAAAACAAGTGTTTGACTTCCACACAAAATTACTTCTTTACTTATTTTAGGTTTTAAGGAAGTGTGTAGGTCGCATTCTGTATCATACAGCTATGAAGGTTATATATTTAGAACCACCTGCTTGATAGGAATCCAGTGATGTCTGTGTCTTGAGTGTGATAGAACTGTGTTTTGTGTTCTTACTTCTAAAACAGAATAAGTAATGTAACTATATTATCAGGAAGCTCTTCAACAGGATTTGTTTTAAAATCACACAAAGATTGTTTTAAATGATGAAATGTTTGAAAGCTGGCCTCAGGTTATTGAGGGATCTGATTTGGATTAAACCTCATAGCAAGGCGGTTTTATCATGTGGAGGTTTCATTCAGGTCTCTCTTTAAATAAACACTGTCTTTTTCAGGAGAAAAACCAAACTCGGAGGAACCAGAGATGTCCAAACCAGCAAGACGACACCTCTGCTCTCAGTGTGGAAAGAGTTTTATCAAGTTAGGAAGCCTGAAAGCTCATGAGCGAATACACACAGGGGAGAAGCCTTACCATTGCTCCCATTGTGGAAAGAGTTTTAGCCAGTTAGGAAGCCTGAAAGCTCATGGCCGAATACACACAGGGGAGAAGCCTTACCACTGCTCACATTGTGGAAAGAGTTTTAACCGGTTAGGAAGCCTAATTGCTCATGAGCGAATACACACAGGGGAGAAGCCTTACCACTGCTCCCAGTGTGGAAAGAGTTTTAACAAGTTAGATAACATGAAATCTCATGAACAAATACACACAGGGGATAAGCCTTACCACTGCTCCCAGTGTGGAACTAAGTTTACCAAGTTAGGAAGCCTGAAAAGACATGAGAGGACACACACCGAAGCGAAGCCTTTCCATTGCGCCCTGTGTGGAACGAGTTTTAACCATTTAGGAAACTTGAAAAGACATGAGAGAATACACACAGGGGAGAAGCCTTTCCATTGCGCACAGTGTGGAAAGAGTTTTAGCTTGTTAGGAAACCTACAATCTCATGAGCGAATTCACACAGGGGAGAAGCCATACCATTGCACCCATTGTGGAAAGAGTTTTAACCAGTTAGGAAACATGAAATATCATGAGCGAAATACACACAGGGGAGAAGCCATACCATCGCGCTCAGTGTGGAAAAAGTTTAGCGGAGTTAGGAAAGCTGAAAGCTCATGAGAGAATACACACAGGGAGTAGCCTTACAAATGTTACTTAAAAGGCATGTGGGAATCCACAGACAAATAGTGTACACTGATATTTCACATCATATTGACTTTAAGTTCATCAGAGAACATACACAGTGCTCCCATTGTCTTATATTGTTGACTGAGAATGTGTTTACCTGATTTTACCATATGAAATTAAATGGTACAAAGTATACTCAAACATATATTTTTATGTTATTATTAGAAAACATGAATTGAATATTGAGTAGATCAGATTCCATGTGTTTAAATGGTCCTTTTTTAAACTCTGACTATGTGTGTGTTTATCTGGGTGTGTCATTCCTCCAGCACTACAGATAATCAAGTGATATTTGGATGTGATGCATTTGCTCCATTGTTCACATTTGCATCGCTTGCCCACTGATGATTTAAGGAAATTAAAATGTTCACAGACTCGCCCATGGATTAAATAAAATAAATAAAGAATCTTGGTTTGACTTGGACTCCAGCAGATCCTTATTTTATAATATCCACCACAACTCGCCCACAGATTGCTGTTTATCATTGTCTCAATGAAAAGTTCCTCGTTCGACTTTCCCGGGGACATTTAGAAGCTTCCCATTGGTTGAGTAAACGTTGTTTCCACATTTCAACAAAATAATTCCATGTGATGATGTTAGATCAATGTAGAAAGCTGATTTGATTTGTAAAAAGCCATCAACACCAGCTATTTATATTTATTTTTCACCCAACTGGCAACCTAAATCCAATGACAGGTGACATTTTGTGTAGATTTTTCATGTTGAATTCACTTTAGCTGACGACTCAAAGAAATTCAAATAGAAACTAGATGTTGAACTGACGTCTGTGCCCAGTGGGCTCGTTTGAATAAGTGACAGGTGTTGGATCAATATCCACCTTAGTAGCTAAGTTTCTGTACAATTGTCCACAGATTTTCATGTGAATATTTTAAAATCTTTATAAAACTAAATACGCTTTTTCCCACCAAAAATGTTTCTATCAAATGGACAGCAAAGTCATTACAAAAATTACAAACAAACAACATGAAAAACTACAAGTAATCTAGTAAAACCATAGAATTCACAAGAGTATAACAAAATCAAAAACAGCAAATTAAAAACATTGACAGGTCAGGGAATCAGTCTCAAGATCATTCATCAGTGATGTCCCGATGTGGCCTGCTGGAGGTCATTTTGCAGGGCGCTGGCAGTGCACCTCCTTGCACAAAGGCGGAGGTAGCGGTCCTGCTGCTGGGTTGTTGCCTTCCTACGGCCTCCTCCACGTCTCCTGATGTACTGGCCTGTCTCCTGGTAGCGCCTGCATGCTCTGGACACTACGCTGACAGACACAGCAAACCTTTTTGCCACAGTTCGCATTGATGTGCCATCCTGGATGAACTGCACTACCTGAGCCACTTGTGTGGGTTGTAGACTCCGTCTCATGCTACCACTAGAGTGAGAGCACCGCTAGCATTAAATAGTGACCAAAACCTCAGCCAGGAAGCATAGGAACTGAGAAGTGGTCTGTGGTCACCACCTGCAGAATCACTCCTGTTTTGGGGGGTGTCTTGCTAATTGCCTATAATTTCCACCTTTTGTCTATTCCATTTGCACAACAGCATGTGAAATTTATTGTCAATCAGTGTTGCTTCCTAAGTGGACAGTTTGATTTCACAGAAGTGTGATTGACTTGGAGTTACATTGTGTTGTTTAAGTGTTCCCTTTATTTTTTTGAGCAGTGTATTTGGCTAAGGTGTATGTAAACTTCCGACTTCAACTGTATATACACTGATTATACCAAACATTTGGAACACCTTCCTAATATGGAGTTGGACCCTCCCCTTTCTCCCTCAGAACAGCCTCAATTCGTTGGGGCATGGACTCTACAAGGTGTCGAAAGGGTTCCACAGGGATGCTGGCCCATGTTCTCCAATGCTTCCCACAATTGTGTCAAGTTGGCTGGATGTCCTTTGGGTGCAGTGGAGGCTCCTCAGAGGAGGAAGGGGAGGACCCTCCTCCTCAGGGATTTTCATAAAAATAAAAATGGTAAAACATATAAAAGTGAACCTTTTTTAAATAAAACTATACTAAAGATAATCACGTCACCAAATAATAATTTAAATTTGAGTATCGTGTAGTAGTCTAAACCTATCGCTGTTATGTTGAACTGGGTGAATGGAATATGAATGACAGTCATCCAATATGGTGTAGTAAAAATAAGGCCATGCTCATGAAAAACAAAATGGTCCTCCCTCATCTTAAACGGCACTGACCGCCACTGTTTGGGTGGGGGACCATTCTTGGTACACATGGGAAACTGTAGCGTTGCAGTTCTTGACACAAACCGGTGCGCCTGGCACCTACTACCATCCCCCTTTCAAAAACACTTTCATATTTTGTCTTCCCCATTCACTCTCTAAATGATGCACATACACAATCCATGCTTCAATTGTCTCGCGGCTTAAAAATTATTTTTTAACCTGTCTCTCCCTCTTCATCTACACTGATTGAATTGGATTTAACTAGTGACATCAGTAAGGGATCATAGCTTTAGCCTGGATTCACCTGGTCAGTCTAAGTCATGGAAGGAGCAGGTGTTCTTAATGTTTTGTCTACCCAGTGTATAGCACTACAGATAATCAAGTGCTGTTTGCATGTGATGCATTTGCTCTATTGTTTACAGTATGATTTGTATCTTATACAGCGTGACTTTAAGGGAAAAGTACCGTCACATCTAGATAAAAATGAATGTGAAAATAAACAGAGCAAATCTGTATTAACACACTACCTATTCATAGATGTATTTATTCATCATCCACATATTCATATTAAGCTTCTACGTCTGTGTACAGGAAAGTATTATTTGTGAGACGTAAGAGAAAATATATCAGCTTATTGTTAAATTATTATGACGTTCTTTCCAATACAAAAGTGTAATAACTGTTGTTTCCAAACTGCGTTACCCACTCCAGTCAGCAGATGGCGATTTGCATCTTTCAGGTGATGCTTCTTGCGTGACGTATAATTTACTGGACGGGTCGCTACTTCAGGAACAACAAGGCGTCGACGTTTTCAACCACCTCGGTAGCTTGCTAGCCAACATGAAACCGATAGATTGACGCTTTACACCGTGTTTGTGTACATTAGCTAATCTCAGTGTTTTGAACATATTTCTGTTGACTTATCAACTGATGACCTTTAACCTAATTTGCTTGTTCAATTTGCAAACGTGTTAAGGATTGATACTGAGCCTAGCACTAGGCTAGTCGCTAATGCTAACTAACTAGCTAACATCCCCGACCATGACCTCACTAAACTACTTATCCCCTGCTAAAGAAGAGGAGGTCTGCTGTATGGAGAAAGAAGCTCTGGGACTGAACATTGTCGTGGAAGATGAGGGTGTTACAGTGAAAGAAGAGGAGGCTGTTATAGTGAAAGAAGAGGAGGCTGTTATGGTGGAAGAAGAGGAGGCTGTTATAGTGAAAGAAGAGGAGGCTGTTACAGTGAAAGAAGAGATAGCATCCTCTTCCTCTCTAAAAGGTTCTATCTCAATAAAGGTGAAGGAGGAAGACGTCTTGGGAGTGAAAGAGGAGGAGACAGAATATCAGATTACTACCAGTGAGTGCTGTCTTAAACAGGGGCACAAACTGTTGTTGAACTATCTGGGCTGTGTATTTAACTGTGTGGTTTTAAAGGGGCATTCTACTGAAGTTCTACACTTGAATATGTTTTGTACTCTATAAATTGTTAAATGTTCAATCTGCAGTTGGTACATATATTTTGGGGACTTTTAAATTAGATTTATTGAATTCTCCATGTGGTCTACATTAAAGTTCCCCATCTAATATAAGTCTTTTAAAATTCAATATTGGTGCATATTTTCTACTTAAAATATCAAAGGGACGCAAAAGCCAACCATTTCGTGAAACTACCCTTTTACATTTGCAACACAAACATTATTTTATAAAATCATGATGAAGTGGCCATTTTAGGCCCTTTTTAGACATATTCATGCCTCTTGTAAGACCCTATGATTGTAATAGAAGATCATAAGTTTACAATTGGTTTGTTGTTCTCATTCACACAGGAGAGAGACATGACTATCGTGGATCCTCTGGGGAGCCTCAACAACATCCTGATGCTGATGAGTCAGAGCAGAGTCTCTCCAGATCAGAACACCAGATGGTACAGCTTGGTCTGGTCTAGCATACAGCTTGCTCTATCAGGGTCTGGGCTGGGTTTCTGTAAAGCACTTTATTACAACAGTGACATCAGCATCCATAATGATATGTGTCTGTGTCCCCTCTTTATGGTTACCAGGACAACGCTTGCCCTTCCTCCCTCCCGGAGTCCCCGTGTCATGCCTCTCCCGGTAGCACCTTACTGCTGGGTATGAAGAGGTTGTCTGTGCTGCTGGTGGACTGCAGGAAAACAACGGGGCTGAGTGGAACTGTGAGAGGAGGAGAAGAGAAGAAAGGATCAGATTTGACACATCAAAGTAAGTGCTGTAGTTTAGTTTGAACAAATACAATAGATCTGCCCACTGGTATCTGTTACCAGGACAACCAGCAGAGTTCTGTTAGTTAACATGAAGATAGACTGGTATCTGTTACCAGGACAACCAGCAGAGTTCTGTTAGTTGACAGGAAGATAGACTGGTATCTGTTACCAGGACAACCAGCAGAGTTCTGTTAGTTGACATGAAGATAGACTGGTGGATATGGATGTTATGAATATCACAACACTGAAAAAGGATTCTGCCAATGAAAAGAGAGAAACCAATAGACCAAATAAAACCTTAATGAAAGGTAGATTTAGAGAGACAGTTTCAAGCTGATCCAATGTAAGGTTAATGTTTTCCTAAAAACATTATTGATGTTAAATTGCCTGTCCCAGTCAACCCCCCCTATCTTTACAATACTCTAGAACTAAACTCCAGACACTTCAATGTGGTCTGTATTGCTTCATTAATATCTGATCTACAGAACTTGTTGAAAATGGCAAATATATATTTTAAAACTAGTTCTGTAAGCCTTTTCTAAAAGCTATGTAATTTGATTGAATGAAAAGCATTATTTTGGGGAATGGGGGGCTCCAACATATAGACCTTAACAGAACATGTCTTAATTTTGAAATGACTAACTTTATTGATTTCATGTGTAACTGACACCAGTGTGCTGCTAACAGTTTAGTTTCCTTCACTGTCCCCATACTGGACTCAAACTAGTGATCCTCTGCTTCTCAACACACGTGACCGCTCTCCTTGAGAATAAACTATATTCAGAGTTCTAGAGCCACACACTCACTATAGCACAATAATTACTATAGCACAGTGTATTTAACAGATGGTGAGATCAGAAATAAGGGCTAGAGCCACACACTCACTATAGCACAATAAGGGCTAGAGCCACACACTCACTATAGCACAATAAGGGCTAGAGCCACACACTCACTATAGCACAATAAGGGCTAGAGCCACACACTCACTATAGCACAATAAGGGCTAGAGCCACACACTCACTATAGCACAATAAGGGCTAGAGCCACACACTCACTATAGCACAATAAGGGCGAGAGCCACACACTCACTATAGCACAATAAGGGCTATAGCCACACTCACTATAGCACAATAAGGGCTATAGCCACACACACTATAGCACAATAAGGGCTAGAGCCACACACTCACTATAGCACAATAAGGGCTAGAGCCACACACTCACTATAGCACAATAAGGGCTAGAGCCACACACTCACTATAGCACAATAAGGGCGAGAGCCACACTCACTATAGCACAATAAGGGCTATAGCCACACACACTATAGCACAATAAGGGCTAGAGCCACACACTCACTATAGCACAATAAGGGCTAGAGCCACACACTCACTATAGCACAATAAGGGCTAGAGCCACACACTCACTATAGCACAATAAGGGCTAGAGCCACACACTCACTATAGCACAATAAGGGCTAGAGCCACACACTCACTATAGCACAATAAGGGCTAGAGCCACACACTCACTATAGCACAATAAGGGCTGGAGCCACACACTCACTATAGCACAATAAGGGCTAGAGCCACACACTCACTATAGCACAATAAGGGCTAGAGCCACACACTCACTATAGCACAATAAGGGCTAGAGCCACACACTCACTATAGCACAATAAGGGCTGTGTATTTAACAGATGGTGAGATCAGAAACAAATCAGCCCCTTTGTTGCTCTGTTTCAGAGCTACTCTGCCTTCTGACGAAGGAAAGCCTTTTCAACTATAAATGTGTATTTGGCTGCCATTTAGGCTCCAACAACTATACAGTGGAACACCTCCTGATCTGTTGTTTTATGAAGGGTCACCTACGCCCAGTACCCAAACAGCTAGTCCCATCCTGGGATTTTTATGTTTTGCTTGAGGCCATTTCCGCTGTTGGAGCCGCTGGAAAGAATAGAAATTAGATTTATCTTGTTTAAAACCGCTTTACTTTAGCCATTACATCCGTATAATGAGTTACACCCCCATACCTTCATGAGGTTCTATAGTAGCAAGGATCTGACACCTCCGGAGGGCTTGATGGCTCAATCCACCAGAGGTATGGCTACAACATAGGCATTGTTCAAAGGCATCTCTGTTCAAGAGATCTGTAATGCAGCATGTTGTGGTGATGTACCTTCATGAGGTTCTACTGACTGGACATCACTACACATACGGTGAGTAGAGTGGGGACCTCTGAGGGATGATCCTGTCTAGACTTGGCATCGGAGAGTATATGAGCTCTATGGTAGTTGACTATATCCCATAAGTGAGAGACTAACGAGTCACTGAAATAGAACTGAAGGTTACCTAACAGAACCCTGATTCTATGATATTCACCAGGTTACCTAACAGAACCCTGATTCTATGATATTCACCAGGTTACCTAACAGAACCCTGATTCTATGATATTCACCAGGTTCCCTAACAGAACCCTGATTCTATGATATTCACCAGGTTACCTAACAGAACCCTGATTCTATGATATTCACCAGGTTACCTAACAGAACCCTGATTCTCTGATATTCACCAGGTTACCTAACAGAACCCTGATTCTATGATATTCACCAGATTACTTTTCACACATGGAAGACGGGAGCGACTATGTCCCTTATATGGGAAGTGGCGTGGTCTGCTATTGGCCGTTGCTCAATTGACGTTGTTTGACTGGATCTCCCTAGACTCCGCCCCTAACGAGGCTTATAATATCATAGAACTGGGAACCTTAAGTTACATGTCCTAGTTTGCTAATTTCTCTGTATAAAATGGCCCATAACTTTAACACTAGCAGAGGCCCTGAAACTGATATACCCTTAAAGTATATTATGTTCAACTCTTTAAAAATAATATAAACATTTGTTTTCAATACTCATGTTTATATTTTTCAATATTCATGTAGTAAAAAAAACTAAGGTTTTGGACTTTAATTAACGCTGTCTTTGGCAGGAGGAAAACCAAACTTGGAGGACCCAAAGACGTCTAAACCAGCAAGACGACACCTCTGCTCCCAGATTGGAAAGAGTTTTACCAAGTTAGGAAGCCTGAAAAGACATAAGCGGGGACACACAGGAGCCAAGCCACACCATTGCTTCCAGTGTGGAAAGAGTTTCAAATTGTTACGAACGCTTAAAGGTCATGAACGAATACACACAGGAGAGAAGCCATACCATTGCACCCAGTGTGCAAAGCGTTTTACCCATTTAGGAAGCCTGAAAACCCATGAGCGAATACACACAGGGGAGAAGCCTTACCGCTGCTCCCAGTGTGGAAAGAGTTTTACCCAGTTAGGAAACCTGAAAGCTCATGAGCGAGTACACACAGGTGAGAAACCTTACAAATGCTTAGACTGTGGGAAGATATATTACTCATCACAGTCACTTAAAAGTCATGCGAGAATCCACACAGGGGAGAAGCCTTACCACTGCTCCCAGTGCGCAAAGCGTTTTACCCATTTACGATGCCTGAAAGTTCATGAGCGAATACACACAGGGGAGAAGCCTTACTGCTGCTCCCAGTGTGGAAAGCGTTTTATCCAGTTAGGAAACCTGAAAGCTCATGAGCGAATACACACCGGGGAGAAGCCCTACCACTGCTCCCACTGTGGAAAGAGATTTAACCATTCAGGAAAGCTGAAAGAACACATGAAACTGCACACAGGTGAGAAGCCTTACAAATGCAAGTCCAATAGGAATGTTCAATACACACAATAGGTTGATCAGTAGCCAGTTAGCTAGATGTACAGACCAATATGAATGTTCCATACACACAATAAGTTGTTCGGTAGCCAGTTAGCTGCTAAGTCTTAACACCACTAGCTATCACAGTTAGCTATCACAGCTAGCTATCAACAAAGTCAAAATGGACTCCAGGCCTGGTGGTGGCAGCAGTGCACTACAACCACTGTTTACCGGAGCTTCCTGAGGGGAACATAATTAGGCTGTATACAGATTGATTAACCACGTTTCCATCCAAAGTTTTTATTTGAGTAAAGTCATACCTTATAAAAAACTCAAAACAGATGTGATGGAAACATGTTTTCAGAAGACTGATGTGGGTTTTCCTCAAACTTTTTACCTGGGCTTTGCTCCTTTCATATTTATTTTGATTCTGACAAACTCCCCAGTCCCTGCCGGTGACAAGCATACCCATAACATGATGCTGCCACCACAATGCTTATTGTGTGGTTAATGTGTGGTCTATCTCCAGGTCATCAGACTGATAAATAGTCACCTCTAGTCGGCCTCCGCCCAGTACCCTGCCCTGAACTTTAGTCACTGTTACTAGCCGTCTACCACCCAGTACTCCACCCTGTATTCTAGTCAAGGCTCATCCTATATAACTACTGCTGTACATACCTTTTCTATTCATATAAGGTCCGTAATGTCTTTACACACCATCATATACATTGTAAACAAACTGTATATAATTATATTCCGGACTCTGACATTGTCGTTCTACAATTTCTATATTTCAAAATATTTAAAATACACTGCTCAAAAAAATAAAGGGAACACTTAAACAACACAATGTAACTCCAAGTCAATCACACTTCTGTGAAATCAAACTGTCCACTTAGGAAGCAACACTGATTGACAATACATTTCACATGCTGTTGTGCAAATGGAATAGACAAAAGGTGGAAATTATAGGCAATTAGTAAGACACCCCCATAAAAGGAATGGTTCTGCAGGTGGTGACCACACACCACTTCTCAGTTCCTATGCTTCCTGGCTGATGTTTTGGTCACTTTTGAATGCTGGCGGTGCTTTCACTCTAGTGGTAGCATGAGACGGAGTCTACAACCCACACAAGTGGCTCAGGTAGTGCAGCTCATCCAGGAGGGCACATCAATGCGAGCTGTGGCAAAAAGGTTTGCTGTGTCTGTCAGCGTAGCGTCCAGAGCATGGAGGCGCTACCAGGAGACAGGCCAGTACATCAGGAGACGTGGAGGAGGCCGTAGGAGGGCAACAACCCAGCAGCAGGACCGCTACCTCCGCCTTTGTGCAAGGAGGTGCACTGCCAGAGCCCTGCAAAATGACCTCCAGCAGGCCACAAATAGGACTTCACTGCTACTTCCTACCTGGTAATAGGACTTCACTGCTACTTCCTACCTGACTGGTAATAGGACTTCACTGCTATTTCATGGTTTTGATGTCTTCATCTATTATTCTACAATGTATAAAATAGTAAAAATAAAGAAAAACCCTTGAATGAGTAGATGTGTCCAAACTTTTGACTGGTTCTGTATCCTTATGCTACTGTCACATAACAAAATACAATGTCAGTGTCAGTATCCTTAGATGCTGTGGGAATGTGTTATATTGTGTGCATGTTCCCCTTGTAGATATTTCTTAGAGACTAGTACATTAGTAGTACATAACAGTGTAATAGTCTAGTACTACAGTACGGTCCTGTCTTGACGTTTGAAACTGAAAAGTTTATTGTCAGAACCAGCTTTTTGGACATGTGTAGTATATAAAATATCAGGGAGTCCTTGACTCACCAAAGGTTCTTGTTCTTTACAGTTTAACATAAACAGTATTTCCCTCCTGTCTGTAAACATACTTTTGGATTATAAACATGTCAATAAAAAAAGATTACTTGTCACAACTTCCGCCGAAGTTGGTCCCTCTCCTTGATTGGGCGGCGTTTGGCGGTCGACGTCACCGTTTTTCTAGCCGCCACCGATCCACTTTTCATTTTCATTTGTTTTGTCTTCATTGTACACACCTGGTTTCCATTCCCATAATTATGTTCCTTATTTAACCCTCTGGTTCCCCCATGGTTTTGTGCGTGTTTGTTCTTTGTAATTTTGTCTCTATTTGTGAGCTTGAATATTTTCCTTCTTGGAATATATTTGTTGTTTTGAGTAAAGTTACGTGTATTACTCATCTCTGTGTCCTGCGCCTGACTCTGCCTTACCTGCTTAACCTAGACGTCTTACAGAAACACGCACCACGAAATGGAGTCAGCAGGTGCACACAGCCCTCCTTTGCTAGTACCTAGGCATTGTGTTATATGTTAGAATGTCTAATAAACAACATTATTGTATATATTAACAATATTGTTTTGTCAAAATAAACTGCTTCCTGCATCTGTATGCAGACGATACAGTTGTGTACTATATTGCCCACCCTGCTGATCAGGCTCTATCTGAACTACAGTATGCTGTCATTATTTTACAGAAAACCTTTGTTGACCTTACATTGTTATTGAATCTGTGTAAAACTAAGTATATTTTGTTTTCTAGAGTGAACAAAAATTATTCTAATGATTAAAGTATATAGTATGTACCTTGTATGGTGTATCTGACGTTAAGCTGTCTTTTAAAAACCATATTGATGAGTTAGTTCATTAAGCTGCTGAGTTGGGGATTTAGGCTGGGTTTCTGTCTAGACGTTAAGCTGTCTTTTAAAAAACATATTGATGAGTTAGTTAAGATGCTGAGTTGGTGTTTTAGGCTGGGTTTCTGTCTAGACATTAAGCTGTATTTTAAAAACATATTGATGAGTTTGTTCATTAAGCTGCTGAGTTGGTGTTTTAGGCTGGGTTTCTGTATAGACATTAAGCTGTATTTTAAAAACATATTGATGAGTTAGTTCATTAAGATGCTGAGTATAAAAAGGGTCTTCTATAGCAATAGGTCAGGCCTCTTGCTTAATAGTACAAAGCAGATCATTCAATCGATGTTCTTACTGGTCCTAGACTATGGTGATATCATCACAGTGGGAAAAAAAGTATTTAGTCAGCCACCAATTGTGCAAGTTCTCCCACTTAAAAAGATGAGAGAGGCCTGTAATTTTCATCATAGGTACACTTCAACTATGACAGAAAATGAGAAAAGAAAATCACATTGTAGGATTTTTAATGAATTTATTTGCAAATTATGGTGGAAAATAAGTATTTGGTCACCTACAAACAAGCAAGATTTCTGGCTCTCAGACCTGTAGCTTCTTCTTTAAGAGGCTCCTCTGTCCTCCACTCGTTACCTGTATTAATGGCACCTGTTTGAACTTGTTATCAGTATAAAAGACACCTGCCCACAACCTCAAACAGTCACACTCCAATCTCCACTAGGGCCAAGACCAAAGAGCTGTCAAAGGACACCAGAAACAAAATTGTAGACCTGCACCAGGCTGGGAAGACTGAATCTGCAATAGGTAAGCAACTTGGTTTGAAGAAATCAACTGTGGGAGCAATTATTAGGAAATGGAAGACATACAAGACCACTGATAATCTCCCTTGATCTTGGGCTCCACGCAAGATCTCACCCCGTGGGGTCAAAATGATCACAAGAACGGTGAGCAAAAATCCCAGAATCGGGGGGACCGAGTGAATGACCTGCAGAGAGCTGGGACCAAAGTAACAAAGCCTACCATCAGTAACACACTACACCGCCAGGGACTCAAATCCTGCAGTGCCAGACGTGTCCCCCTGCTTAAGCCAGTACATGTCCAGGCCCGTCTGAAGTTTGCTAAAGAGCATTTGGATGATCCAGAAGAAGATTGGGAGAATGTCATATGGTCAGATGAAACCAAAATATAACTTTTTGGTAAAAACTCAACTCGTCGTGTTTGGAGGACAAAGAATGCTGAGTTGCATCCAAAGAACACCATACCTACTGTGAAGCATGGGGGTGGAAACATCATGCTTTGGGGCTGTTTTTCTGCAAAGGGACCAGGACAACTGATCCGTGTAAAGGAAAGAATGAATGGGGCCATGTATCGTGAGATTTTGAGTGAAAACCTCCTTCCATCCGCAAGGGCATTGAAGATGAAACGTGGCTGGGTCTTTCAGCATGACAATGATCCCAAACACACCGCCCGGGCAACGAAGGAGTGGCTTCGTAAGGGCTACAGGACAATAGGCAAGCAGCTTGGTGAGAAGGCAACAACTGTTGGCGCAACTTTTAGAAAATGGAAGAAGTTCAAGATGACGGTCAATCACCCTCGGTCTGGGGCTCCATGCAAGATCTCACCTCGTGGGGCATCAATGATCATGAGGAATGTGAGGGATCAGCCCAGAACTACACGGCAGGACCTGGTCAATGACCTGAAGAGAGCTGGGACCACAGTTTCAAAGAAAACCATTAGTACCACACTACGCCGTCATGGATTAAAATCCTACAGCGCACGCAAGGTCCCCCTGCTCAAGCCAGCGCATGTCCAGGCCCGTCTGAAGTTTGCCAATGACCATCTGGATGATCCAGAGGAGGAATGGGAGAAGGTCATGTGGTATGATGAGACAATAATAGAGCTTTTTGGTCTAAACTCCACTCGCCGTGTTTGGAGGAAGAAGAAGGATGAGTACAACCCCAAGAACACCATCCCAACCGTGAAGCATGGAGGTGGAAACATCATTCTTTGGGGATGCTTTTCTGCAAAGGGGACAGGACGACTGCACCGTATTGAGGGGAGGATGGATGGGGCCATGTATCGCAAGATTTTGGCCAACAATCTCCTTCCCTCAGTAAGAGCATTGAAGATGGGTCGTGGCTGGGTCTTCCAGCATGACAACGACCCGAAACACACAGCCAGGGCAACTAAGGAGTGGCTCCGTAAGAAGCATCTCAAGGTCCTGGAGTGGCCTAGCCAGACTCCAGACCTGAACCCAATAGAAAATCTCTGGAGGGAGCTGAAAGTCCGTATTGCCCAGCGACAGCCCCGAAACCTGAAGGATCTGGAGAAGGTCTGTATGGAGGAGTGGGCCAAAATCCCTGCTGCAGTGTGTGCAAACCTGGTCAAGAACTACAGGAAACGTATGATCTCTGTAATTGCAAACAAAGGTTTCTGTACCAAATATTAAGTTCTGCTTTTCTGATGTATCAAATACTTATGTCATGCAATAAAATGCAAATTAATTACTTAAAAATCATACAATGTGATTTTCTGGATTTTTGTTTTACATTCCGTCTTTCACAGTTGAAGTGTACCTATGATAAAAATTACAGACCTTTACATGCTTTGTAAGTAGGAAAACCTGCAAAATCGGCAGTGTATCAAATACTTGTTCTCCCCACTGTATGTAAACATATTTACCAGGTATTGCTTGTTACAGAAGACTACTGTTGTACATTGAATAGCCATGCATCACTGTTACACCTCCTTGATGTGATGGTTTTCTATGTCTGTACATAGTGTGAATAGTGGTTTCCAAAAAGTTATTTCTCCCTAAACCAGAATGTTAAATGACCTTTATGATCTGTTGTACCACTACTACTTTGGGGTTCTAATCCCCCTCTGTCAACATCCACACTGTGAACACCACATCTGTAACATTCATCAACCTTCACTATCTTCATCCCTAAACTAGCAACAATAACTATTGTCTATTGTTATTCTCAATGACCTTCCTGGCCATATGAAAGTCTTGCTAAATACAATGTTTTCATGTCTTTGATTATGCAAACATTTGTTTATTAGATTATATTTCTCATTAAGAATAATATTGTTTTAATTCTATATGGGTCACGCCTGGCTTTGGTCAGGTATTCTCTTATGGGTCAATGATTTTAATTAGAATATAGCAATGATGCTCTCTCCTCAACCACTTCCAGTGCCTTTGGAAAGTATTCAGACCCCTTGACATTTTCCACATTTTGTTACGTTACACCTTATTCTAAAATGTATTAAATTAAACAATGTCCTCAGCAATCTACACACAATACCCCATAATGATAAAGCAATAAAATTATTTTAAACATCTTTGCAAATGTATTAAAAACTAAAAAATGTAAACCTTATTTACGTAAGTATTCAGACGCGTTGATATTAGACGTGAAATTGAGCTCAGGTGCATCCTGTTTCCATTGATCAGACTTGAGATGTTTCTACAACTTGATTGGAGTCCACTTGTGGTAAATGCAATAATTATTGGGTATTGTGTGTAGATTGATGAAGAACAAATGTAATTTAATACATTTTAGAATAAACTGTAATGTAACAAAATGTGGAAAAAGTCAAGGGGTCTGAATACTTTCCGAATGCACTGTACAAACTTCACATTGAATATTCACCTCACTTTTGAAAAGCTCCATGAGGAAGAAAGGATTCCCAGATTATCTTTTAGATGTTCTGTCTTCAGGATGTTCTGGGTTGATGGCTGTTGGAGAGGGGAGGGGCAGTTGAGTGAGCTGGGGCCTTTTATTGCCCTTCCTCTGGGAGCCTGTCAGCTGTGACATGATGAGAGTGAGAGAGGGCCTTTTATTGCCCTTCCTCTGGGAGCCTGTCAGCTGTGACATGATGAGAGTGAGAGAGGGCCTTTTATTGCCCTTCCTCTGGGAGCCTGTCAGCTGTGACATGATGAGAGTGAGAGAGGGCCTTTTATTGCCCTTCCTCTGGGAGCCTGTCAGCTGTGACATGATGAGAGTGAGAGAGGGCCTTTTATTGCCCTTCCTCTGGGAGCCTGTCAGCTGTGACATGATGAGAGTGAGAGAGGGCCTTTTATTGCCCTTCCCCTGGGAGCCTGTCAGCTGTGACATGATGAGAGTGAGAGAGGGCCTTTTATTGCCCTTCCTCTGGGAGCCTGTCAGCTGTGACATGATGAGAGTGAGAGAGGGCATTTTATTGCCCTTCCTTTGGGAGCCTGTCAGCTGTGACATGATGAGAGTGAGAGAGGGCCTACCCTTCCTCTGGGAGCCTGTCAGCTGTGACATGATGAGAGTGAGAGAGGGCCTACCCTTCCTCTGGGAGCCTGTCAACTGTGACATGCTGAGAGTGAGAGAGGGCCTACCCTTCCTCTGGGAGCCTGTCAGCTGTGACATGATGAGAGTGAGAGAGGGCCTACCCTTCCTCTGGGAGCCTGTCAGCTGTGACATGATGAGAGTGAGAGAGGCCCTACCCTTCCTCTGGGAGCCTGTCAGCTGTGACATGATGAGAGTGAGAGAGGGCCTACCCTTCCTCTGGGAGCATGTCAGCTGTGACATGATGAGAGTGAGAGAGGGCCTACCCTTCCTCTGGGAGCATGTCAGCTGTGACATGATGAGAGTGAGAGAGGGCCTACCCTTCCTCTGGGAGCATGTCAGCTGTGACATGATGAGAGTGAGAGAGGCCCTACCCTTCCTCTGGGAGCCTGTCAGCTGTGACATGATGAGAGTGAGAGAGGGCCTACCCTTCCTCTGGGAGCATGTCAGCTGTGACATGATGAGAGTGAGAGAGGGCCTACCCTTCCTCTGGGAGCATGTTAGCTGTGACATGATGAGAGTGAGAGAGGGCCTACCCTTCCTCTGGGAGCCTGTCAGCTGTGACATGATGAGAGTGAGAGAGGGCCTACCCTTCCTCTGGGAGCATGTCAGCTGTGACATGATGAGAGTGAGAGAGGGCCTACCCTTCCTCTGGGAGCATGTTAGCTGTGACATGATGAGAGTGAGAGAGGGCCTACCTTTAAGATATTTTGTGCTGTAAACGTACTTCTTTTTGAAGAGTTTTTTTGACCATTCGGGGACCTAATCTCAAACACTCATGAAAACATGAGAAAAATGTAGTCTACACTGAAGAATGTGAATTTGGTCATAAAAACGTTTTTGACAGGGTTGTAATATATTATTATTTTTTTGTTTTTTTTTAATCTAAAAAAAATATATATATATATTTTTTTGATTTTTTAAAATTTTCTCCCCTTTTCTCCCCAATTTTCGTGGTATCCAATCGCTAGTAATTACTATCTTGTCTCATCGCTACAACTCCCGTACGGGCTCGGGAGAGACGAAGGTCGAAAGCCATGCGTCCTCCGAGGCACAACCCAACCAAGCCGCACTGCTTCTTTAACACAGCGCGCCTCCAACCCGGAAGCCAGCCGCACCAATGTGTCGGAGGAAACACCGTGCACCTGGCCCCCTTGGTTAGCGCGCACGGCGCCCAGCCCGCCACAGGAGTCGCTGGAGCGCGATGAGACAAGGAAATCCCTACCGGCCAAACCCTCCCTAACCCGGGCGACGCTAGCCCAATTGTGCGTCGCCCCACGGACCTCCCGGCTGCGACAGAGCCTGGGGGCGAACCCAGAGACTCTGGTGGCGCAGTTAGCACTGCGATGCAGTGCCCTAGACCACTGCGCCACCCGGGAGGCCGTAATATATTTTTTTAAATAAAATATTATTATATATATTTTTTTAACCTTTATTTAACCTTTATCTAGCCGGCAAAGTGAAGAACAAATTAATTTTTTTCAATGACGGCCTAGGAACAGTTGATTAACTGCCTTGTTCAGGGGCAGATTGCATGAAAATAAAGATGTTTAAAAAATGTGACATTTTGGAGAGGTTTCTGCAGACTATATGGGAGGCCTAAGCCTTGTTGTGGATACATGTCTATAAAGATAGACTGGTATAAGATATCAGCTCCATTTTTGGGGCACATGTTGACAAGATGTTGGGGAATCACTGGAGGGGAATGTTGACCAACTGAGCATCTCAGTGTACAGCTCAATAAACACAATAGGCATTTTGTTACATTTCAGTCTTCTGTGATGTATTTAAAGTGTCATATTGGGATGCAAACTCAAATATGAATACATTTAAACTGTATCTGACATGGTACTGGTGTCTTCTTTTTTAAAGCCCATAACCATGTGTGTGAAGTGTAAACAACAAAGGGCCCCCCCCCCATAAAAAGATCCTGCTACAGAAAGCTGCACAATATGTTGAGTAAAGTATTTTGATTACCATGACGATATCAAACCCTACTCCATGTGTTACCACTATCATGTATCCTACCATGACTATATCAAACCCTACTCAATGTGTTTCCACTATCATGTATCCTACCATGACTATATCAAACCCTACTCCATGTGTTACCACTATCATGTATCCTACCATGACTATATCAACCCTACTTCATGTGTTACCACTATCATGTATCCTACCATGACTATATCCAACCCTACTCCATGTGTTACCACTATCATGTATCCTACCATGACTATATCAAACCCTACTTCATGTGTTACCACTATCATGTATCCTACCATGACTATATCAACCCTACTTCATGTGTTACCACTATCATGTATCCTACCATGACTATATCAACCCTACTTCATGTGTTACCACTATCATGTATCCTACCATGACAATATCAACCCTACTCCATGTGTTACCACTATCATGTATCCTACCATGACTATATCAACCCCTACTCCATGTGTTACCACTATCATGTATCCTACCATGACAATATCAACCCTACTTCATGTGTTACCACTATCATGTATCCTACCATGACAATATCAACCCTACTCCATGTGTTACCACTATCATGTATCCTACCATGACAATATCAAACCCTACTCCATGTGTTACCACTATCATGTATCCTACCATGACAATATCAACCCTACTCCATGTGTTACCACTATCATGTATCCTACCATGACAATATCAACCCTACTCCATGTGTTGCCACTATCATGTATCCTACCATGACTATATCCAACCCTACTCCATGTGTTGCCACTATCATGTATCCTACCATGACTATATCAACCCTACTCCATGTGTTTCCACTATCATGTATCCTACCATGACAATATCAACCCTACTCCATGTGTTGCCACTATCATGTATCCTACCATGACTATATCAACCCCTACTTCATGTGTTTCCACTATCATGTATCCTACCATGACAATATCAAACCCTACTCCATGTGTTTCCACTATCATGTATCCTACCATGACAATATCAAACCCTACTCCATGTGTTTCCACTATCATGTATCCTACCATGACTATATCAAACCCTACTCCATGTGTTATCACTATCATGTATCCTACCATGACAATATCAACCCCTACTCCATGTGTTTCCACTATCATGTATCCTACCATGACAATATCAACCCTACTCCATGTGTTTCCACTATCATGTATCCTACAATGACTATATCAAACCCTACTCCATGTGTTGCCACTATCATGTATCCTACCATGACAATATCAAACCCTACTCCATGTGTTGCCACTATCATGTATCCTACCATGACAATATCAAACCCTACTCCATGTGTTTCCACTATCATGTATTCTACCATGACAATATCAAACCCTACTCCATGTGTTGCCACTATCATGTATCCTACCATGACTATATCAAACCCTACTCCATGTGTTATCACTATCATGTATCCTACCATGACAATATCAAACCCTACTTCATGTGTTACCACTATCATGTATCCTACCATGACTATATCAAACCCTACTCCATGTGTTGCCACTATCATGTATCCTACCATGACAATATCAAACCCTACTTCATGCGTTTCCACTATCATGTATCCTACCATGACTATATCCAACCCAACTCCATGTGTTGCCACTATCATGTATCCTACCATTACTATATCAAACCCTACTCCATGTGTTGCCACTATCATGTATCCTACCATGACTATATCCAACCCTACTCCATGTGTTGCCACTATCATGTATCCTACCATGACTATATCCAACCCAGCTCTATGTGTTGCCACTATCATGTATCCTTGTTAGCTGAAGCTTTGATCCAGTGGAAGAAGTATTGAGGAGCAGGGAGGTTAAAGGTCACTTCAGGATACAGCTGTTACTCTACACTACCCCTACATAATCCAGTAATGAGAGAAAATATATAGAATATTTAGGGCCCTATAAAATCCATTTTATTCGATTTTTTACCTAATTACGTTTAAAAAATATATATATATTCTCCATTTAGTTTTTCCAGGTTTCTGATGTCCCTGTTTTTCTGTTTTTCTCTCTAAATCACACTGTTAATAGAAAAACAACAACATTGGATGTTCTAAGTCCTCAACAATACTTAAACCACATCAGGAGACCACTTTTGAAATCTAAATTTTTTGGGTGTAGATAACGACAACTTGCAGGCAGTAGGTTCAGAATAACTATGGCAAAAAATGAATACAAATTATACCACCACCCAAAAGGGCACTTCAGAGACAGGAAGGGCAAAGGGGCATGTGCTCTACACAGGTAGAGTCCTATCTGTCCATGTTACCTTTTGCAAAGTGGGCACTGCTTCATGTGGCAACACCAACAATCACATAAATAGTCCATATGCCACTGGGTGAGAAGTTTTCATTATTTTTGGGCAGCATTATGTGAGGTGTTATTATGTGTTGTTAGAGATGAGCTTTGGTCAGTTTAGCTAGTAATATGCCACCCTCTTCAATCTGTCACCTGGTGCTGCCTAATGGGCTGGTCAGCCCTGGAGGAAAGTATTGGCTGTAAGAAGGAAGAGAAAACATAACATCTGGTTGTTTTAAAATGACTTGTTTTGACATTGTTTTCTAATCTGCGTTACCCACTCCAGTCAGCAGATGGCGATTTGAGTTTTTCAGGTGATGCTTCTTGCGTGACGTATAATCTAGTGGACGGGACAGGAGGCTTTTTCAAAAGCGACAAAAGGCTTCTGATTCAATCAACGTGGTGGTTTGCTAGCGAACTTAAAACCGAAACATTGAAGCGCTTTAGACCAATCTTGTGTATATTACTCTTATTGTTTGGAATATAATTCTGTTTACTTATCTACTCGTTCATTTACACGTAATTTGCTTGTTAAATTAGCAAATGTGTTAAATTGATAATGCACTAGGCTAATCGACTGGAGCATGAGCTCACTAAGCTCGACGGAGAAAGAAGCTCTGATGAAAGGAGAGGAAGAAGCTTTCAGGATGAATAGGGAGGAAGAGGAGGATATCACATTGAAAGAAGAAGAGGATGATATTACAGTCAAAGAGGAAGATGGGAAAGAGGTTGTGGAAGAGGAGGATGTAGAAGCTTTCAGAATCAAAAAGGAGAAAGATGCCATAACATTGAAAAAAGAGAATGTAGTGAAAGAAGAGGAAGAACCTTTTAGAGCAAAAGAGGAAGAGGAGGCCATCTCAATAAAAGAGGAGGAAGACGTTTTGGGAGTGAAAAAGGAGGAGGCTGAAGATCGCATTACCACCAGTGAGTACTGTCTTAAAAACAGGGGCACTATGCAGTTCTTGAAATAATGTGTTGTTTTAAAGGGGCATTCTACTGAAGTTCTACACTTGAATATGTTGTTCAGTACTGTGGGAATTGTTTAAGGGGCAATCTGCCATTGGTACATATGTTTTTGGGACTTCGATGTATTGAATTCTCATTCTTCATGTGGTCTACATTAAAGTTCACCTCATCTAGTATAACAGGCTTTTAAAATTGGTGCATTATTTCTGCTTAAAATATCAAAGGGACGTAAAAGGCACCCATTTTGTGGAAATGACCCTTTACATTTGCAACACAAAATCATAATGAAAGTGGCCATTTTAGACATGTTCATGCCTCTTGATTGTAATAGACGGTCATAAGTTTACCGTCTGTTTGCTGTTCTCGTTCACACAGGAGAGAGACGTGACTATTGTGGATCCTTTGGGGAGCCTCAACAACATCCTGATGCTGACGAGGCAGAGAAGAGTCTCTCCAGATCAGAACACCAGATGGTACAGCTTGGTCTGGTCTAGCATCCAGCTTACTCCGTCTGGGTCTGGGCTGTGTTTCTGTAAAACACTTTATGACAACAGTGACATCAGCATCCATAATGATATGTGTCTGTGTCCCCTCTTTATGGTTACCAGGACAACGCTAGCCCTTCCACCCTCCCGGAGTCCCCATGTCGTGCCTCTCCCGGTAGCACCTTACTGCTGGGTATGAAGAGGTTGTCTGTGCTGCTGGTGGACTGCAGGAAAACAACGGGGCTGAGTGGAACTGTGAGAGGAGGAGAAGAGAAGAAAGGATCAGATTTGACACATCAAAGTAAGTGCTGTAGTTTAGTTTGAACAAATACAATAGATCTGCCCACTGGTATCTGTTACCAGGACAACCAGCAGAATTCTGTTAGTTGACAGGAAGATAGACTGGTGGATATGGATGTTATGAATATCATAACACTGAAAAAGGATTCTGCCAATGAAAAGAGAGAAACCAATAGACCATATAAAACCTTGATGAAAGTTAGCTTTGGAGAGAAAGTTTCAAGATGATCTGATGTAAGGTGCATGTTTTACAAAACCTTTTCCTAAAAACATAGATGTTACATTGTCTGTCCCAGTCAACCCCCCCTTTCTTTACAAGACTGTAGAACACACAAACTAAACTCCAGACAGTTCAATGTGGTCTGTATTGCTTCATTAATATCTGATCTACACAACTTGTTAAACAGGCCAATATATATTTTAAAACAAGCTCCTTTTTTTGTCTTGACCTCTGTCTCTGTAGTGGACAAAGTTCATTTCATTTCCTACTTTAACAGGTCAAGTAAAGCCTGAACTCCAACATATTGACCTTACAGAAGATGGTTTCATTTTGAAATGACTAACTTTATTAATAAAATGTGTAACTGATGCTAACAGTTGAAATTCCTCCACTGTCCCTGTCCCCATACCAGGCTCAAACTAGTGATCCTCTGCTTCTCAACACACGTGACCGCTCTCCTTGAGAATAAACTATATTCAGAGTTCTAGAGCCACACACTCACTATAGCACAATAATTACTATAGCACAGTGTATTTAACAGATGGTGAGATCAGAAACAAATCAGCCCCTTTGTTGCTCTGTTTCAGAGCTACTCTGCCTTCTGACGAAGGAAAGCCTTTTCAACTATAAATGTATATTTGGCTGCCATTTAGGCTGCAACAACTATACAGTGGAACACCCCCTGATCTGTTGTTTTATGAAGGGTCACCTACGCCCAGTACCCAAACAGCTAGTCCCATCCTGGGATTTTTATGTTTTGCTTGAGACCATTTCTGCTGTTGGAGCCGCTGGAAAGAATAGAAATTAGATTTATATTGTTTAAAACTGCTTTACTTCAGCCATTATATCCGTATAATGAGTTACACCCCCATACCTTCATGAGGTTCTATAGTAGCAAGGATCTGACACCTCCGGAGGGCTTGATGGCTCAATCCACCAGAGGTATGGCTACAACATAGGCATTGTTCAAAGGCATCTCTGTTCAAGAGATCTGTAATGCAGCATGTTGTGGTGATGTACCTTCATGAGGTTCTACTGACTGGACATCACTACACATACGGTGAGTAGAGTGGGGACCTCTGAGGGATGATCCTGTCTAGACTTGGCATCGGAGAGGGTATGAGCTCTGTGGTAGTTGACTATATCCCCAAAGTGAGAGACTAACGAGTCACTGAAATAGAACTGAAGGTTCCCTTACGGAACCCTGATTCTATGATATTCACCAGGTTACCTAACAGAACCCTGATTCTATGATATTCACCAGGTTACCTAACAGAACCCTGATTCTATGATATTCACCAGGTTACCTAACAGAACCCTGATTCTATGATATTCACCAGGTTCCCTAACAGAACCCTGATTCTATGATATTCACCAGGTTACCTAACAGAACCCTGATTCTATGATATTCACCAGGTTACCTTTCACACATGGAAGACGGGAGCGACTATGTCCCTGATATAGGAAGTGGTCTGCTATTGGCCGTTGCTATCGGAGAGTACAGTGCCTCCTGAAAGTATTCAGACCCCTTGACTTTTTCCACATTTTGTTACATTACAGCCTTTTTCTAAAAACACAATACCAAACATTTTTGTTTGATAATTTTGCTAATTTACCAAAATATACAAAACTGAAATATTACATTTACTTAAGTATTCAGACCCTATACTCAGAACTCTGTTCAAGCAGCAGGTTCTGCTCTGGAGCAGGTTTTCATCAAAGATCTCTCTTAGCATCTAATGATGAAACATTATGGAGTCTTAAAGGAGGACTGGGATTGGAAAGGAAAGGGGATATCTAGTCAGTCACAACTGAATCCATTCACCCTAAATGTGTCTTCCGTATTGAACCCAACCCCTCTGAATCAGAGTGGTGCGGGGGCTGCCTTAATCAACGTCCACGTTATCGGCGCCCGGGGAGCAGTTGTTGCGGGTTAACTGCCTTGCTCAACGGTAGAACGGCAGTTTTTTTCTATCTTGCGGGCGTTAGGATTCGAACCAGCGACTTCTCGGTTAATGGCCCAACATTCTTAATCTCTAGTCTACAAATGTCACAAATGTTCCAACTTTAATTAATTATTTCTTAATGATGCTTTAAAACCGGGACGCTACCGTCCCACCTGGCCAACATCCAGTGAAATTACAGAGCGCCAAATTCAAAAACAGAAACTATAAATTATAAAAATTCATGAAACATACAAGTGTTATACATCGGTTTAAAGATTAAGTTCTTGTTCATCCAACCACGGTGCCAGATTTTAAAAAAGACTTTACGGCGAAAGCAAACCATGCGATTATCTGAGAACAGCGCCCAGCAGACAAATCATAACAAACAGTAACCGGCCATGTAGACGAGTAACATAAGTCAGAAATAGCGATAAAATTAATCACTTACCTTTGATCTTCATATGATTACACTCACAAAACTCCCAGTTACCCAATAAATGTTTGTTTTGTTCGATCAAGTCCCTCTTCATATCCAAAAACCTCTGTTTTGTTAGCGCGTTTTGTTCAGTAAAACACTGTCTCAAACAACATCCGGTGAAATTGCAGAGCGTGAAACTCAACAAAACAGAAATTCTCATAATAAACATACATGAAAGACACAAATGTTATACACCAGCTTAAAGATAAACTTCTTGTTAATCCAACCGCTGTGTCAGATTTCAAAAAGGCTTTACGGCGAAAGCAAACCATGCGATTATCTGAGAACAGCGTCCAGCAGACAAATCATTACAAACAGTTAGCAGCCAAGAAGAAGAGTAACAAAAGCCAGAAATAGCGTTAAAATGTATCACTTACCTTTTGATCTTCATATGGTTGCACTCCGAAGACTCCATGTTACACAATAAATGTTTGTTTTGTTCGATAAAGTCAATCTTTATGTCCAAAAACCTCAGTTTTCTTGGTGCGTTTTGTTCAGTAATACATTGGAACAAAGCGCGGTCACAGCAGTCAAAAAATCTGAAAAGTACCATAAAATTTCGTAGAAACATGTCAAACAGTGTTTATAATCCAGCCTCATTGTTGTTTTTGTCATAAATAATCGATCATATTTCAACCGGACAAAAGCTTTGTCAATAGAAGAGGAGAAACAAGAAATGCGCCCTTCCGATCATGCGCTGGGCTCATGGCTGGAAATTTCCACTGTACACTCATTGAACGTGCTGTTTCTCCCTCATTTTTCAGAGTAAAAGCCTGAAGCAATGCCTAAAGACTGGCCACATGTTGAGGAAGCAATAGAGATAGTGACCTGCGTCATAAGTCTTTGTATGGTGGATAGGCTTTCAATGGAAAAACAGGCATTTCAAAATAAAAGCATTTCCTGGATGGATTTTCCTCAGGTTCTCACCTGCCATTTCAGTTCTGTTATACTCACAGACATTATTTTAACAGTTTTAGAAACTTTGGAGTGGTTTCTATCCAAATCTACTAATTTGCATATCCTAGCTTCTGGGCCTGAGTAGCAGGCATTTTACTTTGGGCACGCTTTTCATCCAAAATTCCGAATGCTGCCCCCTACCCTAGTGAGGTTAAAGGAGAAGTTTACCCAAAAATCCAGAAACTCTGAAGTGATTCCATACATTGAAACTAGTCCAGTGGAGTTTTCTCTCTCTCTCCCTGTAGTGCTGTACGGAAACAGCTGCGTGACTCGTGACGTTGCTGGATGCGGGCCTCGCTCTGCTGCTTTGCCAGTTTGTTATTGTATTACAGCTATGGCCTTTTGCTTTCACCTGGAATTGTTTATTTATGTCTGAAACACTTTGTATTGATATAAATGTATATAAATATGATGATGTCATAGTGAATTCATGACATGTGACTGAACAAGCCTTTTCATACTTCATAACATGGCTATATACAATGCCTTCGGAAAGTATTCAGACCCCTTGACTTTTCCATATTTTGTTACGTTACAGCCTGATTCAATCTACAAACAAATACCCCTTAAACCTTTCTAGGACATGCGTTCCGCTGGCGGAACCCCTCGACAACATTCCGCGGGAAATTCAAAAATATATTTTAGAAATATGTAACTTTCACACATTAAAAAGTCCAATACAGCAAATGAAAGATAAACATCTTGTTAATCTACCCATCGTGTCCGATTTCAAAAATGCTTTACAGCGAAAGCACAACATATGATTATGTTAGATCACCACCAAGTCAAAAAAACAGACATTTTTCCAGCCAAAGATAGGAGTCACAAAAAGCAGAAATAGAGATAAAATTAATCACTAACCTTTGATGATCTTCATCAGATGACACTCATAGGACATCATGTTACGCAATACATGTATGTTTTGTTCGATAATGTGCATATTTATATCCAAAAATCTCAGTTTACATTGGCACCATGTTCAGAAATGCCTCCCAAATATCCGGAGAAATTGCAGAGAGCCACATCATATAACAGAAATACTCTGAAATTCACATTTACACAAGCATCGTTGAACATTTCCAAACTGATTGCAGATTTTTCTGACAAGGTTGCCAGTCTGGCATCCTCAACCATAGTGCCGTTTAGGCACACGCCCCCTATCAGAGGAGGTCGGTATGTGTCTGCTGGTGAATCACCCAAGCCACACAGGAAAACCTCATGTTCGGTTAAGTTCCGAGTTGAACTCACCTTGTCATTTGTCACCAATGGCGAACTCATGACCAAGTTCACCGGGTTTGTGGCAGATGCTGACGTCAAACCCACGCCGTTGCGCAATGTATGACAGGTAGCCTTGGAAGAATGCGGGGAAGTCAACGGAGTTGGCATACATATTTGTCACCAGATTTGGTTGGTTTTCCAATCCATTAGTGGTACCAAACGGTCAATTAAATCTATCCCAATAAGCATCCGTTCGATGTCGATGGTAATCGCTTTCGAAGTTGAGTTTAAGTCGGAGACACTTGGTTAGTGGCGAGGTAGCTTCGGTGAAACCCCTAAGCTTCGTGTCGCAACGTTCCGTTTTCAACCAACGGTTTGTTGGGTCCACTGCCCCTTTTAGTTCATCCAGCAAGGTTTCGGATATGAGTGAAATTGTCAAACCTGAATCTATCAGAGCGTGACAGGTCAAACAGTCCTCCAGGACTGTTCTAAGGTATGGCCTGTTCGAGTTGGGTTTTCTAATCATATCCCCAACATAATGGAGTGGGTTGGGAGTACCGAGCGGTTTGTAATCTGTGTCGATTTCCAAGACGGATAACTCACCTATGTGACCCAGTGGGTCCTCTATCGGAATGTGAGAGGAATCATCTGTTGCAAAGCTGCTTATCTAGAACGAGTGGTCCCTGGACAGGGATTGGAGTGGGGGCGGGGGTAATGGAAATGTTGACGTCCTCTCGAATTGCGTTAGTTTCGGCTGACTTGGTTCCCAACAATTTTACGCCTAGTTATGTTGTCCTCTTTCTCAAATTTCTTACGATGCAGTACATCTCTTATCAGAGTTTCTATATCATTTCGCTTAGGGTTTAGATCATTGTTGAACACTTTGTTGCGCTTGTTACTCTTGTGTCCTGACCCTTTGTGAGGGTTAGGCGCAGGGACATATCGGCCAAGTTGATCTCTACGGGACCTGTTAGATTGGGGACGTTCATCATAGCTATTGTTACTGCAGTGGTTGTCAGTGTGGTGGTTACTTGGTTGCCATCCCCTTTGATCGTCATCTTTTACCGCACCTGTCCCTAATGCTGCACCTTCTAATTGGAGTGATGGTTCCCGCCTAAGCTCGAAAGTCGAGGTGTCCGGGCTCTTAGCCCGGCTTGCTTTTGATGCTTCAAAAGCGGTGCTTACAAGCTCTCAGAGCGTCGAGATTGGCAACCCAATGTGGGCAGTAGGGCCCAAGTAGTTGATGAAGTAGATGTTTGACAGAAACAGTTGTTTGAATGGTAATAGGTCTTCCATTCCCGTTTCAGTGAGCATGCCAAAGTAAGCTGAACGAAGCAGGTGATAGTAGGTCTGTGGGTGTTCATTTTGAGCTTGTCTGATATTGTTAGCCAACGAGCTGTCGTGTTTGCGAGTCGCAGAACCACTGAATTCTATTTTCAAAACCGTGGCAAGTTTAGCGTAGTCGTGCAGGATTTCGCCACAATTTCTCTGTATATAATGGCCCATAACTTTAACACTAGCAGAGATCCTGGAATTGATATACCCTTACAGTATATTATATTCAACAATATATACAAAAATCAACATTTTTATATTTTCAATATTCATGTAAGAAATGTTTGAATGAAATCCGAATACTACTCATATTACAGAGCAAGTGGTAAAGATTCATATTACACCCATTGTTGATTTGTAGCCTGTAGCATCTAATGATGAAACATTATGGAGTCTTGAAGGAGGTCTGTAGCATCTAATGATTATACATTATGGGGTCTTAAAGGAGGACTGTAGCATCTAATGATGAAACATTATGGAGTCTTGAAGGAGGACTGTAGCATCTAATGATGAAACATTATGGAGTCTTGAAGGAGGACTGTAGCATCTAATGATGAAACATTATGGAGTCTTGAAGGAGGTCTGTAGCATCTAATGATTAAACATTATGGAGTCTTGAAGGAGGACTGTAGCATCTAATGATTATACATTATGGGGTCTTAAAGGAGGACTGTAGCATCTAATGATGAAACATTATGGAGTCTTAAAGGAGGACTGTAGCATCTAATGATGAAACATTATGGAGTCTTGAAGGAGGTCTGTAGCATCTAATGATGAAACATTATGGAGTCTTAAAGGAGGACTGTAGCATCTAATGATGAAACATTATGGAGTCTTAAAACTTCTTATGGCTAGTGGAACCCCTCGACAACATTCCGCTGAAAAGGCAGAGCGCTAAATTCAAAAATATTTTTTAGAAATATGTAACTTTGATGCATTCACAAGTGCAATACACCAAATTAAAGCTTAACTTCTTGTTAATCTACCCATCGTGTCCGATTTCAAAAAAAGCTTTACAGTGAAAGCACACCATATAATTATGTTAGGTCAGAGCCTAGTCACAAAAACACACACAGCCATTTTCCAGCCAAAGAGAGGAGTCACAAAAAGCAGAAATATAGATTAAATTAAATTTATCACTAACCTTTGATGATCTTCATAAGATGGCACTTATAGGACTTCATGTTACACAATACATGTATGTTTTGTTCGATAAAGTTCATATTTATATCCAAAAATCTCAGTTTACATTGGCGCTTCATGGTCAGTAATGTTGTGCATCGAAAACATCCGGCAAATTTTCAGAGGCATATCAATTTACAGAAATACTCATAATAAACATGTAAAAGTTGATAAAAGATACAAGTATTATGCACAGAATTATAGATATACTTCTCCTTAATGCAACCGCTGTGTCAGATTTCAAAAAAGCTTTACGGAAAAAGCAAACCATGCAATAATCCGAGTACGGCGCTCAGACACAAGCCATGCAGATACCCGCCATGTTGTTGAGTCAAAAATAGCGTTTTAAATATTTGCTTTGATGATCTTCATCAGAATGCACTCCCAGGAATCCCAGTTCAACAATAAATGTTTGTTTTGTTCGATAAAGTCCAACATTTATGTCCAAATACCTCCTTTTGTTAGCGCGTTTGGTAAACAAATCCAAACTCACGAGCCGCGGGCAAGTCCAGGCGAAAGTTCTGATGAAAAGTTCAAAAATGTATATTACAGTTCGTAGAAAAATGTCAAACGATGTATAGAATCAATCTTTAGGATGTTTTTAACATAAATCTTCAATAATGTTCCAACCAGCGAATTCCTTTGTCTTTAGAATTGCAATGGAATGCAGGTCGCTCTCACGTGTAGGCGCATGACCAGCTCATGCCACTCTGGCAGACCTCTGGTTGAAACAGCTCTCATTCCCCCCTCCTTCACAGTAGAAGCCTCAAACAATGTTCTAAGACTGTTGACATCTAGTGGAAGCCTTAGGAAGTGCAATATGACCCCATAGACACTGTACATTCGATAGGCAATGAGTTGAAAACTACAAACATCAGATTTCCCACTTCCTGGTTGGATTTTTCTCAGGTTTTCGCCTGCCATAGGAGTTCTGTTATACTCACAGACATCATTCAAACAGTTTTAGAAACTTCAGAGTGTTTCTATCCAATACTACTAATAATATGCATATCTTATCTTCTGGGGATGAGTAGCTGGCAGTTTAATTTGGATATGCTTTTCATCCAAACGTGAAAATGCTGCCCCCTATCCTAGAGAAGTTTTTAACGAATGCACTGTGTGTGTGTGTATACTGAACCAAAATATAAACAACGATTTACAGTTTATATGAGTCAGTGATTGTAAATAAATAAACGAGGCCCTGATCTATGGACTTTACATAACTGGGCAGGGGCACAGCCATTGGTGGGCCCTGGAGGGCATACGCCCACCCATTGCGGAGCCAGGCCCAGCCAATCAGAATGAGTTTTTCCCCACAAAAGGGCTTCATTACAAAGAGGAAATACAACTCTGGTGGCTGGTCTCAGACAATGTGGAGGTCCTGGGCTGGCGTCGTTATATGTGGTCTGTGGTTGTGAGGCCAGTTGGATGTACTGCCAAATTCTCTAAAATGACGCTGGAGGCGGCTTCTGGTAGAGATTTTAACATTCAATTATCTGGTAACAGCTCCAGTGGATATTCCTGCAGTCAGCATGCCAATTGCACGCTCCCTCAAAACTTGAGACATCTGTGGCATTGTGTTGTGTGACAGAACTGCACATTTTAGAGGCCTTTTATTCTCCCCAGCACAAGGTGCACCTGTGTAATGATCATGCTGTTTAATCAGCTTGATATGCCACACCTGTCAGGTGGATGGATTATCTTGGCAAAGAATAAATGTTAACTAACAGGGATGTAAAAAATTCTGCAATCTTTTTTTTCAGCTCATGAAACATCCAACACTTTACATGTTGCGTTTATATTTTTGTTTATTGTAGTTACTCTCAGTTTTAGGAACATCTTGCCAAATATTTCACTTTATTTTTTACTTTACCCAAAATATCACATCAGCGATAGTCAAAATGTTGAAAATCTGTGAACGTCTAAATAATAAATTGGGCCATTTAAACAGCATGTGTCGAACCCTTTCGACAACGGGGAGATTTTACTGATGTGCTTTGTGTCTTCGATGTAAAAATAAGTTTTGGACTTCCACTTAAAATTACTTATTTACTTATTTTATGTTTAAGGAAGTGTGTAAAGTTGTGGCCAAACGTTTTGAGAATGACACAAATATGAATTTTCACAGTCTGCTGCCTCAGTTTGTATGATGGCAATTTGCATATACTCCAGAATGTTATGAATAGTGATCAGATGAGTTGTAATTAATTGCAAAGTCCCTCTTTGCCATGCAAATGAACTGAATCCCCCCCAAAACTGGAAGCTTCAAAAGGAGGGTGGTGCTTGGAATCATTGTTCTTCCTCTGTCACCCATGGTTACCTGCAAGTAAACACGTGCCGTCATCATTGCTTTGCAGAAAAAAGGCTTCACAGGAAAGGATATTGCTGCCAGTAAGATTGCACCTAAATCAACCATTTATCAGATCATCAAGAACTTCAAGGAGAGCGGTTCAATTGTTGTGAAGTAGGCTTCAGAGCGGTTTAATTGTTGTGAAGAAGGCTTCAGGGAACCCAAGAAAGTCCAGCAAGCGCCAGGACCGTCTCCTAAAGTTGATTCAGCAGCGGGATCAGGGCACCACCAGTACAGAGCTTGCTCAGGAATGGCAGCAGGCAGGTGTGAGTGCATCTGCACACAGACTGATATTCTGCAAAGGGTACAGGGATTGGACTGCTGAGGACTGGGGTAAAGTCATTTTCTCTGATGAATCCCCTTTTCGATTGTTTGGGGCATCTGGAAAAAAGCTTGTCCGGAGAAGACAAGGTGAGCGCTTCCATCAGTCCTGTGTCATGCCAACGGTAAAGCATCCTGAGACCATTCATGTGTGGGGTTGCTTTCAGCCAAGGGTGTGGGCTCACTCACAATGTTGCCTAAGAACACAGCCATGAATAAGGAATGCCACCAACAAATCCTCCGAGAGCAACTTCTCCCAACCATCCAGTAACAGTTCGGTGACATACAATGTCTTTTCCAGCATGATGGAGCACCTTGCCATAAGGCAAACGTGATAAGTGGCTCGGGGGAACAAAACATCAATATTTTGTGTCCATGGCCAGGAATCTCCCCAGACCTTAATCCCATTGAGAACTTGTGGTCAATCCTCAAGAGGCGGGTGGACAAACAAAAACCCACAAATTCTGACAAACTCCAAGCATTGATTATGCAAGAATGGGCTGCCATCAGTCAGGATGTTTTAGCCCAGAAGTTAATTGACACCAGGGTGGATTGCAGAGGTCTTGAAAAAGAAGGTCAACACTGCAAATATTGACTCTTCAATCAATCAATCAAGTTTATTTTATATAGCCCTTCGTACATCAGCTTATATCTCGAAGTGCTGTACAGAAACCCAGCCTAAAACCCCAAACAGCAAGCAATGCAGGTGTAGAAGCACGGTGGCTAGAAAAAACTCCCTAGAAAGGCCAAAACCTAGGAAGAAACCTAGAGAGGAACCAGGCTATGAGGGGTGGCCAGTCCTCTTCTGGCTGTGCCGGGTGGAGATTATAACAGAACATGGCCAAGATGTTCAAAATGTTCATAAATGACAAGCATGGTCAAATAATAATCAGGAATAAATGTCAGTTGGCTTTTCATAGCCGATAATTAAGAGTTGAAAACAGCAGGTCTGGGACAGGTAGGGGTTCCATAACCGCAGGCAGAACAGTTGAAACTGGGACAGCAGCAAGGCCAGGTGACTGGGGACAGCAAGGAGTTATCATGCCCGGTAGTCCTGACGTATGGTCCTAGGGCTCAGTTCCTCCGAGAGAGAGAAAGAAAGAGAGAAGGAGAGAATTAGAGAGAGCCAAGATGTTCAAAATGTTCATAAATGACAAGCATGGTCAAATAATAATCAGGAATAAATGTCAGTTGGCTTTTCATAGCCGATCATTAAGAGTTGAAAACAGCAGGTCTGG